>NC_090332.1:18750495-19060895 GCF_035084215.1 Heptranchias perlo | reverse complement strand
TTCCAGGCCTGGGCGTTCGCACGTTGCCGTGGCGACGCCGTCGATCTCTACGCGCTTACGTCCGACGTGCTTGCCGCGTTGCCTTTTGAACCAGCTCGCACAGCCGGAAGTAGTCGGCGCCATGGTGCGAGCGTTGAACTGGGCCCAAGCAGCGGGTTGCTCTCTGCACATACTCGCCGCGGCTGTATCATATCTGCCGGCTAATTAGAGGAAAGAAATCCCTTTGAAGCGTATTCTTGTACCACTGGCGGAGGCAAATAACTTTAGCCTCAGAGAAAGTAAAGAAGCCGGAATTGACCAGAGAGTGGACGGGCTGAAAGGGGCAGTGCTAGCAGATAGGGGAGTGGATGGGCCGAAGGGACATTGCTAGCAGAGAGTGGAGTGGAGTGGACGGGCCGAAGGGACAGTGCTAGCAGAGAGTGGAGTGGAGGGGCCGAAGGGACAGTGGAGTGGACGGGCCGAAGGGACATTGCTAGCAGAGAGTGGAGAGGCCGGTTTAATAGTGTATAATTGTTTATCATCCTCTGCGGTCGGCTGTTGCTCGATGATTTTCTGCCCTTTAAATATATTTTGATGTCGCTGTCAGTCTCCGTGTGAGAGAAGCTCACCCCCTGGGACTTCCCGCCCCAGTTCCGCCGAGTGATGAGACAGGCTCTGCCCGCCCCTTGCAAGCACTCATCGACCCTTCAGCCGCTTGCTGACCATGGCCGCAGATTTGCAAGCCAAGTATCAGAAACTTGCACAGGAGTACTCCAAGGTGTGGTTGATTGGCTTCAGTGCTGATTGCTGTTTTGTTGTTTGAATTCGTTCTTTTTTGAGATACTACCAATTTGGAGCAGACGGTCCTCAAGCTCTAACCATTGTCGAACTATGGAATACATGTTATTGTGCGATTTGCGGCATATGAATTGGTTTATTAATTGCCATTAAAATATATGCAGCATTGAGCAAACTGGAAATCACAAGCCATTCTCTTCACAGTAATATGTCACTACTAAAGTATGTTTATGCAACTTGTGAGCCTTTCTTTGTGTACTGAGGATTATGTAGGAATTTTTTTTTTAAATGCTGGAAATACAGCATCTCTAAAGAGGAAGAAGTAGGTTATTAACGTTTGGATTGTTGGAACTAAGCTTTCAGTGAAGATGAATGGGTATGAAATTTTAGTATGTACATTTGAACTGTCAAAACAATATGCAGTAATGCAATTGTAGATTCTGCTCTTCCAGACATGGGTGTGTCTTCAGCTATGTAACACCAGATTGAAGTTACAGATCTGTCATTAGTAGGTTACTGAGGGGAGCAATTTGAGATGTTGAACAAGAACCATTCTACAAAAATTGTGTTGCACAATGTTATTGCATTAAGTGTGACTTTATACATAGTGTATTAATACAAATACACTGCACATTACTTCATAATATAGGGTGTCAGGAAGAATTTGTTTATTTAATACATACTGGATTTGTCTGAAATCTATGGGTTGTGTGAGATTTAAATTCTTCATAGGGATGTACAGGTGACCTGTCTGCTGGAAGTTTTTTTTTATTCATGGGATGTGGGTGTCGCTGGCAAGGCCATCATTTATTGCCCTTGAGAAGGTGGTGGTGAGCCCCCTTCTTGAACCATTGTCCATGTGGTGAAGGTTCTCCCACAGTGCTATTAGGTAGGGAGTTCTAGAATTTTGACTGAGCGACAATGAAGGAACGGTGATATATTTTTACGTCAGGATGGTGTCTGACTTGGAGGGGAACATGTAGGTGATGGTGTTCCCATGCGCCCGCTGCCCTTGTCCTTCTAGGTGGTAGAGGTTGTGGGTTTGGGAGGTGCTGTCGAAGAAGCCTTAGCGAGTTGCTGCAGTACATCCTGTAGATGGTACACACTGCAGCCACTGTGTGCCGGTGGTGGATGGAGTGAATGTTTAGGGTGGTGGATGGGGTGCCAATCAAGCGGGCCGCTTTGTCCTGCATGGCGTCGAGCTTCTTGAGTGTTGTTGGAGCTGCACTCATCCAGGCAAGTGGAGAGTATTCCATCACACTCCTGACTTGTGCCTTGTAGATGGTGGAAAGGCTTTGGTGAGTCACTTGCCACAGAATACCCAGCCTCTGACCTGCTCTAGTAGCCACAGTATTTATGTGGCTGGTCCAGTTTAGTTTCTGGTCAATAGTGACCCCCAGGATGTTGATGGTGGGGGATTTGGTGATGGTAATGCCATTGAATGTCAAGGGGAGGTGGTTAGATTCTCATTGGAAGAGGTTGTTCTTGTTATAAGTGATTTGTATTCTTTTTAAATGTGTTGCAGAATAAATTGTGCTGAGATTTTTGTTAAATCTTCAAATACTCTTATACATTGTATAGTTCAGTTGTTTAAAATGTATTTAGCACAGTATGGTGGATGTACATGCTGTCCCATGGAGTGGTGGGATTCAGGTTCTTGGTTTTTTTCTCAAGGTGAGTTCTTGATTTTAGCCACACCATTGGTGGAAGTACTGGAAAAAGATTAAATGCTGTTTTCTGCCCTGTATGGAAGAGGAGTAAAATGAAAGGGGGGAGGGGGTACATTTACGTCCCCACTCTCCCAGGTAGTTGTCATTCAGTTCCTAATGGCCAGCTCAAAAGTAGTGTTTAAAAGAAGTTTGAACAGGTTGTCTGTCTTCTCTACTATTTGGGAAATGATGCAAGATACCCAAACAGAAGGGAGAAGATATAAAATGCCTTGCCAAATAGTGTTTAATTGTAGACTGATATAACTTTTGTACCAGAAGCCTTTATATTTTTTGCCTGTTACTGATTTAAAAGAATTATTTATGAATGCTTCCATTTATAATGTGTCGATTTTGTCTTTTAATACTTGGGTGAACATATTTTGAGTTGGCAGCTGCATGAGAATTTAAATCCGTTACTTTATTACAACATTCTCACAATATGCTAAAATGCTTTTTAGCACATTATTTAAAAATATCAATAAAACAGAATTTATAGCTCATTAAATTAATGTTTACTGGAATTATTGCTGAGAATCCCGCTGGTAAAATATGTATCTTTTGAAATGTTTCAGCTTCGGGCTCAGAACCAAGTACTGAAGAAGGCTGTTGTGGATGAACAAGGCCATGGTGCATCTTTAAAGGTACATTCCAGTGCATCTCGCATCTGTGAGATGCAAATGCAGTAATATTGCAATATTTGATGTCTGTCTTCCAGACCAAATTGTAGCCTTTTTGGTCTGAATGAGACATGTTCACGTAAATGTTGCAACTTCAACTGGGGCATTTTTTTTGTTGCAAATTTGCAATGCTTAAATAATTCAGTTTAAAGTTGTGCATGCAGTATAGTCTTATTTAGAACTGGAGATATTTTTATAACATCCAACTGAACCTGACTCTGATTTTGCAGAAAATGATCAAGTTGTAATAAGATAGGAGGTACAGCAATATTAGACTTGCTTAGGTCTAGAAAATTGGTCTCAACCAAGTATACATTAACCTGATGTACATTATATTCAAGGTATGAATTTATTCAATGCAAGGTAAATTGCCTGAGGAATACATTCCTGAATGTTTGTGGCAATGAGTGGGTGGTTGATAGGAGAAAGAACTCAAAATATAAAAATGCAATGCACGTTTGTACTAGCAAGAGTGATTCAGCAGGGGATTTATTCCTAAAACAAATTATCTAATTATTATCTGATTGCTGCTTGTGGGATCTTGCTGTGCGCAAATTGGATACCACTTTTCCCTACATTATAACAGTGACTACACTTCAAAAGTAATTCATTGGCTGTAAAGCACTTCGGGACGTCCTGAGATCATGAAAGGTGCTATACAAATGCAAGTTTGTTCTTTTATTTTAGTGTTGTCGCAAACTTCAAGATTGTCTTTCCTATATCCATGAAGCTGAGAATTCAGAAAATTGCACAAGCATACATAGTAGAAACAGTCCTATTGTTGAAATGCCCTTTGTTTTAATAATTAATTCTTTTTTGCTTTGTTGGATGAGTGACCGACCAGCTCCTTTGCCTCTATTTATGATAGTTTTATTTATTTCGTTCGTCCTTCTTTGCGCCCCCCCCCCCCCTCTGCTGTTGACAGCCTAGTTCAGAATCAGAACTTCTCATGTGGAGAATCAGGGGTGCAGACTCATTTTATGATACACTTCATAGGCATAGTGAGCTAGTATTAAGCTGCCAAAATATGAGTTCGATCAGAAGATGGGTTATATAACAAGCTGTATGGATTCCCATTATTCTGCAGTAAAATATGTTATGAAACTACATGTCCTTTTGTCTTGCTTTGCCAAATATTAGAAACACATCTTTCAAGGAGATCTAATTAGACCCCAACCTCCTTAATGCTTGTTCCACCCTCCATAAACTTGAGCTCATCCAAAACTCTGCCCGTATCCTAACTCACACCAAGTCCCGTTCACCCATCACCCCTGTCCTTGCTGGTCTACATTGGCTCCCGGTCTGGCAATGCCTCGATTTTTAAAATTCTCATCCTTGTTTTCAAATCCCTCCATGGCCTCGCCCCTCCCTATCTCTGTCACCTCCTCCAGCCCTACAACCTTCCGAGATCTCTGCACTTCTCCAATTCTTACCTCTTGCCCATCCTCCATTTTAATCGCTTCGCCATTGGCGGTCGTGCCTTCAGCTGCCTAGGCCCAAAGCTCTGGAATTCCCTACATAAACCTCCCCACCTCTCTCTCCTTTTAAGATGTACCTTAAAACCTACCTCTTTGGCCAAGCTTTTGGTCACCTGTCCTAATATCTCCTTATGTGGCTCGATGTCAAATTTGGTTTGATAATGCACCTGTGAAGTGCCTTGGGACATTTTACTATGTTAAAGGCGCTATATAAATGCAAGTTGTTCTTCGATTTTTTTTAGAAAGCTATGTGGTCAAGTGAAGTATGCCTTTACAGGTGAAAGTAATGCACTCAGCGTTAACTTTCAGTCTGGTATTTTATAGGCCAGATGCCGAGTAAATGTCTGTAATTTTACTCCATAATGTGTTCTAATGTCAATCTCGAGGGCATTTTATACAGTACGATGCCAACCATTCTTATGGAGAGGGACTTCCAATTATAAGCAGCTTTGTAGTATGAACTGTCTCTACTAGGAGCTAGATTGAGAATCCTTTTTACTCATTTTCACTTGGGGCCCTCACAAGCAAGAGAGACACAGGGAGGGGACTTTACGCCTTTTCAGTTTGAGCTGATTTAGAACACAGCGCAGAGGTGAAAATACACTGTCCCAGCACTATGCCACGCATTCTCTAGTGTTTTCTTTATATTGTGATAATGTCAGGACCAGCCAGGTGGAATGCAGTGGTCTTTTCCAGTCCTGTACCTCCCTATGTTGTATAAACTGACTTAACACATGGGTTTTTTCCTGCAATAGGAGGAGCTGAAGATGAAGGACCAAAGTGTTAGGAAGTTGCAGCAGGAAATGGACAGCTTGACGTTCCGAAATCAGCAGCTGGCAAAACGTGTAGAGCTACTTCAAGAGGAATTAGTGACTACTGAGGCCAAGGGCAAGAAGAACAAGGTAAAGAGTCTGGAGTGGAGCAAGGCTTTTGAATTTTTGATGAAACTGAGTAGTTAATGGCATGGTATTTAACATGTTTCATATTCATACTTTTATTTCCATTGTAAATAGATATCCATGTGTGTTAGCTGTAATTATCATCTCACTTTTTAAAAAAAAGTGTTCCAAGCCTCAGTTCAAAATGCTGCTTACTCAAAGCAGCACAACTTCTTTAACAATTGTAAAGATTAAAAAACCTTAAACAAAACTGAGTTGAGATGACTTCAACTCGGCATCACCTGAGAAGATGCTGACTCGCTTAAAGGACTACTAGAATCATAGAAGTTTACAGCACAGAAGGAGGCCATTCAGTCCAATGTGTCTGTGCTAGCTGTTTGCTAGAGCAATCCAAAACTAACCCCAATACCCCATGCTCTCCCCACAGCCTCGTATATGTCTCTGCTTCAAATATTTATCCAATATCTGTGTGTATAAAGGTGTGTGTGTACACTCTCTGCCAATTAAGTATTTGAACCACTAGGTCACTTTCTTTCTTCATACCTTATCGTCTCTTTTGCTCACTCCTTGCTTTTTCTCCAAACATATATTTGGTCACACTTAGCCACATTTAAATTACATCTGTCTGCCCATTCTGCTAACCTCTCTGTTTTCCTGAAGTCTTTCACAGTCCACCTCACTATTTCTCATACCTCCTATTTTCTGCCTTTTGGATGAGATGTTAAACCAAGGCCCCATCTGCCCCTTTAGCTGAACGTCAAAAAAACCTACGCACTATTCGAAGAAGAACAGGGGAGTTCTCCATGGTGTCCTGGCCAATATTTATCCCTCAACCAACACCCAAGACAAATTATCTGGTTATTGTCTGATTGCTGATTTTGGGATCTTGCTGTGTGCAAATTATCTGCCGTGTTTCCCTACATTACGACAGTGTCTACATTACAAAAGTACTTCATTGGCTGTAAAGTGCTTTGGGACGTCCTGACGTCATGAAAGGTGCTATATAAATGCAAGTTTTTTATTTTAGTGTCATCTGCAAATTAGAGTTTGTTTCCTATACCCACATCCAAATTATTTAAATATATACGGAAAACAAAAGGGGCCCTCAATTTAACACCTCATCTGCAAGTAAACACCTCCAGCAATGCAGCACTCTCTCAGTCTCTGAAGTATTAGCTTAGATTATGTGCTGAAGTTGTGGAATGAGGCTTGAACCTACAGCCTTCTGACCTGGGTGAGAGTGCAGCCATTGAGTCAAGCTGACACATGAGACTTATGCCACAGGGAATTAAAGAGAAAGTGGCCACATGGATAAAGAGTAGGGGCAAAATAAATTTTCTCAGTCTGTAAAGATGTGGTAAGTGATATTCCATGTGGGTTTGACCACAGGAGCACATAGATAGATATCAGGATGAGCAGATAGGTAGCAAATGCATTTTAATGTAGAACAATGTGAAGTAGTACATTTTGAAGTCAGAATAGAGGAAGGAAGTACTCTTTACATGGTATGGTTCTGAATGGATTAGAAGAGCCAAAGGTACCTTGGTATACAGACACGTTGGTCTTTAAAGTTGGCAGCATAAATGGACATGGGCTTAAAAAAGCAAACTGAATGTTCAACTTGTACAAGACGTTGGGTCACGGTTGGAACACCAAATGCAGTTTTGTGCACTCCATCATAGGAAGGATATAAAACTAATGGAAAAGGTACAGCATAGATTCACTTGGATATTACCAGGGATGGGGTTTACAGTTTGGAAAAGAGACTTCAAACATAAGGGCAATATTGTTATACTTTCCAACAGCATCAGGAGTTTTGCTTTAGTCATTGCTGCTATCAGGCTATTCTTTTGCTTTGGCTTCCTTGTGCTGTTCTGATGTACAGTACTTGTGTTTTCTGGAAACTGGAAATTTTAGAAATACTGCTTTGTCGTTTCCCTTTCTCCCCCCACCACCCGCACCAAATTGTCACTGAAATTACTTGCTCCATCTTCTAATAAAGCGTGCATGGTAACAAAGCGCTTCTGTCAGGTGCGTCATCAGGTGCCTCGTAGCATTATTTCTGCTTTTATGGTTTGCTATACAAGAATAAGGTGGTGTGATGGGCTCTTTCGTTAGTGTGCTTGGGACAGGAAGTAACTGAAACTAAAAATTCCCAACAAGTCTGACCCACTGGTTACACTTGATCTCTATTGAATGCCCATTATCTGAAAAAATCAGTTAATGGCACTAAAAAATATATACAAAAGAGGTTTACAATTGTTTTTAAATTGACTTTTGAAAAAGGTAACAATAACCACAAAATAAAAACCCTAGTTAAATTTGACACCTGTGATTGACTATTCAAATTTTTTTTTTGGCTCCTGGGTTGTGTAGCACATTGGGAGTCATAGTGCTGTGCCATGTATAGTACATTGCTTGTGACTTGCAGCAACTCGCCAAGGCTTCTTCGACAGCACCTCCCAAACCAGTGACCTCTCCTACCTAGAAGGACAAGGGCAGCAGGCGCATGGGAACACCACCACCTGCACGTTCCCCTCCAAGTCACACACCATCCTGACTTGGAAATATATCACCATTCCTTCATTGTCGCTGGGTCAAAATCCCAGAACTCCCTACCTAACAGTACTGTGGGGGTTCCTTCACCACACGGACTGCAGCGGTTCACTACCACCTTCTCAAGGGCAATTAGGGATGGGCAATAAGTGCTGGCCTTGCCAGCAACGCTCACGTGAATGGATTTTTTAAAAAAAATCTCCATATGGTTCCTGATTTCAGCATCATTTATGAAGAGATTCTAAGAGGGAGCTAAGTAATTCCTTGTTTTTGGGGAAGGGGTAAGAGGAGAGAAATGAGCGGTATTGGCAAAGTTCTAGGATGGGTTGTTTATCTCCTATCTCAACCAGTGATAGTTTGTATCTTTCTAAAAATAACACAACAGCTGCTGACTTAACTTTCTTGAGCATATAATCACTGTCTTGGGCATTGCATGGCATGGCCATGTCTATTATGATTGGACGACAATGTTCTATGTTTATGTCATATCATTGTTACAATGCAATAGTGACAGCCATTAACTATGTCTAAGCTCAGTTGGTAGCGCACTTGCTTCTGAGTTGAAGATTAATTGGTTTAAGCCCCACTCCAGTTTATAGTCCAGGTTGACACTCCAATGTAGTAATACGGGAGTGCAGAAAGGTCCTCTGCATCCTTCATATGACATGCTAAACTGAGGCCCTATTGCATGTTACAGGTAGATACTAAAGAACCCATGGAACTATTCAAAAATCAGGAAGTGTTCCTGCACCCACCCCGCCCCCTGCAAAGTGTGTCTCAAAAAAACAGATTAATTGGTCATTCATCTCATTGCTGTTTGTGGGATCTGGTGTGTGTGCAAAAATAACAACCTACCCAACAGTGACTGCAGTGTAGTAGTTCATTGTATATGAAGCGCTTTGTTTCTGAGCCATGATAAGGTGATTTTACATATACATATGTCTTTTTCTCCCAAGATGTTGAAATCTTGACATGAATTTATTTCCCCTTTCTGTGTTTTCAAGATAAAGTAAAAACATGATTATTATCTAGAAGACATTTGTTTTCTAGATAATAAATTTGCACATCTTCATGATCTGTTTTTCATCCCTGAACTGTGGAACTAGAAAGTAGTCCTGAAATTATGCTGTCATATACAATATGTTAAGTATACTTTAGGTAGTTTTGAATCCAGGGACACAAGGCGAAACAATGTGCTAACTTACTGTACCATCCAGTCCATTCTAGTTTTTAGTATCATTTAATTTTGCAACCTTGACAAAATCGCCTCAATGCCAAATTCAATTTCACGCTAATATCAATTATTGGATCTATCCAGACTACTCTGATCAGTTTGTGTGTGAATTATGTATTTGTTGATCTCTCGTGACATTGCACACGGGGAGCCAATATCAGATGTAATATTCAAGTCAAGCACGTTTAGAAGATGGGGGAATAACTAAATCAAAGGGAGGAGAGGAGGATACAGATGGGATAGTGGGTGGAGGGGAAAGCAAGGGCGAGGTTGACTAGGGAAGGAGGAGGAGGAGGAGGAGGAGGAGATGATAGACAGGAGAGGAAAGGGAGAGACTATGTACAACCAAACTGTTGCCAAATGATAGAGGGAAGAGTGGGATGTTAGGGGAAAGTGATGCTCTGAGCCTCAGTGGGGGGGGGGTGGGGCTGGTGAAATCTGAAAACAGCTGCTCAGTTAAGGAAGGGGTTGAAATCACCAAAAAGATGTTCGGGGGTGGGGAGGGGCATTAGGGAAGTTTCTAATGACTTGTTAAGGCATGTCTTCGGGCTGTTCTTCAGGCAGGTTGACATGCTAAAGTGTGAGGGAGGTATCAACAGATGTTTACTAGAGCAGGTGGGCCGAGGTTCTGCTGGGTTGTTGGGCCCATATGGTGGGACTGTTAACAGTAGAAATGCAGCAGGATTTCTGTCAAATTCATTATGGTGGTCGGCCTAGAGCTTGTGCAAGCTGTTGGGGCTGAGTCTAGAAGATGGAATGGGAGATGTCTGCCAGGAGCCTATTGGGCAATGTTCATGTGGGACAGGGGAGGAATTAAGCAGTGTTTTTGTTCATCGTAGTAGGACCAAAGTACGATTGTTCATTGGGGCTGTCAGGCTGGTGTGGCATGGGGCCATGATTTGGCTATGTTGATTGGCAACATTAGGTTAATCACTTTTGTGACAGTGATGGACAGCACGGCTGGGAGAAAGTAAACACTTGACTTTACTTTACCAAGATGTCTGCCCTGTTTACCAATTGGATATGTGCAGCATCACCCAGTGGTGAATGTTGGGAATTGCAGCAAAAGTTCAAACAAACGGATCGACGCTAGTTGATTGACAGTCACATAACATTAGGTGATACCCCCTTGTACACAATTTTTCGCGTAATGTTGTTTTCAGTGCTATCTACAGCTGCAGTAATGCAGTACCTTTTTGAATTTATATATTTGTATGTGTGTTTAATGAAAATCAGAATAGCTATTAACTAAATTTTGAATGGTCTTGTACAGCAGAAGAGTGCTGACTCCCCATCTCAACTGAACCAGCAGCGGCAGAGTGTGTTTGATGAAGATCTGCAGAACAAGATAGAGGAAAATGAGCGACTGCATAAACAAGTGAGTTGATTCCACAGTGTCCAAGTTACCTCGCACATAGCAGATCTTGTGAGAAGAGCTGCTGTAACAACAAGTGTGAGAAATCCAAACCATTGACAGCTATAATAGTGAGTTACTGGCTGAAAATCCTCAGAGGGATTTTTGAATACAATCTGATTCCAGAGCACTGACTAAGATCAGTTAACTCGGCACAAGCCAGGAATCAAAATTGGAATCTTCTGGTTTGCGTAGTTTAGTTACATACTGCCATTTACTGACTGAATTGTATTTTCGAAAATACAATTCTATCAATCTCCTGCAGTTGAAGGGGTTAAGTGCAACCTAATCATTTTTAAAAATTAAAAAAAAGGGCACGGAAGACTGATAACTAAAACATTCAGTAAGATAAAATAGACAAAAAATGTACCAATAGGATGGATGAACTTTGCACATTAAGGCAGTTAAGCTTTTTACATTTCTGATTTCTATTTGATTACATCACAGTCATACTGGTTGGCTCCAGAAGAATGTACCTGGCAGACCAGAAATAAGTGTGTGGATTTTATGTGTGGGCCACATCCTTTTAACAGTTATTCATTGGCTCCTAAAAATTTAAATATATAAAAATAATTCGTATGAATTTAAACATTGAACTAAATTCTGTGGTCGTTGCATGTTCAAACTTAAAAATAAATCTTTTATGTTAACTGTGCCTCAAAGGCCCAGAAAACAGTTCAGTAATCCTGCTGCCAGGTGCACACTCTAGTCATTAAATATCTTTTAAATCGAATCTAACAATTTTGAGAAAGTAGTCTGCTGTAACAGTGGGTAAGATGATGCACCTTAAAACCTACCCCATTGACCAAGCTTTTAGTCACCTGTCCTAATACCTCCTTATGTGGCTCAGTGTCAAATTTTATCTGATTACACTGCTGTGAAGCGCCTTGGGACATTTTATTACATTAAGGGTGCTATATAAATGCAAGTTGTTGTATTTACAGTACAGAGGCAATAATTTGTCCCATCATGCCTATTCTGGTGCAATATGACCTTTTTCATGAATCATTCACCATCTTAACATGTGTTTTACAATCTCTGCCACGACAATCAATGCAAGTAACATGAATAAAGTTTTTAAGTTTGAAAGGCAAAATTATATTTATAAACTCACCTTCTCACACTAAAACATCTTGAAAGTGTTTCACTTCGTGCATTCCTTTTGGAGTGCAATAACTGCTATTGGCAAAGTTTGGAAGGGACCACATCGAAGTATATAAAATTTTATGTAAGTGAATATAGATAACTTAAACAAAGATTGTTACTAAACTAGTATATCGTAGAATTCCAAGCATTGGAATTCCCTCCCTAAACCTGTCTGCC
The DNA here is from genome assembly GCF_035084215.1 of Heptranchias perlo. Lineage (NCBI taxonomy): Eukaryota > Metazoa > Chordata > Chondrichthyes > Hexanchiformes > Hexanchidae > Heptranchias > Heptranchias perlo. The sequence continues at coordinate 19,048,828 of NC_090332.1, read as the reverse complement.
TCTCTACCCCTCTCTCCTTTTAAGGAGCTCCTTAAAACCTACCCCTTTGACCAAGCTTTTGGTCACCTGTCCTAATACCTCCTTATGTGGCTCGGTGTCAAATTTTATCTGATTACGCTGCTGTGAAGCGCCTTGGGACGTTAAGGGCGCTATATAAATGCAAGTTGTTGTATTTACAGTACAGGAGGCAATAATTTGTCCCATCATGCCTATTCCGGTGCTAGCTCTTAACTGGTGCTACATACACTAATCCCATTTCTTTGACTTTTCCCCATATCCGTTTATGGTCATCATTTTCAAATACTTATCAAATTGCCTTTTTAAATGTTATTGGTTTTAATCAATCTATAGATGAGTTAAACCCAGATTATTCCTTTCGAAATACACTAAGAAAGCCGGACTAACATTCATAAATGGAAATGAGTGGAAGTAAATTTAGAGCACATATCTGAATAAACTTCTTTGCTTCAAGCAACAGTTGTTTGGATCAATCTGCCAAGCAAGGTAATAGAGGTTAAAAAAAATATTGAGGGTTATTCAAAATAGAATTAAATAGCATGATGAGAGTTGAGATGTTGGAAGCATAAGCTTCAGTGCTACAAAACCTGCATCTGGACGCTACTTGCCCATATGCAATTGTTCAAAAAATAGTTAATACTCAATGCTATTAGAATTCTTGGTTTTCTTGCCAAACCTCAGACTCTTGAGAGGTCTGGTAACCATGTGAGTTTTTTTATTAAGAGCAACCTGCATATACATAGTGCCTTTAACATAATAAAACATTTCAAAATGCTTCACAAGGGCAGAAAATAACCAACAATTGAAAAGTGGAGGAAGGATTAGGGGTTAGTGACCAAAAACCTACTCAAAATCTACCTCCATCTTATTTTCGAAGAAGGTAGAAAAGTAGCAAAGTGAAGAGAAGGAGGAATGCAAAGGAGGCCAGAATCCTAAGAGTAGAGGGGTGAGTACAGGAACATAAGAATTTAGAGGTTATAAGGAGGGAGGAGGCTATGGAAGGGTTTATAGACAAAGTGCAATTTGAAGCAAAAATGTTGTTGCCTCTGAACTGTAATACCCAAGCACGAGTAAAGTGATTTTTTTTCAGCAAGGTATTGCAATACAAGGACAACCAGACTTATCTTGTCACTCACCCTGCTGCCCTTGTTCCTGTCTTTCCCTATTAGCACCAGAAACAGAATGGCTTCTATATAGTAGCCATTATAAATGGAAGTTGGAGACTCGTATGATATCATTTGTTCAGATAGTTGATATTGTAAGAGCCACTCTTATGACTTCTTCCTCAGCCACCTGTTCTAAACCTGATAACTCACTCAAAGAACAGATTTCTCTCTTGCACTGACACTAAATTAAATCTGATTGGGCTACATTGTACTGATGAAGCAGTCCATTGATAATTTACCACCATTATTTTGTGAATTTATGTAGTTTGTTCAGTGACTACAACATTTTGTATTCAGTCGTGTTGAAGCATTTATTTTGGATATATAGGCGTATGTGTGTGCATATGTATTATATGGACTAGTGGATCTCCTGTGGTGTTGCTCACCAGTAAGTTTAAAAATATTATTCGTCCTTAGGATGTGGCAAGGCAGTATTTATTGCCCATCCCTAATTACCCCGTAGGCATTGAGTCAACCATATAGTGTAGGACTGGAGTCACATACAGGCCAGACCATATAGGGGCAGCAGGTTCCGTTGCCTGAAGTACATTAGGGAATCAGTTGGGTTTATATGACAATCCAGAAATTTTCATGGTTCTTTTTCTGGTACTAGCCCCTAATGACCAGATATAACATTCATTTTCACAATTTGCAATGGTGGAATTTGAGCATACAATTTCTGGACTGCTAGTGCATTACCATAATCAGTAGGCTGCAGTACCCACACCTGACTAAAAGACATGTTGATAAGCAACATTATTTATTTCTTGGGAGCACAGCAAATAAATGGGAAACACTTGGCATCAAAATATAAAAACTGAGTAGAATAAATGTATAAAAAATTAAACCATTTACAGGCTGTTGGTTTTAAAATAAAATATCTGAACTTTGTTGCACAGAGGAAACAGGCTCAGGGAGGCTCAAGGCAAGGAACAAAGATAGTAGAATGAAAGAAAGGTAGCAGCGCTACCTAATTTAGGAGGACCTAAAGGTGAGTATAGTAAAGGAGCTGTGCAAATGTAACCCGTTTAAAAGTAATGTAAATAGGTGTTCCTTTTAGTGTTACAAAGTGTCACAATGTGTGACAGAAATTATGATACAAGAAGTATGTGCAGTCGTAAGAAATTTCAAGATATACATATGTCTCTTGTCTTTTCCTCCCTAATCCCTACACTTGTCAGTCCATACTTTTCCTCTATCAAACCTCATCTCTCTCCGCATTTTCTTCGATCCTCTGCATCCTCTGTTGCTCATGCACCTCCACTCCACTCCTCTTGCCTTGTCTACCATTCCTTCTCCTATTTCCCCCCCCCCCCCACCCCCTGCCACTGACTAATTTTTTTTCAAGGGAGTGTGATGAAGGGAGCATTCCCATTTGTCAGGAGTGTGCCCTTTCCCATCAATGCAATCTAAATTTTCCTGCTACTCTGTGTATCTTTTGGTCAGTTGGGTTGCAGTGTGATTTTGTTTGGCTGTGATGTGAAGTGGAGTGTTTTGCTGATGTCTGCTATTGGCAGAATGTCAGGAATGGAGACCAGATGTTTTCTGCTGGCTCATACAGAATTTCAGTTTGAACCATTTTTTTTAATGTTATGTGCCATAAATTTAGTGGGGTGGGAACAGGAGTAGGCTATTCACCCCTCAAGCCTGTTCCGCCACTCAAATCATAGCTAATCTGTACCTCAACTCCATTTACCTGCCTTTTTTCATATCCCTTGATACCCTTACCTAACAAGAATCTATTGATCTCAGTTTTGAAAATTTCAATTGACCCAGTCTTTTTCAATTAGCTTTTTTGATTACGTTTTGTACCTGTACACCAGCTTTTAGTGATGTGTACATGGATACCTAAATCCCTTTGCATCTCTAAATCTTCTGATTTGTCTTTCTCAGATCCTAAGAGGGGTGCACATCCAACTGCAGCTAGAGGAATACACATAAGTTTATCTGTATTTAGTGCGTTGGGAATCACAAGAGGCAGTCTAGGGTATTTTAATTCTCTTGGCTAAAATTTTGGATTTGTCCAAAATTATATGCAGGAGCGGTATGGTACATGTAGTTTTAATTTTAATGTGGTTTCAGCTGGAAACCATTTTTTATTTCATTTTTAATGGGCAGTAATTGGGTATTTTTCTCCCTTTTTGTGTATTATATTTTTTTGTTGCTAATTTTCACCACTTTTCTTACTCCTCTTCTTCTGAAGACTTTAACTCCTGCTGGGTATGGTTCCTCAGGTGCTGGTTGCCCGAGTGATTATTGTCCATGCGTGAGTAACAGGAGAATTTGACTGTGGGGGAATTCTAACCAAGCCTGATCCTGTTTTCCAGCAGCAGTATCTAGATAATGATCAGGAGGGGAAATCTGAGCTTTAATTCCCTTCCCTGCCCCCCACCCCCAGCCCAGAGTTACTGAGGCTAATAGTTACTCCCCTACTGCCACTCAAAAAAAAAAATTGAGAATTGATCCTAAAATCCATTTTGCATGATATATATTATATATTAAATAAGTGAATTGCTAACATTTGGTATCTAAACATCATATTCTGTAGGCAATGTCATTGCTCGTTTTTCAGATATCTCTTGCTTTTTGTGACTTTTTTTTGTTTTCTTTTGCAAGTAGCCAATGTCATTTTGAATGTTGGTTTGGGAACTCCAGGTGACTAATGCATCAGATTTCTGCACTAAAAAATTAACTATTGAGGCATTAATGCAAATTTAATGAATGATTTACCATTCGTCACTAGGTTAAAAAAGATACAAAACCCAAAATGTATAGATTAACTAGTATAACGTACATTCTTCCCACTGGGGGCATTTGGACAGTTATAATAAAAAAAAAAATTCCTATCTCCTCCTCCTCCCTTTGACTGTTGCCTGTACTCCTTTCCCCCTTCTCCAACTCCTCTCTCCCTTCAGTTGTTTCCCTGCTCTTCTCTCCTTTGATACCCACCCCTCCACTCTACCCTAGCTTCTTCGCTCCTTGGTTTAGGGGTGTCATTTGAGTTTGTCTGCCTATTGCTTGAGGAACTAGATCAATAGGAACATACAGGCAATCTGCTTAGCTCTGTCCTGTTTGAAATAGCACTCCTTATGATGTAATAGTTTAATTCCAGTTGCTTTTATTTCAATTTTTTTTCTTTAATTTGGAATAATCATAATTGCACTGCAAATGATGGCAATTAAGGCATACTGCTCCTTTACAACTGATACTTTAAAATGTAGATAGTTCAAAACAGTCTCCAAATTATATCATATTATAAAACAATAGCATTTTGTTACAAGCAAGTCTAGTCCAGAAAGTCTCTGGATTCAGTAACGTTCATAGTAGAAAGTTGTGTATAAAGAAATGTTTCCTGAATACCATTTTTTCCCCTTTAAGTTTAATTACTTAGTTGTCAGCCCTATTAAATTGCAAATTAATTGGAGGAAGCTTAAATGTATACAGTTCACTTCTGATAATTCAAAGCCTGTTTTATGTAATTATCCAATAATTTGAATTAAGCAACGTAGCAATGTGGGAATTTAGTGCTTAAAAATGTGAATTATCAGAGAATTAAAATTAAGAGTGGATGTACCAGAAACTATAGAACCCTTTTATTGGAGTCTGTGAGGTAATTATTCTTGGTAAATTAAATTTCTTCTGCAAACGGGCTGTTCACGTGTCTTTGGTAAAGCTGGAGTCTCCCCAAGAGTACTGTGCTGATTTAATTTTGGATCCATTTCAAATGCAGTCTGGAATTGCATTTAACTACCATTCTGTGTATGCACATTTTTATTTCTTTAATAATGTTTTTGGGACATGTAGCTTCTTTTTCCACTCTAACTTCAAGGGCCTCCATAGCTTCACTCTTGAGCAATAAAACTGATTTTATCTTTAAATAAAGTTCTCTGCTTATATTCTTTAATTGGATTGCTACACACCTTTTAGGCCAAGAACATGGGTGTTCATCCTGCTTATAAACACTTGCCAGCATTGTTATATAACCAACGCTGGGGACTGCTGCTTTTTGGTTCAGCCTTTTGGCACTAAATGTGATCTATCTGAAATTGGGTAACAAGCCGTACATCATGTAATATATGTAGCAGTCTAGTATGTATGGTAAGATGAGGATGTAAACCAGAATCCTTTCCTCCTGTGGCGTAGTACTTTTAATGATTGCCAGGTACATGAAGTTTTCAGCAAATATGATTAAAGATCAAAAGCAGATTTTTCTAGATATTCTTCCCAAATGTTTCTATCTCATTCTCTTGAGAGTTGGTTTGATTACTGAGCAGAGGGTTGTTTTTGTTTTGATTTAGCTGCAATGCTTTCCACCATTCTGGTTGAATGGGAGAAGTTGATCCATGCTCTGGAAGCCATGTACATATATTTCATACATTGCATTTAAACTTATTAAAAACAAAGATGATCCATATTGCCCCCCCACCCTTGCCGGCCAACCCGATCATCAATTTTCACGCAAGTTTCACAGTTCCCACATTTTCTAAATTTTAGTAGTTATTTGTTGTCCTCATTTGCCCTGCTGGCATAGATCGGTTGAGCCGAATGGCCTGTTTCTGTGCTGTGAATTCTATGTGAAGCGTATCTTTGATTAATGCCAAAAATGGCTGAGGGCTTTTACTAAGCTTGATGCTGACTGAAAATATTCTTCCCATTCATTCATTCATCCCTTCATGTACAAATGGGGGAAATCAGAAACTCTCCTCTTGTGAGCCATGCAGCGCAATCTCCAATGATAGTGAGCCTCATTCTCGTTCTTTTTTATATTCTTCCGCTCCATGTATGAAAAGTTCTTCAAACTTGTTTTACATAGCCTTTTTTTTCAGGCTAGGAGCATCAATTTTTGCAAATTCTTTATTTCAATGCCGTTGTAATTTCTATACCATATTTGTGTGTGTGCCTCAGTGGTAGCAATCTCTTCTGAGTCAGAAGGTTGTGAGTTTAAACTCACTGCAGGGCTTGAGCACGCGACCTAGTCTGACATTTCAGAGCACTATTGAGGGAGTGCTGCATTGCCAGAGATATCGTCTTTTAGATGAGATGTTAAACTAAAGCCCCATCTGCCCTCTCGGGTGGATGTAAAAGATCCCCTGGCACTATTTGAAGAGGAGTGAGGAAATTCTACTGGTGTCCTGGCCAACATTTATCCCTCAACCAACAAAACAGATTAACTGGTCATTTGTCTTAATTGTGGGAGCTTGTTGTATGCAAATTGGATGCTACGATTGCCTACAAAACTACAGTGACTACACTTCAAAAGTAATTAATTGACTGTGCTTTAGAGCATCCTAAGGTTGTGAAAGGCACTATATAAATGCAAGTTCATTTGTTTTTTGCATTTTCTTTTCATTCATACTTTTTTATTTTGAGTCTGTTCCAGCTGCATTTTCTCTTTCTCCCTGCCCCTGCCCCCGCCCCCGCCCCCTCCTCTCCCCCGCCCCCCCAATCAAATTTTAGAATGAAGTTTGTTTTTTATTGAGTCCTTCAGTTGGGATTGGTTGGCTTTTTGTCCAATTTATGTTCTATCCTGCTTGCACTTTGGTTCATGCGAGCAGTTAATTTTAAATATTGAACATCCTTATATCAGGCCTTTACACTCTGCAAGTTTTCCCTTGCGGCATAACTTACTTGGCAGTACACAGACCAGTCAGCTGAGGCTTTCATAAAAGGCTTTAAATCAATTTCTGTAGTGACTGGGGAGCTTGTATACCATGCTGGCACAATAACTCACCCCATGTCTTCCTTAAATTTTTTTTGGGAGGCAAGGTGGAATGTTGTTTTGTCTCCCACCAATGCTGCTGGTCTAGCCATATCTAATACTTGTGTCAACAGCTCCTGCAATGCCCTTGTGCCTAAAGGCCACACTTGGTATAGCACTAAGGCATACAGATAAGAAGGCTCCATGTTCAATTCCTGGCTAGTGGTAAGTTCTCTTCTGAAACCATTTGCTGTGATTCCTTTCTCTCTGCTTTCAAAGGCCTTCTTAAAAACCCATCTCTTCAACCATACTTTTGGTCTCTTATTATTTTAATCCCCTTCTTCCCAATTGATTCTTTTCCTGCATGGTATCCACCTCCTCACCGTGCAAAGTTCTTTTGAGATGTTCTTTAACATGATAATCCCTATATAAATGCATGTTTGCTGTTTGGATGCTTCAGTTGGCCTCGTTGCCCTTCACCCCGGGAGGGGAGAAAATATCATTTAGGTTTTCTTCTCAAGATCCTTATTTAGCGACTGCTGCTGGAAACTGAAAGTTTGTACCTTGTATGAGGACACAATCGGGCTTAGTTATGATGTACTATACAGTCATATAGCCTGCTGGCATGCACTGTCTAGGTTTACACATTAAGACTGGGCAAGATTCAAGAGGTGCCCATGGAAGCTTGCCCCAATGTAACTCAGTATTTTCTGCAGAGGAGGAGGTGGGAGGGGTAAAAAGTTCTGTATCGATTGAGACAGATGAATATTGTTTCCCGGTTGGTTTGGCTGTCCGCATGGAGAGCATTTTCCTGATGACACCCTTCCTCATTTTCATATTGGGGCTGAGTATAATGGCTACAAAGATTGCTGTGCAGCTATTTGGGCAATTTGAGAAGTGAAATATATCTCGGATAACTCACCTGCATACTAATGTAACAGATACTGGGGTAATGTTCAAAATATCAATTTTTGGGAGCTTTTTGTGAAGTATTCCATTAAATTTGACAGGGCAGTTTTCATACAAATTCCCAGTTGAATCCCAGGTATAAAACATTTGGTATCAAAGGTCTCAGTTGAAGCACAAACTCCAGGAGTTTTAAAAAAATAATTGAAACACTTATTTTAGAGTTGGCTTTACTGATGAGATAGGACACAAAAGTTTGAAACATGTGAAAAACATGGTGCAAGGAAAGATGTTCAACCCAACTGTATTACTATAATTAAACCAACCCATAAAATCTGAGTATTTGTGTGTGATTTCTTTATATTTCCTTAAATATACAGGTACAAGAAGCTCAAGAGAAACATAGACAAATTGAAACTGACCTCCGAGAACGATTAGTGGTCCTGGAGAGAGATACCATGCAACATCATGCTGTGGTTAATGACTTGAAGCAGAAGTACCTGGACACCACAGAAAAACTTCAAAATGACAAAGCAAATTTAGAGGTTAGACTTTTCATCACTTTTTTTGAGGGTGAGATTTCATCTTCAGGTATCTTTCCCTTTTTTTAAAAAGCTCGTCCCTCACTATGTACCAACTTTGAGAAGGAATTTGGTGCACAGAAGTGTAAGACAGCAGTGTAGGGGCTGTTTTTTTGCTCCTCTCCAGGAGAAATGAAAGACCTCCTGCAGTGTTGCATAGATGGTATCTTAAGAATTCCACAGCAGCTTGCAACATTTTTCAGTTAACGAGCTTCTGTTCTCAAAGTGTTGCACTGTGGTTTCAAAGCAACTAGAGAAGAAGCCACCTATCGTTTGCAGAATAATGTGGGGCTGAGGAAGGAGAGATTTTGTTTTCTAAAAGAATAAAAAAAATTTTTTAAACTTTGCAGAAGTTGGCAAATATTAAGTTTTTATTTTGTGTATTGCTTAGTGACTATAAGATAGTTACTCTTACTGATGATGTGGAGATGCAGGTGATGGACTGGGGTGGACAAATGTAAGGACTTGCACAACACCAGGTTATAGTCCAACAGTTTTATTTTAAATCACAAACTTTCGGAGCTTACCTCCTTCGTCAGGTGAGTGACGAAGGGGGTAAGCTCCGAAAGCTTGTGATTTTAAAATAAAACTGTTGGACTATAACCTTTGTAAACAATTTTACAACACCAAGTTATAGTCCAGCAATTTTATTTTAAATTCACAAGCTTTCGGAGGCTTCCTCCTTCGTCAGGTGAATGATGTGAAAATCATTTTCACATCGTTCACCTGACGAAGGAGGAAGCCTCCGAAAGCTTGTGAATTTAAAATAAAATTGCTGGACTATAACTTGGTGTTGTAAAATTGTTTACAATTGTCAACCCCAGTCCATCACCGGCATCTCCACATCAGGACTATAACCTGGTGTTGTGCAAGTCCTTACATTACTCTTACTGAGGATTTTAAATGCGATCCTAACTGAGCAAAATCCTAAACAACTTATAACAGTCACGTAAACCTAGGTGAGTCTGGAGGTGACAAAGACATGGATGAGAGTTTCAGCAGCAGAAGAGCTGAGGTAGAAACGGAGGTGGGTGATGTTAGAGGTGAAAGTAAGGGGTCTTTGTGATGGAGTTGGATGTTGAGCTTGGAGTCGAATAGGTTGCTGAGGTGAACAACCTGAGACAGTGACTGTGGAGGGGGATGGAATTAGTGACCAGGGTGCTGAGTTTGTGGCGGAGGCCGAAGACGATGGCTTCGGGCTTCCCATTGTTTAACTAGAGGAAATTGCGGCTCATCCAAGCCTGCATGTTGGACAAATAATTTGACAGCACAGAGGCAGTGGAGCGGTCGGCAGATGTGCTGGAGAGATAGAGCTGGGTGTTGTCGGTGTCGAACCAGACCCTGTGTCTTCAGATGATGTTGCCAATGAGCAGCACATAGTTGAGGAAGAGGAGGAGGCCAAGGATAAATCCTTTAGCGATTCCTTAGGTAACAGTGTGAGGAAAGGAAGAGAAACCATTGCTGGAAATTCTCTGGTAATGATTGGATAGTTGAGTGGAACCAACAGAGGACAGGCCCACTGAGCTGGACAGCGGAGAAGAGGCTTTAGAGGAGGTTGGTGTGGTCTTTCGTGTCAAAGGCTGTAGAGAGGGCCAGGAGAGAGAACTTATGGCAACAGAGGATGTAATTTGTGACGTTGGTTAGAGCCATTTCACTAGTGTGGCAGGGGTGGAAACCTGATTGGTGAGATTAAAGCATGGTGTTGTAGGAAAGATGGGCGTGAATTTGGGAGGTGACAAAAACATTCAAGGACTTTGGAGCGGAAAGCAGGGTTGGAGATAGGGCGGTAGTTTGCAAGGACAGAGGGGTCAAGGGTGGTTTTTTTTTTAGGAGATGTGATGATGGCTTTGACAGGGAGGGCCACACTACCTGAAGAGAGGGAGCAATTTACAATGGCAGCTAGCATGGGGGCCAGGAAGGGAAGTTGGATGGTTATCTGCATGCACAAGTGAAATTTAAAAAATCTTTCCATTGGAAAGGATTCATAAACTTTTCTTATGGAATATGGAGTATTTTCACAGGTGAAATCACACTCATTGGAAAGAGAAGCAAAGGAATGTAGACTGCGGACAGAGGAATGGTAAGGCAGAGCTGTGCTACTTTGCTTGTAATTGCTGAAATTTTTGCAGTATTGCACATCTTATGAATCATTTCAAATTCATCTTTTTAAATGCAGCCAGCAGCAGCTAAAGAGTATTCATGCTGATCTAAGCAGCCGATTGGACCAGTCAACCAGTATCATTCAAGAAAAAGTACCTTTCAATGATACAAGTTAGTATGTCTCCTTCCTGTGCAATTTAGCATTTGTAATTGCTCTTCTATAACAACATGATTGTTTCAGCATATTAAATTCCTTACTAAGGCTGGTGCAATTGTCGACCTATAAATAACACCTTGTTACAGCCACTTGCTTGTTGCAACAATGATTAGGCGGTTGTGAATTTTATTTCTATTGCGATTAAATTAGTAAGTAGTGTTATCGGGACCATCATGTGTCTTCTGGGAAAATCCTATTCTAAATCTCCAACTTTTGCGATTCCACCTGTTTTTAAATATGAAGTTGTTTTACGTGGTTTATTGAAGATAGGAGGATATATATTTTCAATACATTAATCTATCATGTACCAGATAGACATGTATTGGGACATGCAACTTCAAAAAATAAATTGATTTTACACCTTGCTGCTCCATTACTGCCCCCTCAAGCAGATTCTCCTGCAAACATTTCTCCCAAATGTTTCTCAAGACAAGATCCCACACCTCCAAGTTTTGTGAGGAATTGCCCCATTTCCTCAACCATGAGTGTGACCTGTCTGGTATGTTGTAAACATTCATTCCCATTGAATAATGTTGAGAGTTCCTTCCCTTCCCTGCTCTTATTCTTTTCCTGAAGCTAGTGACTCATGAGGAATATAGTTTTATGGGTGTGACACTCTGGCAGCTCACTCAGGTGACTACAAGTTGAGCTGTTTATTAGAATTGCTTTCATAGCTGAACCCGGTAATGCTCTCAGCTGATGTCCACATATATACACATATCCAGCAGGGATCATTGGATATATGTCCTCTGGGCCCAAGGTGACTAATGCAGCACAGACCAAGGATCAAACCTAGGGCCTACAATGTATTTTTGCTGTTTTCCCCCTCAACCTCTGCAGAGGATGTTAATTACTTGCTGATCTATGGTTCCACAAGTGCCAGTTGCCCTCCAGTACCTTGCCCAAAAGGCCATTCTTCATGTGTGAGTCTTGGTAGTGATGTTGGCAGGCTCTTCAACTGTGATGGGCATCAAAGTGACCCTGATCCTGTACTCGCCTGATATTCACGTGTATTTTTGGTAGGGGATATGAGATGATCATGCGCAGAAACCTTGGATGACTTTATTCTCCCTAACTAAGGGTACTGAAACCAATTGTGCCCTTTCCCGTGTTGCAGCTGAAATTAGTTAACTTAGCACAGATTAGGGAATCAAACCTGGGACGATCTTGATCTGTATGGCTTAGCTAATTATGGGTTGACAAGGAGCCCAAATACTAGATTCTACTATCAAATCCACAGTACTTTTTAAAAAAAAACAATAAATGTTCCAGCATGTTTGTTAGTTGGGTGACAGCTGAGTAAGTATTTTGTTATGTCTTGTGTCTGCATCAGCCCTCTGTATCTAGTTCCAAAATGTAAAACACTGGAATGTTCTTTTGTCATGCTAGACGTATGGTCTGGTTATTACATGATTACCAGCCTTGCAAGGTTATTATTTGATTTTTGAGTAGTGCTGAGTTAAATATCTGTTTACAGATCAAAGTTAAATCCTCATTGAAATGTCTTCAATGGCAGCAGCTGACACTTGAGAGAGAATCTGAGGGTGGGGGCAATAAGCGAGCCATTTTTGGGGGAATTTAGTTGCTGATGTTAATGGGGTGAATTGAGGGGCTGAGAACAGTTAATGGGTCAGGATTATAATAATGAAAAAAAACTCAAGCTAAGCAAAACTTGTAACTACTTCACGGAAGAGTTTTAGAAATAAAAACAGGAAATGTACAGCATGTTCAGCATCTGAAAGCAAATTCTGGGTTAATTTTTTGTGCGGAACCCTTCATCAGAAACATTTACCAATTGTTCTCTTTCAGTTGCTGACTGACCTGTTTATTTACAGCATTTTCTGTTTTTTAATTCACTAAGTTGTGGCTTCTAGTACAGGAGATGAAAATGATCTGAGGGAAGTCCTGTTTGTTGACTTTATGTAATGGTTTGGATGGGTTGAATGGCCAGTTTTTGTTCCTACCTTGTGTTTCATAAAATAAAGACTTGAGAAAAATTATAGATTTGTGCTGCCAGTAAAAATAAATGGGGCAGACCTAATATGAGGTGAACATCAAATCCCATAGTACATTTAACAACACTAGTTTGGTGTGACTTAGTAGTACTAGAATAGTTTTTATTCGATCAATTGCAGCTGTATTTGTGCTGGTACATGCAAGTGCCTAACACCAATGATAGCTGATGTATACATATACAATAAAACCTCGTTAATGGCTTATCTGACCTCCATGAGTGTTAACTCGATTTTGCTGATGCTTCATTGCCTATTTTGTGTCTCATCCAGTGCATAGACCTGTTCTCATCTGTGTTCTTGCTAGCTGTCATGAGTTTTAGAGTTGATCGCTTGGACTGCAAGGAATGCAGTGGAAATGCAGGTTGAAATTTAGATTGCATCTCCTGTTTTCAGTGTTTTTTAATGCTTAAAATCTACTCCTCTAACATCTCATTTCTATATAGGGCTTGCAGAGTACAACACATTGGATGTACCTGTACATGATAGGAGGCATCAGGTGAGTAACCTAGAAATGGGTGGTGGGAAATGTTTAGTGGAGACTTTAAGCTTCTGAAGACTGCTATTGCTGTTCCACCAAAAGTCAACTTTAAATCTGTTGGTTAGCAATTTACATTAATTTTATTCAGTGTAGTTCAGCATTATTTGAAGGTTAAATTTTAGAAATTGTGTTTTGAAAGCTAGAAAACACATGCAGTACTCTAAACGGTTAGACAACAACTGACTCTATTTTATGTTTGATACAACGTAGAATGCAGTCTGTGAAGAATTTTGAGGTTGTTGAAAAATTGTGAAATTATCCTATTTTGCTAAATAAACCTTCAAGCTTACTTTTTAACTTGAATTTTAAATTCCATAAATCAACTTAAATGACTTGCTGCTCCTCCTGACCTCTTTGGTTATCCAAGGTTCAGTTCAGGATTTGATGTGATTAACATGTAATTGCCTCTGACAATTGAATAATTATTACTTTGGGGATCAGGGTTGGGCCTGTGGTTCGTCTGTTTCCATTCCTAATCCCAAATCATTTTGTTCAATAAAATGCCCCCACTATTACTGAGAATAACAAAAATCACGCCTTAGTTTCTATTTTTTGAACCACAAAACTGAACTTTGGAACTTATTTTATGCTCCATGACAGAATTAGTAAATTATGAATGTCCGTCACAGTCCAATAAGTTCCCTTTTACTTTTTGAGAAATGATTTGTAAATGACATAGCAGTCTAGTGGACTAGAATCAGTTCTCTTTCCACAACCCCTAATCAATGTGGCTTTGAACATCTGTTTCCTCTGTAGCTTAGCCAACAAAAATATGCTTGTGGAATCAGATGAACAATACAGCGGGTACCTCGAGGCCTAAAGGATAAGGCCTCGATCAACAGTGTTGTGCACATAACTTGAGAAGAAATAACTGCACTAATTGCATAAGTGACATGTAAAGGAAATTTGTGAAGGCAGGCCATAATTTTACAGTTATTCTTTGAAGAGGAGCCAACATGACATCCGTGTCACCAATATTCTGACCCATTCATGTATTGTCATAACCTGGATCATCTGTAGGTTTTGGAACACCTTCCATAATGCCAAATTAATGAGTCTGGTTAAAATATCCATATTTATTAAGACTTATGGCAGGAAAAAGTGCCTTTTTAACTGCTCTACAGTTCATTTTGGTGATTCCTGTCTGATCAAGTATGGGTGTGAGGCACTAGTTTCAAACTGTGGAGGCTTGCCCCTGAATGTGCACTTGTAATGTAATAGGACTCTCTTGTGCAGCAGTACGTTTTTTGTAACCTGGTAATCCACATTGTTATGTAGATACTATAAATGCAGGAAACCATCACAGTGTTGAAGATTGAAGAGTGGATTTGCAGAGTAACTTTTCGTAAAACATTTTTAAAATAACTTTTTTGTAATCAAACTTAATTTTTCTACTTGCGAAAGGAAATTTCTAGCTTCCCCATGCTTTGAGAACTGACTTGTTAACTCCTGAATATGAGCAAATCTGAAACTTATTAGAGAACTCGATGAACCGAATGGCCTCCTTCCGTGCTGTAGCCTTTCTATGATTCTATGAACTCTAGCTTATGCTGTAAAAAGTTTGGGACTAAATTACAGGGTAGTAACCATACTCAGTTGGCCTCAATAACACATGGTTTATAAATATCATGTACTGTATGATTGAGTCTTGTTCCCGGTACCTGTTTTGGATGATGCCGCGCACATGGCTTTCATTTTGAATGTTCATTTAAAATTGAAACTTTTTTGCTGGTTTCGGATACAACTTCAGTGCTCTGTGATGTGAAGGCAATGTTTATATTTTTTTTTAAAGTGATTTTTGTTTTTGTTTGTCAAGGTGAAGAAC
This sequence comes from Heptranchias perlo, assembly GCF_035084215.1. Lineage (NCBI taxonomy): Eukaryota > Metazoa > Chordata > Chondrichthyes > Hexanchiformes > Hexanchidae > Heptranchias > Heptranchias perlo. The sequence goes on along the minus strand of NC_090332.1, from coordinate 19,033,764 downwards.
ATCTGTGCAGATTAAATGTTTTCCCCAAAATATTTCTCCATTCCTGGCTCCCACTGTTAACATTAAGTATTCTTAGGTCAGATGTAGGCAGGGCCCCTAAAATTCAGCAGCACTTCAAGGCTAATTTCTGAGGGAAGCTCAACCAAATTCTGTGGCTAGAAATTCTTCGAATTTGTCCCACATTGGGGTACATCAAATTTATTAACTTATATATAGGAATTGTTTATTTTACTGAATATAAAATACAGAATTAATCTCTGAAGGCATAGCTGAAGAGAGACAAGCCACTTGAAACAAAAGAACAAAAACTGGAGTGGGGAAAAACCTCTCTTGCAAAACTCTGATTATACAGAAGCACCTAGAGAGAATCTGAACAGGTCAGCAGGAGAATAAATGTCTAGCCCTTTAATATTCTTGGCCTGGACAGACTCCGGTGAGCTTCAGGAAGAAATAAGGGAGGAATGATTCCCTGTGCAATTGTACAGTTGGCTCAGTCATACTCTTAACGCCCTATCTAATCCCATCCATCTCTCTGTTTCGCTGACCTACATTGGCTTGTGGTCTGGGAACACCTTGATTTTTAAAATTCTCATCCTTGTTTTCAAATCCCTCCATGGCCTCACCACTTCCTATCTCAGTAACCTCCTACAACCCTCCAAGATCTCGCCGCTTCTCCAATTCTTGCCTCTTGCGCATCCCCGATTTTAATCGCTCCATCGTTGGCAGCTGTGCCTTCAGCTGCCTAGGCCCTAAGCTGTGGAATTCACTCCCAAATCTGCTCCGCCTCTCTGCTCCTTAATGATGCTCCTTAAAACCTACCTCTTTGAACAAGCTTTTGGTCACCTGTCCTAATACCTCTATGTGGCTCAGTATCAAATTTTGTTTGATAACTGTCCTATGAAGTGCCTTGGGACGTTTCACTACGTTAAAGGCGCTATATAAATGCAAGTTGTTGTTGAACCCCTCTCTCCATCTTTAAACAAAAGTAGTTAACATCATCTCTTTGACCAAGTTTTTGATCACCATTCCTAATCTCTCCTTTCTGGCTTGACACCTATTTTTCCTTATACCTATTTGCAAAGCACCTTGCGATGTTTCTTGGATCAATGGTGCTATATAAATGCTGGTTGTAGCAATCGATGATAGACTTACCTGACTTGCTGAGCTTCTCCAGCATTTTCTGTATTTGTTTCAGGTTTCCAGCATCTGCATTATTTTGCTTTTGACAGAGATAGAGGGATTGATATAGACTTTTTTTGGTGTATCATAAGGAGTTTAAATGGTCAATTGAAATTGCCCTGATCTTGAAATTCTTTCAAAGATTTTGTTCCAAAGCTGCTACTTTCTCTGCTGCTTCAATTGTAAACCTGACAAATTTGTGGAAACAAACACTATTCTAAGATTGACATTCATGCTGTAAAACTGTAAAGAGCATTTTTTTCTTTTATAAATTATAGGAAAATTGAGTAGGCCAATTTAGCCCCTCAAGCATGTCATTCAATGAGATCATGGCTAATCTGTGACCTAACACCGTATACCTGCCTTAGCCCCATATCCCTTAATATCTTTGGTTAACAAAAATCTATCAATCTCAGATTTAAAATTAACAATTGAGCTAGCATCAACTGCTGTTTGTGGAAGAGAGTTCCCAACTTCTGGCACCCTTTGCGTGTAGAAGTGTTTCCTAACTTCACTCCTGAAAGTCCTGGCTCTAATTTTTAAGGTTCTGTCCCCTAGTCCTAAACTACCTAACCAGAGGAAATAGTTTCTCTCTATCTACCCCATCAGTTCCCCTTAATATCTTGAAAACTTTGATCAAATCACCCCTTGATCTTCTACGTTCCAGGGAATACAACCCTATTTTGTGTAATCGCTCCTCATAATTTAGCCCTTGGAGTCCAGGTATCATTTTAGTAAATCTACGCTGCACTCCCTCCAAGGCCAATGTTTCCGTTCTAAGGTGCGGTGCCCAGAACTGAACACAGTACTGCAGGTGTGGTCTAACCAGGGCTAAATAAATAGATGAATAGTTGAGGCCCCAACACAGATCTCTGAGACACCACTAGTCACATCCTGCCAATTTGAGTACCTGCCCATTATCACCACGCTCTGTCTCCTGTCGCTCAGCCAATTTCCTAACCAGGTCAATAATTTGCCCTCAATTCCATGAACTTCAACTTTAGCTAACAGTCTCTTATGAGGGACTTTATTGAATGCATTCTGGAAGTCCATATAAACAACATCCATAGACATTCCTCTGTCCACTACTTTAGTCACCTCTTCAAAAAATTCAAACAGGTTTGTCAGGCATGACCTACCCTCTACAAATCGATGCTGGCTCTCTTTGATCAGCTGAAAATTTTCAAGGTTGCATTTCATCCAAATCAAGAACGTCTACGGTTATTAGCACCTGATGGAAATGAATAGAACATCATCTCAGTAGCTCGAGGGTGCAGTCCCCATTTGAGTCCTACAGATCAGGAAAATCCCTGAGTTCAATCCCTGGTCTATGACGAGTTAGCTGATGTCATTTGGGCAATACTGCTGATCCCTGTATAGACACTCCTACTGAAAATGTGTGTGTGTTGGAACAGCTCAGGCTGAAGTTCAGCTAGGATGCCCTTCATAGTCGGATAGCTTATCACCATTCTCTGTTGAGGCTCAAATGTGGATAGTGGCCATGGGGTACGGGGGAGGGGGAGGAAGAGAATGAAAAGTACTGAATTAGTGTTATATAAAACTAACTACCATACAATATCCTACATAAAGAACCGTGTGTTCAATTTCAGCTAAAAGCTCGGGATGTTAATGGACAGGCACTGGCTTTTCTTCGAGATTTGGTGGGAGCATTGCTAAACCTTCATACCTATACTGAGCAAAGGATTCAGATCTACCCCATTGACTCTGCAACTGACACTATATCTCCTTTGAACCAAAAGGTATGTTTTATTTCTTAGGAAATTGCTGAATCTAATGGTGGGGATAAAAAGCAACTTTAATTTAAGCATACCCTTTGATATGTTGCCAGTAAAGACTTTGGACATAGCATAATCATATAAGTTCCAGAAGTTTTTTGCATAATGTTATATCCTTGGCTTATGGCTAAAAACTACATCCACAAAATTCTCGCAGCAGAGGGAGAATTATACCAGATTGCAGCTTTAGTAGAGATTGTCAATACAGGTTCCTCATATGAACAGGAAGTAGTGAGAGAGATTGGGAATATCTAAAGAGGGAAAAACTTCCTTTTTAAATAAAAAGGGAGAGGCTTCAAACATTTTGTAAAAGTAAAACAGCAAATGCTGTTAATCTGAAATAAAAGCAGAACATTCTTATAATGCACAATAGGTCAATGAGCATCTATGAGAAAGATAAATTGATATTTTGGGTATACCATTTCAGAAGTTTTTATTGGAGAAGGGTTATGGGCACATTGGTTGGTTGTAAAACATTTTCTATCCAGATTGCGAATAGGTATGAGTCAGTTATAAGGCAACAAGAAATTCAAGCAGCACCAAAAATGCCGTCTGAAATCTGAGATGGAAATGTGGTCTTCTAACTTTTTTGGGTTTTTTTCCCTCCCACAAACTATTGCAACCTGAGCAAATCTTGTTCAATTGTCATTGCTGCTCCAACTTGATAGCTGGATATTCTGGCATGGAAATTTAAGTGGAGTTTTTTAAAAAGTTATTTGTTACAAGTAACTTTAGGAACCTGGAGGCATTAATGCTGATTTTATATTCGATACTAGCAGATCTCCCATAGCAATGTTCGCAGTGTCAGATGATGCACTGTTTTTCTAAGGATAACAGTGTTGTAACATATTGTGCACAATTTATTATTCTGTCACAAAGGTGGAACTGTCAGTTTAAGGCCGCAAAGTCTCGGGTCAATCAGAAAATTTCAGATTGGTCAGGGAACTTTGCAGATTGGGAAGTATTTGTAATCTTCAGGCTCCAGGTCAGTGACTGACTTTCTTTATTTTCAAAGATTGTCTTGTATCTGTAACAAAGTGTGATGTCTGAAATGTTTCTATATTTTGCTAGGGGAGGGAAAGCACGTACTTTTTAAAAAAAAATTATGTCTCCGTGAAGTTCTTTGGGATTTTTTTTTATGTTGAAGTCTCTGTATAAATCCAGGTTGTTGTTTCTGCTGCCCCTCTTGTGTATTAAGTTTGTAGCTGCATTACGCTGTCCTGTTGCGTGGTAGGATGTGAGCTTATATGTGTGATTCCCCTCATGGGAAATTCTCAATTACGAAGAAGTTTGAGGGTACAAGAACTATTATGCCAGGTGGCAAAATTGGAGGGCGTGCTGCCCTATGTTGTGCTTATACTTTTGGGCTGAAGAATGTTGGGATGAGGTTGCCTGCCTGCCCTCTGAACTCCACCAGCAACCTTTTTAAAAAGTAAAAATAAATAAATATATCTGGGCCTCCTGTGGTCATGATGCTGCCTGCCGCCAGCTTTCAATGGCAGGATTGAGAATGTACAGTCTTTAGTTGGCCCATAGTTAGTGGCGTACGTATCTAGATATCTAGTTCACCTTCTGCCATCCTGGTAGCCGCATGATACAATGATAATGGAGTTGTTGACGTATTTTAGCAATAAATCTCTACCAATTAGTCTAAAACAAACCCAGACATGACACCAGGGAAACCCCAGTGGTGGAGAGCTTTAGGAACCATAGGTTCAAAGTCACTCCCAAGCATACTACACTTCATAGAATGATACAGCACAGAAGGAGGCCATTTGGCCCATCATGTCTGTGCTGGCTCTTTGAAAGAGCTATCCAATTAGTCCCATTCCCCTGCCCTTTCCCCTTAGCCCTGCAAATGTTTCCCCTTCAAGTATTTATCCAATTCCCTTTTGAAAGTTACTATTGAATCTGCTTCCACCACCCTTTCAGCATTCCAGATCATAACTCGCTGCATAAAAAAATTCTCCTCAGCTCGCATCTGGTTCTTTTGCCAATTACCTTAAATTTGTGTCCTCTGGTTACCGACCCTTCTGTCACTGGAAAGAGTTTTTCTTTATTTACTCTATCAAAACCATTCATGATTTTGAACATCTCTATCAAATCCCCCCTTAACCTTCTCTGCTCCAAGGGGAACAACCCCAGCTTCTCTAATCCCTCCATGTAACTGAAGTCCTGCATCCCTAGTACCATTCTAGTAAATCTCCTGTGCACCCTCTCTAAGGCCTTGACATCCTTCTTAAAGCGCGGGGCCCAGAATTGAACACAATACTCCAGCTGAGGCTTAAGCAGTGATCTATAAAGGTTTAGCATAACATCCTTGCTTTTGTTCTCTAGGCCTGTTTATAAAGCCAAGAATCCCGCATGCTTTTTTAACAGCCTTCTCAACTTGTCCTGCCACCTTCAAAGATTTGTGTACATACACCCACAGGTCTCTCTATTCCAGCACCCCCATTAGAATTGTACCATTTAGTTTATATTGCCTCTCCTCATTCTTCCTACCAAAATGCATCACTTCATACTTACCAGAGGTCATCTCTCAAATTACCAAGATAATTGAAGAAAACGGGGAAAGAGCAGAATGGCGTAGTGAGCTCCGATGTCAATCTAGCAGTAACATTGGCCACATAGTCTTTCTGTGGTGAAATTTCTATGATTCTGATTGTGATTTTTTTTTTTTATAAAGGCTACACTTTTGATTCTGTGATATAATTACAAAGGCTGCGCTTGTTCTGTTGTGTTTTCTGTGAAGTACCAGAATATTTGATAGAATTCTAAGTAAAGTGATGCCACTTAATAGAGTTTTACTCCATATCCAAGTATACACATATTTTCTTTTCCCTTTTTTCAGTTTTCCGAATACCTGCATGAAAATGCCTCTTACGTTCGTCCCCTAGAGGAAGGGATGTTGCACCTATTTGAGAGCATCACTGAAGAAACTGTTACTATACTGGTAAGTTTACTAAAGATGGCTTAAATAAAGATATGTTAATCCAAGGGTACGGTAGCATAGTGGTTATGTTACTGGGTTAGTAATCCAGAGGCCTGGACTAAAATCCAGAGTCATGAGTTCATGAGTTCAAATCCCGCCACGGCAGCTGGCGAATTTAAATTCAATTAATTAATTAAATTCAATTAATTAAATAAAAATCTGGAATTAAAATACTAGTATCAGTAATGATGGCCATGAAACTACCGGATTGTCGTAAAAACCCATCTGGTTCACTAATGTCCTTTAGGGAAGGAAGCCTGCCGCCCTTACCCGGTCTGGCCTATATGTGACTCCAGACCCACAGCAATGTGGTTGATTCTTAATTGCCCTCTGAAATGGCCCAGCAAGCCACTCAGTTGTAAAATCTCGCTACGAAAAGTCAGAATAAGAATAAAACCGGACGGACCACCCGGCATCGGACCACTAGGCACCGGACACGACAACGGCAAAACACCAAGCCCAGTCGACCCTGCAAGGTCCTCCTTACTAACATCTGGGGACTTGTGCCAAAATTGGGAGAGCTGTCCCACAGACTAGTCAAGCAACAGCCTGACATAGCCATACTCACAGAATCATATCTTTCAGCCAACGTCCCAGACTCTTCCATCACCATCACCGGCAGGACAGACCCACCAGAGGTGGCGGTACAGTGATATACAGTCAGGAGGGAGTGGCCCTGGGAGTCCTCAACATTGACTCTGGACCCCATGAAATCTCATGGCATCAGGTCAAACATGGGCAAGGAAATCTCCTGCTGATTACCACCTACCGTCCTCCCTCAGCTGATGAATCAGTCCTCCTCCATGTTGAACACCACTTGGAGGAAGCACTGAGGGTAGCAAGGGCACAAAATGTACTCTGGGTGGGGGACTTCAATGTCCATCACCAAGAGTGGCTCGGTAGCACCACTACTGACTGAGCTGGCCGAGTCCTGAAGGACATAGCTACTAGACTGGGCCTGCGGCAGGTGGTGAGCGAACCAACATGAGAGAAAAACTTACTTGACCTCGTCCTCACCAATCTACCTGTCGCAAATGCATCTGTCCATGACAGTATTGGTAGGAGTGACCACCGCACAGTCCTCGTGGAGATGAAATCTCGTCTTCGCACTGAGGACACCATCCGACGTGTTGTGTGGCACTACCACTGTGCTAAATGGGATAGATTCAGAACAGATCTAGCAGCTCAAAACTGGGCATCCATGAGGTGCTGTGGGCCATCAGCAGCAGCAGAATTGTATTCCAGCACAATCTGTAATCTCATGGCCCGGCATATCCCTCACTCTACCATTACCAACAAGCCAGGGGATCAACCCTGGTTCAATGAGGAGTGTAGAAGAGCATGCCAGGAGCAGCACCAGGCGTACCTAAAAATGAGGTGCCAACCTGGTGAAGCTACAACTCAGGACTACATGCATGCTAAACAGCAGAAGCAACATGCTATAGACAGAGCTAAGCGATTCCACAACCAACGGATCAGATCAAAGCTCTGCAGTCCTGCCACATCCAGTCGTGAATGGTGGTGGACAATTAAACAACTAACTGGAGGAGGAGGCTCTGCAAACATCCCCATTCTCAATGATGGCGGAGTCCAGCACGTGAGTGCAAAAGACAAGGCTGAAGCGTTTGCAACCATCTTCAGCCAGAAGTGCCAAGTGGATAATCTATCTCAGCCTCCTCCCGATATCCCCACCATCACGGAAGCCAGTTTTCGGCCAATTCGATTCACTCCACGTGATATCAAGAAACGGCTGAGTGCACTGGATACAGCAAAGGCTATGGGCCCCGACAACATCCCAGCTGTAGTGCTGAAGACTTGTGCTCCAGCACTAGCTGCGCCTCTAGCCAAGCTGTTCCAGTACAGCTACGACACTGGCATCCACCCGACAATGTGGAAAATTGCCCAGGTATGTCCTGTCCACAAAAAGCAGGACAAATCCAATCCGGCCAATCACCGCCCCATCAGTCTACTCTCAATCATCAGCAAAGTGATGGAAGGTGTCGTCGACAGTGCTATCAAGCGGCACTAACTCACCAATAACCTGCTCACCGATGCTCAGTTTGAGTTCCGCCAGGACCACTCGGCTCCAGACCTCATTACAGCCTTGGTCCAAACATGGACAAAAGAGCTGAATTCCAGAGGTGAGGTGAGAGTGACTGCCCTTGACATCAAGGCAGCATTTGACCGAGTGTGGCACCAAGGAGCCCGAGTAAAATTGAAGTCAATGGGAATCAGGGGGAAAACTCTCCAGTGGCTGGAGTCATACTTAGCACAAAGGAAGATGGTAGTGGTTGTTGGAGGCCAATCATCTCAGCCCCAGGGCATTGCTGCAGGAGTTCCTCAGGGCAGTGTCCTAGGCCCAACCATCTTCAGCTGCTTCATCAATGACCTTCCCTCCATCATAAGGTCAGAAATGGGGATGTTCGCTGATGACTGCACAGTGTTCAGTTCCATTCGCAACCCCTCCGATAATGAAGCAGTCCGAGCCTGCATGCAGCAAGACCTGGACAACATCCAGGCTTGGGCTCATAAGTGGCAAGTAACATTCGCGCCAGATAAGTGCCAGGCAATGACCATCTCCAACAATTGTAAACAATTTTACAACACCAAGTTATAGTCCAGCAATTTTATTTTAAATTCACAAGCTTTCGGAGACTTCCTCCTTCCGAAGGAGGAAGTCTCCGAAAGCTTGTGAATTTAAAATAAAATTGCTGGACTATAACTTGGTGTTGTAAAATTGTTTACAATTGTCAACCCCAGTCCATCACCGGCATCTCCACATCATCTCCAACAAGAGAGAGTCTAACCACCTCCCCTTGACATTCAACGGCATTGCCATCGCCGAATCCCCCACCATCAACATCCTGGGGGTCACCATTGACCAGAAACTTAACTGGACCAGCCATATAAATACCGTGGCTACAAGAGCAGGTCAGAGGCTGGGTATTCTGCGGCGAGTGACTCACCTCCTGACTCCCCAAAGCCTTTCCACCATCTACAAGGCACAAGTCAGGAGTGTGATGGAATACTCTCCACTTGCCTGGATGAGTGCAGCTCCAACAACACTCAAGAAGCTCGACACCATCCAAGATAAAGCAGCCCGCTTGATTGGCACCCCATCCACCACCCTAAACATTCACTCCCTTCACCACCGGCGCACTGTGGCTGCAGTGTGCACCATCCACACTGCAGCTTCTTCGACAGCACCTCCCAAACCCGCGACCTCTACCACCTAGAAGGACAAGGGCAGCAGGCGCATGGGAACAACACCACCTGCACGTTCCCCTCCAAGTCACACACCATCCCGACTTGGAAATATATCGCCGTTCCTTCATTGTCGCTGGGTCAAAATCCTGGAACTCCCTTCCTAACAGCACTGTGGGAGAACCGTCACCACACGGACTGCAGCGGTTCAAGAAGGCGGCTCACCACCACCTTCTCGAGGGCAATTAGGGATGGGCAATAAATGCCGGCCTTGCCAGCGACGCCCACATCCCGTGAACGAATAATAAAAAAAAAGATGTATTAATGTGGATTGATGCACATATCAGTGAAAATCTGTTTTATCCCTTTTTTTTGAAGGAAACTACTGTGAAACTTAAACCATTTTCTGACATCTTTACTTCTTATGTTTGTTTCCTAAAGAAGATTCTACCATACCAATTAAAAAGGTAAATTCAGTTGAACCTTACAACTTGTATACAACACTGTGGAATGCTTTTTGTGCACTGCTAATGTAGAAGCTGTGTATCTAGAGATTGTTTCCAGTTTCATATTCCAGACATTTTTTTTCCATTATCCCTGCACACAATTGCTGGGGAGTCAGATTGCTAGAAATAGAAATTTGTTTTGTGATCAGGTCTGTTCATTGTGAAAACTTATCACCTTTTAAACCACAAAAATGCTCCTATTAGTTGAATGATATCCTTTCATCTCATGGCTACTGAAATGCAATGTAACACCACCAGATTTCCATCCAACTTTTAAGTCCAGCATTTTAAGACCAAAATCTCTCTGAATATGAATGATTAGCTCTGAAAGGTGGAGCATTTTTATATACAGTGGTGCAAAATTGGTGACTGCTAAAACATACCTTGCAACCAGGGACATGGACAAGAAGTCAATGGAGGTTTCACGCTCTTAAAATTGTAACTAGACAAGATGAAATAAAGGGTTTTTAAAAAAAAAAATAGCATTCCACTTTTTCCTCCCAAAGGTGGAGGTGGATGGAGCAGGGGTGGAGAAGACTTTATCATTAAGTGTCAGTGACTGTTGATGAGTCAGCTTTGAAATGGGCATACTGGCCACCAACTGTTTTTAAATTTAACATGTTCATTGTCACATCAGTAATGTCATAGCTCCAACAAATGGAATGAATAATATGTTAGGTTGGACTGCTTTAAAGCAGGAAAGTTCTGATCCCCCCCCCCACCCCATGGTTTTCAACACTCAATTGTGACATCATTGTGGGCATTCTAAGAAAGCTGATGAGAAACTTTTATCTGAATACGTTCTTTTTTAAATAAAGGCTGATGTACACACTTCACAAATGCACCACTGACTGCTAACTAGGGTCCATATCATTCTTTTTTATTTCCTTTTCCAAATTAAATCTGATAAATACCAACCTTAAACAGTGCTGTGGATTTACTTTTGAAAATAAGATTCCTCAGAATTATCTATTTACCTGCTTTGTACATCAATAACACTAATTTGTTGTCTATGTAAATTAAAAACATTTCATGGTTGATGAATAAGTAAATCAGACTCTTATCTAGCTCATTGGGAACTATTTGAGCATCTGTTAGCACAGGAAATGAGAAATACTTTTTTTTTTCACTGAACTTGATAAGTGACTCCTGCTTATCAGAATCTAGGTTAATTTGACAACATGGCTATGAATATCAGCTTGTCAAAGCTGCTATGCCCATTTTGTTTTAAACCAGACAGGGTAAGTGACTTCCTTTTAACAGAACCTGAGTTTTGTCAAAAAGTGGACATGTTGAGAGCCACCTGCATACTCATTTGTACAAACTCGCGTGTCATCTTGATTCCGATCCTATATCTGGTATTCACCAAATGAAAATTTGGATGATGCAGTTGTAGAGCACAGAAGTTAATATTTCTTTCTGGTGCAGTAATATCAGGCTAAACAGAGTTGATAATTTGCAGTAGATCTTTCTATCTTATTAGCCTGTGTTCAATTCTCCTTTTTTATATGTGGATTGTTTTTGAATGATTGATTTAGTGAACTTCTGATGCTTTTTCCTTAGGGGATTCAAGTGAGCATTGTTCACTCTTCTAGTTATCAGTGCCCTGCTATGGTATTGCCAATACTCATTAACAGCACATGGCGTTTAGTGTGGATAAGCACACACCTCCCATTGTGTCAATGAAGCTATCTTAAGATGTAAAGTTGGTTATTTGGTTTGAATAGAATTGTCTCAGTTCTGACTGACTTGTTCAGAAATGTACCAAAGAGTGAGTGACTTGGCTTAGATGCTTATAAGGAAATATTAATCGTTTTGCCTTGTTGAACTGCTTCTAGTTTGGAGGAGGAATGTGAGTATTCGCTCTGCACGGCTAATTTACAAGCAAGAAACATGGAACTGCAGAGTGACATGCAAAAGATGACTGCTGTCTTTGAAAAGCTGCAGGTTTACATAAGTCTCCTTGCTTTACCAAGTGAGTTCACAGAATGACTTTGTTGTTTTTGTCACTTAAGATTATCACAAAAGCAACCGTGTGTGTTCCTGGAAAGATCTGTCCCCAGAATGTTTCTATAGCTGGCTAGACGATGCATCTCAGTTTTGAGTGCTGCAGAGCCTACAGGTGGTGTAGAGGAGAGTAATGCGATTGATCAGATTATGGAAACAATGAGTTATGATGAGCAACTAATAATCTATGGTTTCTGCAGCCTTGGAGGGGACTCTTAGGGGTATATAAGATATTTAATAAGGTAGAGAAAGTAAACCCAGAACAGTATTTTCAGATACACTGTAGAAAAACAAGAAGGCATAGGTTCAGGCAAACTTAGGATGGTTGTCAGGAAATTTATCTTCACAGAGGATGATGAATAGATAGAAGGCAAGGAAGGGTTGTTAAGATCAGAACACTGGGCTTATTTAAGAAACAGCTCGATACTGAAATGGGAAACTTGAAGGGTCAGCGTTCTGGAACATGAGACCAAATTGGCCAAAGGGCTGCTTTCATCCAAATCTATTTTATCGTCTTGTTTGAGTAATTAATCCATAACTGTAAAGGAAGCAAAGATAATTCAAGGCCTGTCTCTTTTTCTTAAGTCTAAGGGCTAATTTCTTGGTTCAGGTCATTGCTATGTTCTTCTAACAATTAGATGTGCTGTGAGATGATCTCTTAGATTGATCTGAAGATGCAGTCTTAGTACATTGATTTTTGGGTGATAATCACATGTAAGGTACCAGATTTTATAGTGTGCATATTCTTTTGCTTTAATCCAATTACTTCAGTGGTGGGCTTGAGAATTTATTGGCCTTTTAGCTCTTGTCAGAAATTTTTGTCCATTATTGAATTGCATCATACCTGAGAAGTTAAGAATAAAAGGTGATTCTGCATAATTTATACAAATTAGCTTTTGGAAAAACATGTAATTTACTTGAATTTTAATTTGATGCCGTAGGAATGCTTTTTTCTGAAACTTGCTTGAAAGCTATGTAAGGTGACCGATGAGGCTGGTACTGAGCAAGCTTTATGCAGCTGGCAGTGGGGGGACATTTAAGGAAACCTTTTTTGCATGTTTGCAGTGCTGATGTGTGAAATTCATTGTTTTTTACTCTGCATCTTTTTCTTTTAGGTACAAAACCTGAAATGCTCCTTCAGACAAACTATAGTGTAGTTTTCACACAGCTTGCTGCTTGTCTTCATTCATTGCATGATGTCATGAAAGGTAAGTCTAAAAACAATAAAACAAAAGGCATTACTTATGGTCTTTTCAGTGAGACTTGTTTAACTATGCTTTTACAACAGCTTTGAAAGACAATAGCTATTTGAACTAAATAGCCAAAATAGTAGAATACAAATCAGAGGAGGCCATGCTCGAACTGTATTGTACTGTGGTCTAGTTCACAAAGATAAAATGTCAAGCACTAGGATCCGTGCAGGGAAGAATTGCACTTTTGAGCTCCAGTGTCACAAAGATCTGAGTTATGAGGAAAGATTGGAGAAGCTGGGGCTTTTCAGTCTTTTAAGGTGCTGTATAAATTCCTCCCCTTATTCCTTCTCTCCTGGAAAAGATAAATCTGGAAAATTATATTAAATTGCGTGAGTTGGACGAGGGACTGCAGGTTCCAATTAGTAAAAGGCAAATTTAGGACAGATATCAGGAAATGCTTCACACAATCAAGTTAACAACTCTAAGGGTGTGTATAATGTAATTCACTTTTTAATATAAAAAGTAACATGCATAGCAATGAACAGCACTGTACACTAATACAAAACACAGCTACTTGTCTACTCAAAATTGATTTCCCTTGATTTTCATGCAAAATGATCCTGATCAATTATATTTATGTAATTTGAATATTTGTATATTATAAACTGACTGCTTGTCCATTGTACAATAGCATTTATGAATAACAACTTGCGTTTATATTGCACTTTTAAAATAGTAAAACATCCCAAAGTGCTTTACAGTGACGTTATCAAACAAAATTTGACACTGAGCCACATAAATAGGTATTAGGACAGGCAACCAAAAGTTTGTTCGAAGAGATGGATATTAAGGAGCGTCTTATGGGAGGCGGAGAAGTTTAGGAAGAGAATTCCAGAGCTTAGGGCCTAGGCAGCTGCAGGCACGGCCGTCAATGGTGGAGCGATTAAAATCGGGGATACGCAAGAGGCAAGAATTGGAGGGGTGCGGAGATCTCGGAGGGTTGTAGGGCTGGAGGAGGTTCCAGAGATAGGGAGGGGCGAGGCCATGGAGGGATTTGAAAACAAGGATGAGAATTTTAAAATCGAGGTGTTCCTGGACTGGGAGAATTGTAGGTCAGCGAACACAGGGGTGATGGGAGAATGGTACTTGGTGCGAGTTAGGATACAGGCAGCAGAGCTTTGGATGAGCTCAAGTTTATGGAGGGTGGAAGATGGTAGGCCAGCCAGGAGAGCATTGGAATAGTCGAGTTTAGAGGTAACAAAAGCATGGATGAGGCTTCAGCAGCAGATGAGCTGAGGCAGGGGTGGAGACGGGCGATGTTACGGAGGTGGAAGTCGGCGATTTTGGTCATGGAGTGGATATGTGGTCGGAAGCTTATCTCCGGGTCAAATTAGATGCCAAGGTTTAAAACGGTCTGGTTCAGTCTCAGACAGTGGTCAGGGATAGGGAGGGATGGAATTGGTGGCTAGGGAATGGAGTTTGCGGCGAGGACCAAAGACACTGGCTTCGGTCTTCCAAGTATTTAGTTGGAGGAAAGTTTTGCTCATCCACTAACAGACAAGCAGTGTGACAAGTGAAAGACAATGGAGGGGGTCGAGAGAGGTGGTGAGGTAGAGCTGGTCGTCATTAGCATACATGTGGACCCTGACGTGTTTTCAGGCGATGTCGCCGAGGAGTAACATGTAGGTGAGAGATGGGAGGGGGTCAAGGATAGATCCTTGGGGGAATCCAGAGGTAATGGTGTGGGAGCAGGAAGAGAAGCCATTACAGGTGATTCTTTAGCTATGACTGGATAAATAAGAATGGAAGCAGGCAAGCCCAGTCCCACCCAGCTGGATGACAGAGCCTTAAACGTAGGAAAACATCTAAAAGTGCTTCACAGAGATTGCAATCAGGCAAAAATTGACACTGAGCCAAAGAAGGAGATATTAGGAGAGGTGACTAAAATCTTTGTCAAAGAGGTAGGTTTTAAAGTGGCGATGTTTACGGAGGGAATTCCAGAGCTTAGGGCCCAGACAGCTAAAGGCACGACCACCAATGGTAGGGAGAACATGCAAGAGACTAGAGTTGGAGGAATGCAGTTCTCGGAGGGTTTTAGGGCTGGAGGAGGTTAGAGATAGGGAGACGTGTGGCCTTGGAGGTATTTGAACGCGAGGATAAGAATTTTAAATTTGAGGCGTTGGTGGACTGAGAACCAGTATAGATCAGTGAGAGCAGGGGTGATGGGTGAGTGGGACTTGGGGTGGGGTTTAGGGTAAGGGGAGCAGAGTTTTGTTGGGTTCAAGTTTGTGGAAGATGGGAGGCCGACCAGGAGGCCTTAGAATAGTCGAGTCTGGAGATAAAAAGCAGTCATACTTTTTAATTTTTAAAAAATCTTTTTGTTCACTTTTTAAATATTCTATATTTTAGAGCTTTCAACACTTTTTTTTCATCCTTTATAAAACTTTTGCTTTCCTTTGTAGATAGACCCATTTCCTCTGAGTTAAAGGTTCAATATTAACTTAATATGTACCAACTGACCTAAACAAGTTATTTCCTGGATTAAAGTCCCTTTGGAATTGTTGAGAATATTTGCACTATATTTTGAATTCATCCAAGTAGTTTTAGACTCCAGTTCACTTGTATTTGTGTTCCGAGATTTGTTCTTCCACTGCAGTGTGTCTGAGCATTAAATGACATCACCAGTTTTCTGGCAGCTCCCTATGGGCTCCAGCTGCTTGTAATAGATCCATTGTGAATAAATCCATTCACTTACAAATGAGCCAGTTCCGTCCAAAACAAACTACATACTTGTCTTTCGTTTAAATTGGATTCTCAAAGTATTTTATGAAACCTTTGTATATTTGAGTTTACAATCCTATAAGTATTTTCATGTCATTGTAAGTTAACACATTTAATGAAAGTGTGTATTTTATGAAGCCATTGTACATTTTGATTACACTGCTCACAAGGAGTGTGTCAATATCTTCAGATTTCTTGGCATGACTATGCTTACACTGGAAAAATGCAGATCAAGGATTTGAGATAGCTTGTTCGACCTTGGTTTCTGCGAGTTACTTGGGCTTTGAGGAAAGGACCCTGCATACTCCTGACTATGTTGGTTGGGTTTTTGCCCTTCATGCTCAGAGTAGGGTGCTGTGCCAGAGGGAGGGCAGTTTGTGTTGAGTAAGCCTTCGAGAATGGGCCCCTGACTGCTTGGTATTTGCCCCAGTTCGAGGCAGAGGCAAGGCCTCACTTGTTCTGATTGTTATATGCCACATGATTGTTGTGGAGAGGGCTGCACTTCCCCACAGAGGGAGGTTACTGAATCATGCAGCTAGTAATAAGAATTAAGCTAGTCTGCTAACTACTGGGAGGCCCTCCCTCTCCAGTGGGCAAACCTAGCAAGCATTGGTCGTCTGATTGTAAGACCGTTTGTGGTCTTAACAGCCTCTTGCCTGCAATCCGAAATGGCTGGATGAAGGGACATGATCAGTGTATGTGAGAAGGATGTCCTTCTGGCCACAAGTTCCTCCAACAGTTACGTGGTATGGATGGATGGAATTTGTGAATCTTATATATGCAGTGTATGATCTTTGTGCATTTCTCTGCATTTGGTGGTGTTTAGAATCTGATTCCAGAAAGAGAAGGGTGAATATTCATCTTCAGCTTGGTGTGATATGTTCCATCTGGTTAGGTCAATATTTGTGCTGCATAGTCGAGGTGGAGGGGGTTCTTTTGTACAGGATGTCAAGTTTGGTGTGTACAATATAGGCCAAAAGTATTCAAAGCTGGACCCTGACCATGCAAAGGGATAAGATTCTTGTATTTATGCAGGAACATTCTATGTGAGACACATGCTTTCTGTTTTAGAGCAGTTGGGTGGAGTCTTTACCTTTCTTATGTTTAAACGCAAATGTGGCTGCCCTGAGAGTGCCTTGGATGGTCTTTGTATCCAGGACATATAGTGTAGAAGTTCAATAGGAGAGCATTAAGCTTCAGGAGTAGGGAATAGGCTATTAAGTCCCCTCTGGCCTATGTTGAAGCCTCTTCAGTGTTCTCTGTTCAGTGCTTCCTCTATGACCTTTTGTTCCAGGTCGTTCTGGGATTGCAGTCTTTTGTGCCTCTTGGCAGAGAAAAAAAGGTGATGATGAGGACTGCTTTGGTGGTTTCCCATTATAGTGTGGGAGAGATGTGGGATCACTGGTATTTGGTAATGCAGCTTACCAGGAGCTGGATAGGAACTCTGGGTCACCAAGAAGGGCAAAGTTGAGAATCAGTGTCTGGAGAGGCAAAAGTGGATAGCTGGAGTGAACTGGAGTGTAATCTGGGATATGATCTGCGATGGCTATTAACCCCATGTCACAGTGTGTGACTCAGAAGAAGCAGTGTACCCTGGAGTATATCCTTTGTGGGTTCAAATAGAAGATGAATTCCTTCTCTGGGGCATAGGATCTGCAAGGAGTACACTGGGCCCACGTCATTACACTTGTCGTCAGATTGTTCTGGCTGCTTGACCTTCGTACCTTGTGTCTGACGCGCAGCTGCCCCAGCGGTCGGCAAGCGCACTCACTGTGCCTTCCATAGTTGTGGCATATGTGGAGAATGCACGGAAGTCCTCATTCAGGGCATGGGCATTAAGCATTGTTACAGGTTCTCTCACTATTCAACCTTTATATTAGAATGGGGTGGCCGTCCTTTACAAGTATAACGGCCTCCAGAGAAGGGAAGTTTTTGCCTCCACCCCTACTTGGCTGAAACCCTTTTCTATGCATTTGTCACCTTCAGACTTGACAATTCCAATGCTCTCCTTGCCAGACTCCCATTTTTCAACCTCTGAACTTCAGTTTATCCAAAATTCTGCTGCCCATTCCCTATCTCTCACTAAGTCACCCATCACCCCTGCCCTTGCTGACATAACACTCGGTCGCCTAATGCCTCAAATTTAAAATTGTCAATCATCGTAGCCTCTTCTGTGGCCCCCCCCCCCCCCATCCCACTATTGATGGCCATACATTCAGACCAGAGGCCCCACACTCTGGAATTCCCTTCCTAAACAAGTCTACCTCCCTCTCCTCATTTAAGGCCCTCCTTGAAACCCACTTCTTTGACCAAGCTTTTGATCGCTCCTGCTAATATCTACTTTTTTGACAGTGTTCCATTTTTTTTCTTTTGATTACACCTCTGTGAAGCACCTTGGGTAACTTGTTTACATTAAATGCGCTGTATAAATGCAAGTTGTTGTTGTGGCCACCATCCTGCTCTTGAGTAGGAGGCAGCTGGCATTTGTTACACCCGTTATTTGTCCATTTGGTGAGATCTGAGTGGGAGAGGTGGACTTTTTGTAGGAATGTCACGTCCACCCATTCTGCCTTTAGGTAGGTCAGAATTTTCTTCCATTTGGTTGATTGAGTCCCATATCACTTAATATCACACTTGGCCTGGGGGTGGGAAATGGTGCTTGTACTTGATTATTTATCAGCCCAAATCTGTAGCTGGAAGCTGATTGTTTTAGCAGTCTTTTGGAGGATTTGCAAGTACACTGCAAAACATGTGGTAAATTGTTCAAAAGGTGCCTTTCTGGGATGGGGTTCTGGCAACAGCAGAGATTATTGTCTGGATTGATTTGTATTGGGTGTCCTTCCACTTTCTACAATATCTTCTATTCCCTACTCCTCCCTCTGGACTAAACCTTGTGGATTTTTGTTTGCAATGATTCAGTGCATTCCATTTATATTGGTATCACCTTCAATCTCAGATTCAATCTCAAATTCAAATAAATGTGCTGGTGGATAAAAAGTTCTGAGTATGCCTGGAATGCCAACAACTCCTGATGATTTGCTCCCTCCAGTGGATCAATCTCTGGGAAAAGGCTAGCTTCAAAATTTTCAGCTCCCTCCTGAAGGGAAGAAAAGTTGCCTATCTGAATAGAGTGAAGCACCTTTACCTTGTTGTATTCTGCATGTTAATGTCTATGGGCCACCTACCAAGGCATGTCTCACTTAACTGTCGGTCCCAGGTAGTCAGTATGTATCTTGATTAGTCATGTGTATCAAAATAACCTGCATAATCTTTGTGCAAAACAGAAATTCTTGGAAAAATGTGGTTTTAAAATTGCTATATTTTTGAGAAATCATTGTAATGAGATCTAATGAGTGTTTTTCTATTTTTAGATATCTCCAAGCACTACAGTCAGAAGGTTTCATTAGAGCACGAACTACCCACTATTACACAGAAGCTTAAAACTACCAATGACTGTATTCTTTCTTCTGTTGTAGCATTGTCAAATGTTACAGGAAAGGTAACTTCACATGAGCTGCAACTGCTACAAAATGAGGAAAATGTTATTGCCTGTTTTTAAATGGTCGCCACATTTGCTTACAACTAATGGAAGAAGTTATTTCTAATAATTAAATCGTAGATAATTTGCAGTAATTTTTAAACTCATTGAACTGAGTGCACAACCTGCTAAACAGGCCTCACAGATTCACAAAGTTCAGCACAGGAGGAGGCCATTTGGTCTGTTTTGCTCATGGCAGTGTTAGCTCTGCAGCTGGAGCTATCTAATCCCCTTTCCCTGTAACTATTTTTCCTTTTCAAATACTCATCCAGCAGGCTCACTTGCAGCAGATTTTTTTTTAAAAAAGCTTTCGAAGCTCAGAATTTGAAACAAAAACTGAAAATGTCCCACCTAAAGTGTTAACCTGTCTTTTTCAGGCTGATTTGTGCTTTTCCGGAGTTTTATTTATTTATTTCATTTGTTGGATTAGTTTGTAACAAAATAATGGAAGTGCTGATTTTTTAAATTTTATTTGACTGAATGGTTAACTGACTACTCACCAGCAGTAAAATCTCATTAGTGGGAAGACTGGCTAGTGTGTCGTAGTTAAACAAAATTGTCTACTGCACCATTTTCATTTTATAATGAGACCACTTGAATGCTGTCTTTCACAGTGTGTCTGCTAGTGGGTTAGTTCTGTTTTGGACACAGCATGCAATACACAGTACAAGTAAAATGGTGTGCGTGGGTGGAAGGTCAGCCTCCAGTAAAACCAGACCCATTCTTCTTCATTCTGTTTTAGTTGCAACAGGAAGTTAGGGTCACTAAAGCAGCCAGTTACTTGCTTATTACTTCCTCCTTCCCCCCCCCCCCCACCTTTCAATTTACTGGTAATAATTCAGTCTTTCTCACAAGTTACTTTGTAAGTGACCTCTGCACTCCACTCCTCCACCATCTCTAGTATACATTGATTAATATTTAAATGTTTATGGCATTCACTAAAGTATGAGAGTGGCTGCAGCTGTTCAACAGAATACTGCAGTATCATCATAAGTTTCTTCAACACATTGCAGAATTTAGTCCAGCAATAGGAAATGTAAATTGGTGCTGAAAATATTTCCCAGTGCAGGGTCCTTCTGGATGGATGAATTAACATGGTCCGAATGGCCACTATTGTTCAATCACATGTATGATTTGGAGTCAGTTGCTCAATGCAAATTGATCACATTTGCTGCTGATACCAAACTAAGGAGGACAGTGGAACTAGAAGAAACAGTTCCTACATTATGGAATGAGTTGTGCACAAAGTACAAAATGGGTAGGGCAAAATAAGTGTGTGGGCAGAACAATGGCAGATAAAATGTAATGCAAACAAATGCAAAGTACTGCACATAGGAAGGGAAAATAAGTGATACATGTATTCCATAAATGGTGTTGAACTAACTAAGGACAAAAACTGAAAGATCTAGGGATCTTAATAAACTCGACACTAAACATGTCCATCCAATGCAGAGAAGCAGTCAACAAAGCCAGCAGAATGTTGAACTACATAGCCAAAACAGTAGATAAGTCTAAGGAAGTAGTAATCAAACTGAATGGCACTCTGGTCAGATTTTACCTTGAGTACTGCATCCATTTCTGATCATCAAGACACAAGTGAGACGTTGAAGTGTTGAACGCAGTGCAGAAAAGAGTGACAAGTGTTTGAGGTACAAGTCTCTGAGAAAGACTGGATCTCTGTCCCAGCCAGAAACAGGTCCAGCTCTCTCTTGAAGGAATTCAGTGAATTGCATCCACCACATGAGCCGGTAGTCTGTTCCAGAGGTCCACTATTCTCTGGGAACAGGCTTCCAGCTCGTGCAGTGGACACCGATTTGCTGTATTCCTCTGTTGGGAACGAACCATAAATCCTTATTTGAATCTAATCTGGCCTCGGGCTGTAATAATGAGGCATTTTGCATTGCGAGTGTCACGCAAAGTTTCTGCAAAAGTGTCCTTCGGAAATATATTTGGAACTCTTTTTTTTCTTGGAAAAACAAGAGTTTTTATGCTCATAAGTGAAATGTTTGGATGTGAGGGTCAATACAGCAGGAATATATGGTTTCAGCAGGAAGAGGAAAGCTGTCTGTTCACACTCGCTCACCTGACGAAGGAGAAAGCCTCCGAAAGCTTGTGATTTTTAAATAAAACAGTTGGACTATAACCTGGTGTTGTAAGATTCCTTACATTTGTTCAGATGCAGAGCAGCAGATGGTGATCTAGACGGGTGAGCAGATAATTCCAATTGAAAAGCTAAAGATAAGATCATGTGAAGCTTAAGATATTGGAGCTGCAAAGTCGGCTATTCACACTTTGTATCTTGGTGTGTACCAGAGTGAATTAAATTCCAGTGCATCAGCAAAGCAGGTAATTCAGTGCTGGCAAAGAAAACTGCACAACGATTCAGCATTTTGTACAATGAACGTGTCTCCACAATTGGTGTGTTTCAAAATCTCTAGAAGGGGGCCATGCACAACACAATGTGGAATGGTAATGATATAGGTTGCACTGATGGCTGCTGCTGTATGTCTACAAAATGAAGACTTCTGCTCAAATTGTATTTGGGGAAAATCTGTTCAGTATTACAAAAATATTAACACTTCCTAGCTCTTTTTTTGTAGAAATGGGATAGTCCAATTTATGGACTGTTTAGTCAGCTCACTAGTGGTATCTATCATTTGTGTATGGCTATGTTAATCAATAGTCCTTATTTGTCAAAATAGAAAATGTGTAAAGGGTTACAATTGGCCACTGTCTCCATATTTTGAACAATGGTAATTCATCTGTTTGGAAATTTGTTTTTTGCTGATTTGCAGGCTGTTAATGTTTAAAAGAAGCATTAGTTTTGTTTAAAATGGGATTATGGCCAGTAAAATTCTTTGTGAATTGTAGCATAAGGGAATAGTTTCCACATGATAGACTTGTGAGCAAAATGGAAGCCCATAGGATTAAAGGGGTAGTGGCAGCATGGATATGAAATTGGCTAAGGGACAGAAAGCAGAGAGTAATGGTGAATGGTTGTTTTTCAAACTGGAGGGAAGTATATAATGGTGTCCCCCAGCGGTTGGTATTAGGATCACTGCTCTTTTTGATGTATGTTAATGAACTGGACTTGGGAATAGGTGGCACAATTTCAAAGTTTACAGATGAGACAAAACTTGGAAATATAGTAAACAATGAGGAGGATAGTAACAGACTTCAGGAGGACATCAACAGACTGGTGAAATGGGCAGACACATGGCAAATGAAATTTAACAGTGAGAAGTGATGCATTTTGGTAGGAAGAATGAGGAGAGGCAATATAAAGTAAATGGCACAATTTTAAAGGCTGTGCAGGAACAGAGACCTTGGGGTATTTGTACACAAATCTTTGAAGGTGCAGGACAAATTGAGAAGGCTGTTTTTAAAAAAGCATATGGCATATTTGGCTTTATAAATAGGCATAGAGTACAAAAGCAAGGCTGTTATGAATCACTAGTTAGGCCCCAGCTGGAGTATTGTGTCCAATTCTGGGCACCATGTCAAGGCCTTAGAGCGTGTAGAGGAGATTTACTAGAATGGTACCAGGCATGTGGGACTTCAGTTACATGGAGAGACTAGAGAAGCTGGGCTATTCTCCTGAGAGCAGAAAAGGTTGTGGGGAGATTTGATAGAGGTGTTCAAAACCCTTCATGATTTTGATAGAGTAAATACGGAGAAACTGTCTCCAGTGCAGAAGTCAGTAACTAGGGGACACCGATTTAAGGTAATTTGCATAAGAACCAGAGGTGAGATGAGAATTTTTTTTAATGCAGCAAATTCTGATTTGGAATGCACTGCCTGAAAGGGTGGTGGAAATAGACTTGCTAATAACTTTCAAAAGGGAATTGGATAAATACTTGAAGGGGAAACATTTGCAGAGCTATGGGGAAAGGAATGGGACTAATTGGATAGCTTTGCCAAAGAGCCGGCACAGGCATGATGGGCCGAATGGCCTCCTGTTCCATATCATTTTCTCTGATTCAATGTTTTAAAAATGTTAAGTGATTTACAAAAGGCCTGGGTAGTTATTTTATTGTTATAGCTACTGAGGTGGCAGCACTGTTTACATAGTCTGTTTTACGGCCTCTGAGAGGTTTTGTATTGTTTTTGTTTCTCTAGATTGGTACGTTCTTCAGCAACAATCTGGACTTCTTTACGGCTCCTTCAGTGTATGGCTCAAAGGGAGGAATGGGGATAATTGACCCTCTCTCTGCAGAGTGTATGCTGGAGAACAAGAAGAAAGCAGCTGCTTATATTAAGTCTCTAAGGAAGGTTTGTATACATATGCTAATGTTAAACATTGTGTGATTTCATGCTGCATCTGATGCTGGGATAGGGGAAGGAAATAGGGTAGGGGATTGAAACAAGAATCTCAATTTGTTTGAGCAAGTAGCTTCTGCACAGCTCTCATGCTATTCAGTAATGGCTATTCCAGTTCAGTAGCTGGGTGTTCTGGCCTGTAGCGGGGTCATTCATGTATGTAGTCTGATCAATTCTGAACTATTTAGCAAAACTAGTCCACGAATTGTTTATCTTTGTAACTTGATATCGAAGAAATTATCAAATGGGTCATGAATTGCCTGGACCATCATTATCCTATTTTTGCCGTTCACCCATGTCAAGTTGTCCTCTACAATTTTCATGTGCCTGTCACATATGGATTGGATAATTGAAAACTGATATGTTCCAATAAATATTAGATTGTATAAATAACCAACAAATATTTGTCAGTAGTTCTTTTATGTAGTGCAATTATAAAGCACTGAATCTATTTATTGTAGTTTTATTACATCAAAACAGCTGAATTGCTGCTAAGTTTTGGGTGGGTGTATTTAATGTGTTCCATATGCATGTCATGTACAGTGGGGGGGGGGAGGAAAGAGAGAGGAGAGAGATGGGGAGGACCAGGACCAGTACCACAGGGGAGAGGGAACAAGGGCCTGACTGGGTGGTTGCAGTAAGTCCATGAATCTGTGCCTGGCATGAGATCCAGTTGGAGAGACAATAAGAATAAGGAAGGGGACCAACTAGAGGTAGTGCAGGAGAAACGTCTTGGGGTAGCAACAGTGGTTGAGACCAGCGGCAACGTTGATTATCAGAAACATATTAAAGCTTGTAAAGACAGGGAGAGGATGACCAATGGACAGGATGAAACATTTGGTGACCGATGTATTTTGAAGAGTTTTGGAATGCACTCAATATTGTTTGTTTTGTTGCATGGACCCTTTTTTTAGTGTTGGAGGTTACGTAATAGAATAATCTTGTTACAGTCTTGTCCAGGATCGGTGCCTTACGAACAGGCTTTGGCAAATCGCAGGACCCTTCTAAGTTCTACTGAAAGCCGTGAAGGTCTTTCACAACAGGTAATGCATCTTTAGTGTTGTTGCTTCAGGAATTTTGGCAGAAAAACTGAAATAGCTAAGAAACACTTAAAATGACCAGCTAGAAGTCATAAAATGCATTCTTCTGGTAAAATTAAACAGCTAAAGAGGAACTTTGTGTAATAATTTCCACTTGATTTTAAAATACATGGAGTGCTATGCTGTGCACCCTGTCATTTCTTGCTTTGGACATCTGTTTGCCATCTGAGGCCACAGGCATAGCCCACAGCTGAGGTCACCTGAATTATTCCCTGCTGAGCATTAGGTTTATGCAAAGGAGACGAAAACACTACGGCCTGGAATTTCTGCAAATGGCATAACTGGCAAGTTACCCCAAAATTTATGCCAATCTTGCAGTCAGCAACTTATGCCATAATTTCCTGAGGATCTCATTAGCATACCCTGGAACATAAAAATCAGCGTAAAACAAGCCGAAATCAGCATTAATGACCAGGGCCCGAGGAAAGCATGGAGCTTATACAAAGATATAGTTAAAGAAGGAATATGGCATATCAAAATTAATGTTTGAAGCCATCAAACCATGATTTATGCACATTAAGCACAGCAGGTTTCAGAAAATGCAATCGTGGAAACTTATCCAATTTTTAATGTAACTCATTCTGATGCTGTGGAATACATTCAAGGATATAAAAAATAAAATGTAGGTCTCGAGAAATAAAAAAAAATGACTTTAAAAAATTGCCGTAAAACACAAGAAATATGACTTTGGGTCTGTCCCTAAAATTTTAAGCATAAATTTACAGCCTGTTCAGAACTTAAATAAATGCAAGAAACCTTGCGTTCTCTGGCCTATTGCATGGGGCGGAGCTATGTTAATGAGCAGTAGAGGTTTTGCTGAATTGATGCAAACAATTGAGTAAACTCGGACATAGCGTGAAAAAACAGGTGTAAGACGTGCCCGAATTTCCTTTATCTTTTGCGCTGAAAATTGGCATTATGTCGTACTTATGCCATTATTTCTGTGCAAGTTTTCAGAAAATTCCAGGACTTGATATTAAATATGGCCCATGTGATGCGCCTTTTTTTTTTATTGTCCTGAAATCCAAGTCTGTATCCTATGTAAACTTTTTTTGAAGTCAATTTTCAAAAGTATATTTAAGTAGAAGGGGGAAAAGAAGGCATTTTTAAGGTTAATGCGTTCCATTTCTGGGAGAATGAATTCTCACAAGAACGAGGCCAAGTAGCCTGAATTAGGGAATAAAGTTGCTGAGTGAGAGCCGCCAAGTGTTGGAAAGAGCAATCTTCCTGAACTTTCACCTACCCCAGAAAACAGAACAATGGATTAACTTCATTCTTAACTGCGTTGACTCATTTAAGGAAGGCTTGTAAAAATTCATTCTCCCAGACACTGAACTCTTTAACCTTCTACTCAGCAGATCTTCAAGTCTCTATTAGCAGCCTTTAAGTCTTTAAATCAAATTTGCCTACATGTCAGTCATGCATTGCAAAAACAATTCATAGTATTTTGTATTTATTCATCCATGGGATGTGGGCGTTACTGGCAAGGCCAGCATTTATTGCTCATCCCTAGTTGACCTCACAAAGTGGCTTGCTGGCAACTTCAGAGGGCAGTTAAGAGTCAATCACATTGATGTGGGACTAGAGTCACATTTAGGTCAGACTAAAGGTTTCCTTTCTTAAAGAACATTAGCGAACCAGTTGGGTTTTTGCCACAGTCCGATAGCTTCATGGTCACTTTTACTAATTCCAGATATTTTTAAACTGAATTCAAATTCTCAAACTGCTATGGGATTTGAATTTGTGTTCTCTGGATTATTAGTTCAGGTCTCTGGATTACTAGTCCAGTAACAGAACCACGACACTACCATACCCAATATGAAGCTCTTTGAAATGTTTTGACTTGACATGGCTCTTACAGAAATGTTTAATTTTCCTGCCATTACTTTCATTTTTCCAATTCTGTACCAACATCTTTTCAGATCTTTACAATGCAAGTTCAAACTGTGCTAGAGAGAGAAACTTGATGTACTGCAACAAGCTACTGCAGATATTACAGAAGCAAGTTGACAATAAGTGCAAAAATATCTTTGAACATTTACTTCATAAAGGTTTTTATATATAATACAGACTTGGAGTTCAGGTCAATAAAAAAAAAAATAAGGCACACCATATGCAAAAAAAAAAGTTACTTAAAACAAAGAACTGGCTGTGTGCAGCCAAGCCTGAAGTCAAAGCCAGCAAATTAAAATTTGTGAGGAAGAGATCACCACGCATAATTGCGACGCGCCGATCAAAAGGTTAAATGACTGGAGTCTTAATGATGGGTCAAGGACTTCTGGTGCAAAGGCAAAATATGAATTACAAAGTGCTCTTGACATTAATCTCAACACAGGTAAAAGGAGAAAGGCTGTACATTACCATGGGTCATATTTGCATAAGTCCTGGGTGGCAGACCAGAATATGTAGAAGCTTGGGAGCAGTTCACCCACCTGCCCTATTAGCTGTGGTCTGCAGGATGGCACAACAACCTAAAGAAGAAACAGGTAACCATGTAGTATTCCCAACCTCTGCAGGTGCAACAAAGCCAAGAGAAGATAGCAAAACTGGAACAGGAGAAAGAGCACTGGATGCTGGAGGCTCAACTAGCCAAAATAAAATTGGAGAAGGAGAATCAGCGTATAACCGACCTGGAAAGTCAACTTAAAATTACACTCACCGGGCAGATGCCTTCAGTTGATTCTATCCAGGAGAATGGCTCTATTCCCAAAATCGAAGAGTTGCAGCTTATTGAAAAGGACTCCAAAGAACCAGTTAGAAGTACAAGTCTGGTAAATGGTGTAAAACTTAAATTCAGTAGGACTGTGAATTAAGCTCTTGCTCTTTTGGTTAGTTTTCTCTGTCTCTTCCTGAAAATGATAGCCTTTACACTGTGATGCAGTTCCCATGGGAATTGACTGCCCTTCCAGTGCCTCTCAGGAGAGCATTTTTCATGAGTGAGCCAAGACTGAGTTTCAGCAGGCTGTTTTACCAAGAGGGTATCACAGCCAAGGCCAATTCTGTCTGCACTGGATACCAATTTGCTAGCTGATTTTACAACCTTTTTTTCTCCCCTTCCTCCCCCACTGCACCACCTCGAAAGTCTGAGGTGCTGAGGTCGTTTGTAGCTCTTGCTGTCGCTCTGACTGAGACTATTGAATCGAGGACCATCTTGGTCTTACGGCTCAGTTTTACACTGGGCAGTGATTTACCAGCTGAGCCTTTGGGGCAGCACGTTCTGGTGACCTGAGTCAAAGCCAGCAAATTTACATTTGTCCTAAGTTTAGGAATTTGTGAAGTGTCGGTTTCGTGAAGTAACCTAAGCTTACGCTATTTAAAATATGTGACCTGATTTTTCATCTATCAAAAAGGATGTAACTTTATGTCCATTTTCCCTAAACCATTGCTTCATATTCTAGCAAGTCCTCTCCTTTTCCTTGTGATGTACATTTAACAAGTTTTCAGTAGCCTGAATTTGTCCATTAGTCTTGAGCTGAATGAAGTATGTTTTTCTTTGTTAGGTTGGAATGCTGACCACTTCCACCATCAACAGTGAGGTACAGTGATACCCTATGAGTTCTTTGGAAATAAATTGAATTAAATGTACTGCAATGCTTACGTTTCTTATTTTTGAAGTGAACAAATGTTAGTGTAGTTGTGTTTCATTGTTAAAAACTAAAAATTTGGTGCTTCATTTTTTAGTTATGGTGTAAGCTTGCAGTTGTAACTGATCAGATTGAGGAGCTTATGCAGAAACTGATGTAGAATGTAGATTTAAAGTAGTTTGCAGATGACATTTTAAATGTTTGTTTAAATTAAACTGGCAGGTTTTGAAATGTCATCATAAAGTGTTCACCAGTCACAGCTAAAGTAATATCCCATGTGTGTATCTTTTAGATTCCAGATGAGGAGTCACGCGAACAGTTGATCAAAAGTCACTACATGATGAGGGTGGCAGAGCTAACTTCACAGCTTCAGCTAGCAGACAGCAAGACAGTGCATTTTTATGCAGAGGTAATACTGATGACTTGTAACAGGCTTTTAGTGTTGACATTTTCAAATCTTGTGCACAAAATCGAAAAAGAATTCTTCATTTGAGAGATGATGCAAGTAAACATACTCGCCTAAAAAAGCTGTATTTTTACATTGTTGCATAGGAATTCTGTGAATCTCTGAAAATCAGTATGTTTTCTTACACTTTGCATTTTGCTGAAGGAAGAATAAATTTGCAATTATATAGCATCCACAACCTCAGCGCGTCCCATAGTACTTCAGAACCAATGAAGTACTTTGAAGTGTAGTCGCTGTTGTAATATAGAGAAATGTTGGAGGCAATTTGCACACAGCAAGGTCCCACTAACAGTGAGATAAATGATCAGATGACCTGTTTTAGTGATGGTTGAGGGATAAATTCCCTGGACACCGTGGGACTCCATTGCTCTTCTTTGAATAGTGCCATTGGGCCTTTTATGTCTGCTTGAGAGGGCCCCCTTTAATGTCTCATCTGAAATATGACACCTCTAACAGTATAGCACTCCCTCACTGGTGCACTGAAATGTCAGCATAGATTATGTGCTCAAGTCTCTGATGGTTGTATTAAAACTGAATTTACTTTGAGAGGGCAGCAATATTTATGTACTGGGATAAAGGATTTTTTTTTCTGTTCCCATCTTCTTAGTTCGCTGGCTTGAGGGCTTGAGTCGAGTCTACAGCACAGAAACAGGCCTTTCGGCCCAACTGGTCTATGCCAGCGTTTATGCTCCACACAAGCCTCCTTCCATCTCTTTTCATCTAACCCTATCAGCATATCCTTCTTTTCCTTTTTCCCTCATGTGCTTATCTAGCTTCCCCTTAAATGCATCTATGCTATTTGCCTCAATTACTCCTTGCGCGTTCTAGATTCTTACCACACTTTGTGTAAAGAAGTTTCTCCTGAATTCCCTATTGGATTAATTAGTGACTATCTTATATTTATGACTTCTAGTTTTGGACTTTCCCAGAAGTGGAAACATCTTCTCTATATCCACCCTATCAAACCCTTTCATTATCTTAAAGACCTCTATTCTATCAGGTCACCCCTCAGCCTTCTCTTTTCTAGAGAAAAGAGCCCCAGCCTGTTCAGCCTTTCCTGACAGGGCCGTGGGATCTTATACGCCCACCTGAGAGGGCAAACGGGGCATCAGTTTAACATCTCATCCGAAAGATGGTCGTGCCCACCAACCGCTCCCAGGGCCCTGCAATGCTATAATAATGGATTGGTAAAGTAAATGGGTGTCGTGGAATGAACCTCCTCCTGATTCTTGCTTCTAGCAAAGAAGCCCCCACTTTCTGCTGTGCGTTTCCCTCAACAGCACATTTCAGATCAGCAACTCAGCGAGAGATACTGCAAACATGATTTTCATTATTTGTTCCAGAGCAATGCATATTTGAGCTCTGTGTGTCCTGCTGTCCTTTTAATATATTTGGGGGAGCCATAAGGAAGCTGCACAGTTGGAAAGTATGTCAGCTTCACGATGCTGTGGAAGGAAATGGGTTTGTGCCCAGAATATTTCTGAGTTCCCAATCAACTTTATCTCTGCCGGAACTGCCAGGCAGAGAAGAGTTACCTTCTCACCTCAGCCCACTTGCATACCTACCAGGAGCTGAGTACAAAGTGGCACTGTTGAAGCGAATTGCCAGCCTTCCATCTCATTCAGGGAATTTACGTGGTCCATGGAGCCTACAGATAGAAATGAAGAAAAATTGGTTTACCACTGGACAGTATAGCAGGCAGTGAGCATTGACCTCTTTTATTTGGAATTTGTTTTATTGAACATGAATCATGATACTCTACAGTGATATCTGTTTTTATAAAGATCTGTTTTTTTAGATTTCCAGCATCCACAGTATTTTGCTTTTGTTGTAATGGTAGAGAATCCTTGATCTTGTTTTACAGATTAAACGGCTTACCATGTTTGTTTATTTTAGACAAATATTTATGAAGTAGAAACTTGATTATTTTCAGAGTGTATAAATAAAAAAAAATTGCCAACGCTGAAAAACTGAAAACATAAAATGTTAGAAATGCACAGGTCCTTCTGCAATCTGTTAAAAGATTAACATTTCAGGTGTACTTCAGAACTGAAACTGAAAGATATGCAAGCTCCTTTTGTAGGATGGAAAAAGGGGGGAAAAGTAAGGGGTGAAGAGGCAACAATCACCGAGAGGAAGTTATTGGATAGAATGACCTAGACACCGCTTACTAGAGGAGCAGGAACCTGTTAAATGATATGAGGCAATGCATAGATATTGGATGAACAAAAGAATATGCTAATAAAAAAGCATATGAAAGCCATGAAGTTCAAATTGAGTACAGAAAATGTTGGAAATTCACAGGCGATCTGATTTGCACTGTGAGCAACAAATACTGTATACTCACTCATTAGAAGTCATACAAATAGCAGTCTCACAGGGAAGGAGTGTTTGAGGCCCTGTCCAATAGTTTGGGAAGAGGTGAATGGACAGATGTTGCATTTACACAGGGAAGTGCCAGGGAAAGGGCAGCTGGAAGTTGAGGTGGAGGAAAAAGGCATCCTGGAGGGAACACTCTATTCAAATGAGAGTTGATTTAAGTTAAAGGGTGTGGAATCAAATATTTCAAATCCACATGCTCCAGCTGCATTGGGGCAGGTTTACAGACTGCAGTTACTTTCTAGTTAAATTACTGCATGAATTTGAAAGCTTTTATACAGAGTGACGTCTTTTTTTTATAAATTTGTAGTGCCGAGCCCTTGCGAAACGGTTAGCATTGGCAGAGAAGTCCAGAGAAACCCTCTCAGAAGAAATAAAAGCTGCCAATCAGAACATTGTGCGATTGCAGGTAGGAAGAAATGTAAACTCGCTTGTGTGCCGATTCTTGGCTAAACATATCCAATAGCATCCAGCTCTGTGTCCATTTGTAGCAGGATGTGTGTGTTTGTGTATTAAAATAAACAATTAAATTGGGGTAATGTTTCTGGTGCAGGGACTAAGTATGTCAGAATGCAGACGAATGTCTGAACCAGTAACTTGTCTACTCATTGTGCTGTTGTCAAGATGGTCCAAAGGGGAAGTAACTCTGTTTCTGCATTTAACCAATGCATTGCACAATTAATGGGATCTATTGGGTTATTCTGCTCTTGCAAGTGTCTATATGATATCGTTTAAATTTGTACAATAGATCTAGAGATGTTTATGTACTTGGGAAATTTAATTTTTCTCAGGATGATCAACCAGTGGGACCGACTTCCAGAGGCTGCAGTGAAGAAGCTATCAGATCTGCATGCACTTAGTCCATTTTTTTGCTAGACTCATCCCCATGTACCTCCCTCTCTTTTCCCCCTCGCTCCCCAGGTGGCCACAAGTCAGGAATTTTACCTTCCTCCTAATTACCTAGCTTTCAAAAATGTGTCTAACACCTTCTTGAAGGACTTCAGGGAGTCAATCCTCACCACTGCCTCCGGAAGCCTGTTCCACAGGTCGATCATCCTCTAAGAAAAGTAAAGCGTCCAACATCCAACCTCATTCCATGCTTTCTCTATTTAAATTGGTGGCTTACAGTTCTACCCAGCCCCGTCAACTCAAACTATCTATCTGCTTGTATGTTATTGATGTCTTTTAACAATTTTAAACACTTGAATCAGATCCCCTCCAAGTCTGTGCCTCTCTAGCAATTCCAAACCCAAGGCACGGAGTCTATCTTCATCCTCCTTGCCTTCTCTGTATCACGTCTAGAGCCACAACATCCTTAACCTGGAGGGACTGAAATGGTATACACTATTCCAGATGAGGTCTGACCAAAGCCTTGTATCATCCTATTATCGTAGCCCTAGTTTTGTACTGAACAGTCCAGGTAGTACAGCTCAGGACCCTGTTCAAATTGACGGCAACCTCTTGAAACTGTGCTTGAACCTTTTAGAGAGCCATCAGTGATCATTGCCATGTCATGCTCTCTGTCACCCTTAACCTCTATTGTGTGCACCTATGTGCAAGACTGCTTAATTATCTATATTGAAGGACATTTACCAGACTTGGGCCAACTTCCCCAATCTAGCCAAATCCCATTGCAATCTATTTCCTCCTTCTAAAGTCCTAACAGTACCACACAATATCCACAAATTTAATAAATGTACTCTATGCCCTATCTGCAACATTAATAAACATACACAAAAGGGACCTAGCTCCGAGCCGTTGGGCACCCAACTAGTGACTGGACCCCCATTGGGAAAAGTGCTTTGTTTGCATTTCTTTAATTTTCTCCCCACTATGCAACATACTAAAATTTCTCATTTAGGGCTGCGGAATTAAATAATTCAGTGTAAAAGACTTGAGCTGAATTTCAAATAAATTGCATTGGCTGTGTGCATATGCTGTTAATTATTTCATTTACAACTGGCTTTTTCAGTTGGAATACACTGTCAGTGACTTACCCTAATCTGCCACATGTTTTAAATAAAAAGTATGATGGCAATCATTAAAAATGTGACATTATTTGAGTTCAGTATCCAAATAGGAAATCAGTGCCATGTGCAGCTAACAGAACTTGTGTGGAATGGTGAAACTTCTAAATTCTTTTACTGTTTGGAATATAGGAGGGTTGTATTTGAGCTGGACCACTGAAGAAAGACTAATTCCCAGCATTTTGGTGGCATAACATTCACTGTAGAAGTGGATTGGTTTCAGTATCTAATGAAGAATGTGTGACTCAAACATCCACTGCTGAATAAGGATATTGTGATGAACAGCTATGAAAACAGTGCAATAATAGAAATCTTTGTAGGCCATCAATTACTTCATCACAAAAGCTTAGTCAATGCAACAAGTTAGAAAGATTGACCACTTCAGATCAGTAACCAGGATACAGACATTTTTGGTGCCTGTTATTTTAGAGTTGGCATCAGCCAAAAATGAAATGGGTCCTTCCATCCAACCTAAAATGTTGAGATATTTTAAGGGAGAGGATGCATTGACATCAATTATTTCTGCTGGTAAATGGACTTTTGCTCAGTTATTTGGGCGAGAGTCAAAGGGCATGTATTTTGTATTGAATATGTCAGAGTATTCCTCAAATGTCAATGGTAGAAGTTTTGAATAGCTCCTTTGCAAATATTTTTGTTGGTGCGGGGGGGAAGACAGGGGAATGTTTCTGCAGAGCCCACTTGATGCTAAAAGAGGTGACTGCAACTGAACAAACTGACTATTCCTGGGGTTACAGCTGTTTCTGTAATCCTTTGTTTATGCTGAGACCCTAGAACCAAAATCTACCTGTACTGAGACAGTTGCATGAAGGAGAAAAGAAAGTAGACATGAATACTAGAGTGCAAAAGGCTGTCTTTTAATCTCCCTTACAGCAGTTTGATTGAATTCACCCCAGCCATTTTTTTAACAACACAGGCCAGGGGCTAGGACTGTTTTCTACTTTAGATTTTAATGTGGTGAGATGAGAGGCAGTTGCCAGTGACCAATGTATAAAAATTTTCTGGCGTTGGGAAGCCTTGCAGGAAGCAGATGAGCTGATGACAATTGTGAGTTTGCACCACCATGAATTCAACAATTGAAATCAACCAGTGTTGATCATAGCAGGAGCTCTGCTTGCTAAATCTAAATAATTATGTGTATTACTATGCTGTAGAATAAAGCAGCTGAATGATTTGTATCTGGCCTTGTCTTGCCCTGTGTTTTCTCGGTTCACCCTTCGAAAAGATTGGAGAGGCAAATGGGAGCATGTTCAGATCACAAGCCTTTACTATAATTATAACCCTGGGTTATGCGATCATGTAAGTAGATATTGGGCAGTGAGGCTGAACTCTGGCACGTAAGTGGAATGGGAATGGATTACAGGAGTACCTGATTCCACTGAACCCAAATTAGTAACATAGCAGTTGAGTCCTTTGGAAATGGAAATCCATGTATGTCTGAATTTAATTTTTTTTTGACTAAGCAGTAATGAATTTCCTGTTTTTGTTTGAGCTGATATTTTAAAGGAGTGCTGTTTATGTTCTGATCAAAGTGACCCTACTTGTGATGTATAAATGGAATTCATTAGATTCCACAAGGGATGAAGACCTTTCTAAACTAAGGATTTCCCTGCTTGTACAATAAATGTATTCCACAGATTCCCCTGTTGTACCTTCTCTACTTTGATGTGGTGTTGACTTTTTTTAATACAGGATGAGCTGACGACAACAAAGAGGAGCTATGAAGATCAGCTGAGTATGATGAGTGATCATCTTTGCAGTATGAATGAGACTTTGTCAAAACAAAGGGAAGAAATTGACTCTCTTCGTATGGGCACTAAGGTAAACAACACTCTACATTCGCCCATTGATTTCTTATTTTTGTCTTGGGCTGGTCGATAGAGTAATCCTTTCACTTGGTTTGTTCATTCCTCGAATTGGGAAACTGCAGATTTGTTGCAACTTCTATAAACTATGACTTATAAATATTACTTACAAATGGGACGTATCATTCTACAAGTGTACAGTAGAGGACTTTCTTAAATAAACTAAGATCAACCCATTTACAAAATCACTTGGCTAAATCAAGAGTACTCATTATATGGCCTGCAGTTCAGTTGCAACACTTGGAAGCCCTTGTGGCAGCACCAATCTAATCATGTGTTTCCTGCCCCTAAAACTGATCATCTCCCCCAAGAAGCTTCTGTCATTCCTGTTTACAATCTGGCCAGCATCCTTTTGAGGAGTGCAGGTTGATGGATGGGTGCTTAACATTTGAAAAGCACGCACAAAAATGTCGGAGGCATTCTGGGCTGAGCGCCAATAAGAATGGCTTCTAACCTTTCATGCAATTTTTGAGATGAAAAGCCCACAGAAAACATGCAGCTGAGAGAGGATGAGTGAGTGTACTGATCACACCAAGTACAAGAGTTAAAGGAGGCCTGAAGAAAGGAAAAAGTAGGTAGGAATTTTTAGAATGTATTTTTGTACATGCAGTTTATTTTTGGGGGGGTGGGGGGAATAATGTTTGTATTTTGTCCCTTATTTTGATTTCCGTAAATCTCCGTGACTGACTCGTATTTCTACAAAGAGGAGAAGCTGGAGATGTGACTCCGTAGAACTGTATCTCAGTTGCAGGTGCACCTTTGTTTCTATACCAAGCTGTCTTTTTGGGTCCTTCATCACAATTGAGCAGCATGTGAAACAGGATACTTCTGAAAAGGTGTTGAACGGCATGAAAAGTTATGGAGTCAGGTTCCAACCTGCTTCTTGGCACTTGGATGGAAAAACTGCATGGAAGAAGACTAATAAACTTGCACTGTTTGATCTACAACCAAATTTTAGCTTATTGAAATAAATGTGGACAATTTAGTCAAAAGCAGCTAACATACTGTATCTAATACTAAGCAAAAACTGTTTGTGATTTCATGCTTTTGAATTTTGGTTGGCATTTTCTTTTTAAGTAGGTATGTATGGCTCTTGTGTTAGAAATAAGCATATTGAGTTGCCTTACAGTGGGTTTGTGCAAATTGTTGCTTGGCATTGTGACCTTCAATTTAAAAAAAATAGAAAATAGCCTGGTCCAAATCAATTGCAGGTGGTGAAACCTTGGTCAAGATGCACCTTGTAAACCATAACTTGCTGGTTATCTCTGCCTTCCTTCAGAAGGTAGGAAAGCCAAGGATGTGTCAGCACCAAATGACCAGTCATTGGTATTGCTATTCGAGTCAGGAAATGGTGGATGGTATAGATATCTGGAAAAGGAAGTGGAGAAAATACATGAAAATGTGTGTATAGCTTCGCTTGCCTTTTATGCAGATTTTTATAGACCACAAATTTTAGTACATTTGTTCTGGTACAGTTTAAAAATTCAGCTGAAATTAAAGTTATTTATGTAGATGTTACCAATGCACTAGATTTTTTTGGTACTTACCAAATAAAGCTGAACTTGCCTGTTTACTGGAATTATGCACAGTATCAAGCTACCAGTGACGTCAATCAACAGTTTGATTTTCTTGTTGTGTCTTTGAAGGGTAATACAAAGAAAAACAGAAGCCGATAAGTTTTGACGGCGCCATTCAATTAGAGATCTGTGCGTTGAAGATGCGACTGCCGTTATCTACAGGGAAGTTTATGATGCCAAATGAAGATTTGTGTCGCAGTTCTTTCTGGGAGTAAAGGCGTGCAATGGTATTACAGAGCCTAGGAATCAAAAGAATATTCTACTTAAAGGGATTTTTAAAAAATCATTCCCTATCGTTTTAGGAACATAATGGAAAATATTCTGGCACTTAAATATTCCAAAAATAATGTCCTGTGAACGTCCCATTCAATAGGTAATTTGTAATTTTACCTATTAAAATTTTTAATCATTTTACTTCATTATGTAAATCCATAATGAAGGGGGTTTTGTACATTGAATTATGTGACAATGTGTATGTTAATTGTGTAACTCTTTTCTGAAATGAAAAATCCAGCACATTGTGTGCATCAAGTGTTTTGATTTCTTGAAATGTGGAGCACAATTCTAATTTATCCAGTTTACTCCTGCTTTTTTCTCAGTGTTTATAGGCTGCTAATACTACATTGCACCTCTCCTCACCACCCACACTGTCCTTCTGCTCTTTCCCTCCCCAGAAGATCTGAATGTGAAAATCTGTTCAGTGCATAAAATGTTAATTGGAAAAAACTGATCAATAAAAAAGTACATGGTAACACACACTTGTAATGCTGTCTTGTTAAAGGAACTTTTTGTCAAGTAGCCAAGCAAATTACTTTCTAGGTGCTGTAAGTATACTATGGGCTGTGCTCACAGGTTTAGCAATTGGATATTCTGTTGATTAGACATGGATGCATTGAAGCATCATGAAAATGGTGCTGTCTTTTTAATTTAATGTGTTCAGTATTTTACAGTCTTATGCAACTGAAACACCAACCTGTTATAGCATTTCTCTCCTAACTGCTGTTTAGAGAAGACCAAAACTATCCATTATTTAATAAATCTCCCCTGACAGGAGGATTTATGTTCCTTTTTGACTTTAAAAAAAAACATATCCAAAAAATTTTGATTTTAATTTCTCAAGGTTGGCTGTTTCAGTGCTGGATAATGGAGCAATTTTAATTTTCCACTTTTGGCACTCTGACTTATATAAATTCAAGCTGTTTGTTGTATAATCTTTATAGATGTAGCACAGATTAGACTGCAAGGCTCCTGTACTCTGCCCCAACAATATCCCATTGACCCCAAACATAAAATTCTACTGTATCCCTTTAATACCACTTTATACAGTGAACTTGCAATTGTCAGGAACTGGGCTGAGTGTCCTCTGCTCTCAGAAAGCACCAACTATTGAACCTGAGATGGTTATAGAATTTTTGATTCTGGAGCTTCAGATTCTACAATAACATGAACACTTTCACTTTATCCAAACACAAACCAATTCTCATTGTGCCCTAGCCATATTTGATAAATAGACCTGTTGTGTAAAATCCACACTGATTATTTTAAAATTGCATATTTACTTTCAGCATCAAACATTAGTATAGTGTTTTTTAATTTAAAGTTTCAAAAAGTGCATCCTAACAATACATTTTAGAAACTGAACAGCAACTGTTTTTTTTGCTCAACTTTCTTTTCTCCCCTCTCATTCCCTTCCACTCTTCCCATGAAGACATTGGTTCACTTACTGGGCTACCATGGGAATACTCACCTTCCAGCACCTTGACGAAGTGACTATTAGTCACATACACTGGCTGACCATAAATGAAAAAATCATTGGTGAAGTTTGTTGTTTAGCACTGGATTTTCACTAGTAGAAGAACAAAGTTCTACTGCACTATATTCATTCAACATGTGCTGTTGTGTCCAGATAAGACCTTTAAATAGTTTCATAAAAATTGTATCTCATGGGATGAATAATATAATCTCATCTATAGTATAAAAGATCTGCTTATCAGAAATGGGCATATTTTAAAGGAAGACTAGACTACACCATACAGTGGGCAAATATCTAATTTACAAATACTGAAGATATCAGGGATTGCATTTATGGACATTCTCTGTTTGAGGCTGTCCTCACTTGTAGTATAGGCTGTAGGAACAGTGCCCTGTAAATTGCCCAAAAGGTGCTTTTGAAATTCATTCGGGAAATGCCCTGTAAAGTGCCTAAAATGGAGCTCAACTGTTGAACTGAATGCTGGGAAGTGTTTAAGCTGCAGCTCTCTAAGCTAATTCAAACAATTTAGCCATAAAATCTAAGCAATTTAGCCATAAAATTCTTCTAAGCTTAAAAAGCGTAAAGCCATAAAAGGCCCTAAGTAATGATCCCAGAAAGGACTCTGTTTATACTATGGATATTCCTTGCTAGTGTGAGAAGCCATTATCTAGGGCTCAGATCTCGAGTAGAGCTCTTAGTGAAACATAAACATGTCATATCTCCTCATTTGTCTGAAAAGCCCTCAAGAAATGCAAGATGGGTAGAAAAAGGGAGCCATAAACCGCAGACATGATGGGGATAATTTTAACCCCCAAGAACAGGTGGGTTGAGGGGGGGGGGGCGATGGGCAGTAAAAATAGTTTGTTTTGGAGTAGTACCCCATCCCGATTCCAACACGTCCACTTCCAGGTTTAACCCAGGCCAGTTTGATCCCTGCTTAAAGCCGGTGGGCTGATATTTAAAGGGGCATTATACCTCATATTGAGGCACTTAATTTTTTGTGTATTAGAAATGGCAAATGAATTTTATCTCACCTGTTAGGTTTCCCATTGCTTCTGATTCATGTCAGATGAAAGCAGGCGAGAAGGACCAGATCCATCAGGTGAGTGCCCTTATTGGACTGCTTATGGGCCAGAAGGAGCAGGAGTACTTCATCCAGGCTCAACAAGCTCACCTGGCACCCCAGGATCCTCGAGTTCAGCTACCGCGCCCCCCCCCCCCCCCGACTCTTTACACGACCTCTGATCTCGTCTCCTGATCTGGAACCGACCTCCGATCTCTGCGACCTCTTCACCCAACTTCCGATCTCCTGTCTCGAACTGTGAGCTCCGACTCTTCTGAATATTTGGCAACAAGTTTGATTGTGAGGATTTGTATTGATTATGGGATGGAACTATTATAGAGGAAGGTGGCTCTGGAAAACACCAGGCAAATATCTTCAGCTGATGAGGGTTTATAGTTGTTGCTCTTCATCTGCCTTCAATTTCCTCCCAGCATCGGCCCCCTAACCCCCACCTTGTCCTCCATGGCCCACAATCTCTCCCTCCTTTCCGATTCCCGCCAGCCAGCCAGCCTGTCAATCAGGCATGAAATCTGGAAGTAAAATTTATTCCCTCGTTAAGGTCGTGATCGCAGATTGCGACCCGTCAACTTTACTTCCGGGTTTTGCGTCCGATTATCTTCCACCTCCATGTAAAAATCATGCCCAATATCTATCCAACTTCAAGGAAAGCTATGCTGCAGAGACTCAATGACTGTCACAGAACTCCACATTTAGCAGTTTTGATTGACAAAGTCTCACCCCGCCCCCCCCCCCCAACACATATGTCACTGATTGTAATTTCAAAATGAAGTCTCCCTATAATCAATTAAACAATGTAAAAATAGAAGGTTTTGCACCACTCCCACCATCCATAGCTATCTAGTAGATTTGGAAGAGCAGAAGTTCTTTGTCTTTGTTAGAGGTAGTCTTTTGTAGATATAGTTTTCTTTGGTAGTTAGGAGACTCTTGTGTTTTCTAGTCCTTAAGCAACTTTTACCTTTTTAAAAAGGGCACTTATACAAGCGTATTCAGGACGGATAGTGAATTATCAAAGTCAAATTAAACTGCTATCCTGGCCATTTACAGGTAGAATAAAGAGTGTTGTTTAATTGCGGGTAGTCTGAGATCGAGATAGGTGAGAGTGAAGCCAGCTCAGATATTGCCGCTTGTGCGTAAGGTGGTTTCAGCCGGGACTGAAGATCCACGTGGAACAGATAACTCCACTGCTAAAAGGGGCTCATGAACTCGACACTCCGGAAGCTAACACCTGCATGCCAGGAAGGAAGGAGATTGACTCAACTATGACGTTCATGAGGACGAGGCCATGGAAGCTCTGAAACAGTGCTAATCACCAGTATCTAGACGATAATATATCCAATAAACTGGCTATCCAAAGCTGTTAATTTATCCAACTTTAACTTTATTGTGATTTTGTAACCAATAAATAGTCTTGTAGTGTGTAAGGTCTTCAACAAGCAAATACTATCAAGCGGCACTTACTCACCAATAACCTGCTCACTGATGCTCAGTTTAGGTTCCACCAGGACCACTCGGCTCCAGACCTCATTACAGCCTTGGTCCAAACATGAACAAAAGAGCTGAATTCCAGAGGTGAGGTGAGAGTGACTGCCTTTGACATCAAGACAGCATTTGACTGAGTGTGGCACCAAGGAGCCCTAGTAAAATTGAAGTCAATGGGAATTGGGGAAAACTCTCCAGTGGCTGGAGTCATACCTAGCACAAAGGAAGATGGTAATGGTTGTTGGAGGCCAATCATCTCAGCTCCAGGACATTGCTGCAGAAGTTCCTCAGGGCAATGTCCTAGACCCAACCATCTTCAGCTGCTTCATCAATGACCTTCCCTCCATCATAAGGTCAAAAATGGGGATGTTAGCACAGTGTTCAGTTCTATTTGCAACCCCTCAGATAATGAAGCAGTCCGTGCTTGCGTGCAGCAAGACCTGGACAACATCCAGGCTTGGGCTGATAAGTGGCAAGTAACATTCGTGCCAGACAAGTGCCAAGCAATGACCATCTCCAACGAGAGAGAGTCTAACCACCTCCCCTTGACATTTAATGGCAATACCATTGCCGAAACCCCCAACATCAACATCCTGGGGGTCACCATTGACCAGAAACTCAACTGGACCAGCCACATAAATATTGTGGCTACAAGAGCAGGTCAGAGGCTGGGTATTCTGCGAAAAGTGACTCACCTCCTGACTCCCCAAAGCCTTTCCACCATCTACAAGGCACAAGTCAGGAGTGTGATGGAACACTCTCCACTTGCCTGGATGAGTGCAGCTTCAATAACACTCAAGAAGCTCAACACCATCCAGGACAAAGCAGCCCGCTTGATTGACACCCCATCCATCACCCTAAACATTCACTCCCTTCAGCACCAGCGCACCATGGCTGCAGAGTGTACAAACTACAGGATGCACTGCAGCAACTCGCCAAGGCTTCTTCGACAGCACCTCCCAAACCTCCGACCCCTACCACCTAGAAGGACAAGGGCAGCAGGCACATGGGAACAACACCACCTGCACGTTCCCCTCCAAGTCACACACCATCCCGACTTGGAAATATATTGCCGTTCCTTCATCGTCGCTGGGTCAAAATCCTGGAACTCCCTACTTAACAGCACTATGGGAGAACCTTCACCACACGGACTGCAGCGGTTCAAGAAGGCAGCTCACCACCACATTCTCGAGGGCAATTAGGGATGGACAATAAATGTTGGCCTTGCCAGCGACGCCCACATTCCATGAACGAGTAACAAAAAAGCCGAGGCGGGCATCACTCCTACACCTAAAACTGGGTGGTCAACCCCAGACGGTTCCTTAATGAGGAGAAAGGCAAAAGGGTTAAGTATTCGTCTGGTTCCTAGGCATGTATTCTTGGGATACCGAAACCAAGCGTTTTTACACGCCCCAGGCTAAGGTATGGTATATTTAAGGTTCTGTCTGATGGGCTTAATATGATTTTAATGTGCAGATAGAATCTGATCCAAAGCTCAAGCTCTTTCATGGAGTGATTCTGTAGTGACTGCACTGGGTTCCGTGCAGTTAGTAAACTGTTCTTAATAGAGATGGAATGTAGCAAATGGACTGCTAATTTATTAAGTTTTTTTCATCATGGTGTGCAGGTTGGAGCTGACAGAATGAAGGCCAGGTGCTTCCCCATAGGGAGTGAGGGTCACTTTGGGCTGTT
Source organism: Heptranchias perlo (assembly GCF_035084215.1). NCBI lineage: Eukaryota > Metazoa > Chordata > Chondrichthyes > Hexanchiformes > Hexanchidae > Heptranchias > Heptranchias perlo. The sequence continues at coordinate 18,991,224 of NC_090332.1, read as the reverse complement.
GTATGCCACCTCCCAGCAGCTTCTTGTAATGTCCAATGGCAGTAACCTGGAGCATACCATCTGGTCCTCTCCATGCTGCCAAATAAGTCATGGCGTGTGGTATAGAACAACAAACAGGGGAAAGGGGGAAATTATTTTAAAATGGTGTAGAAGATAGCATTTTGAGACCTATTCTTTCATGTTTTAAAAATGAAGATCAAATTTAACTGTCAGAGGAAACTAGACATGGTCAGCAAGTTACTGCTCTCTGATAGCTCTTGAGGATTAAGTAAATGCAGTAACTTCTTTTAGTTTTAGCGTAATTCATAGAATAATTAGCTCCTTTAAACTGAATCAATTCTGAGTTCTTGGTTTGACTGCAGAGAATTGAAATTTAATTCCAGGGACTGACCCATATTTTCCTCCTAAGCCTGTTTCAAGCTGTGTTATAACAACCAACACAATGTCATTAAACTATTGCTACAATTTCTCAGTATAATATCTCCTACATTTTAATTACTTTCATGGCAATTTTAAAAATAGGCTTAATTCCAAGGTAAATACTTTTAGCAGATGATAGAAAATATTTGGAGGAGAGTCAATACTACATCGCTGCTTAATTTGGTTGGAATTTATTAATGCCAAAGGGTTGAATTATAGAAGAAAATACCAGCATTTTGCTCATTTTATCCAATCTGAGGGGTTTCTAACTTCCATCTGTCTTCGATGTAATAATTTAGAGCAGAAGAATGTCAAAGCCATAGTGTGCTTTTTAATCTTTCAATGGTGAATGCCAATTTAGGGAATGAGAGTTTAAAAGAGCTCAATTTCTACTGTGATGTCACCATGCACAAACAATACCACCCTATGCCGTTTTAGTCAGGTAAATGTGATACAAGGAAAGGGAAACAAAAACTGAATGATGGATATCAGCTGAAAACAGAAAATGCTGGAAATATGCGTCAGCATCTGAAAGAGAAAGGCAGGTCAATATTTTGGGGGTAACCATTAATTAGACTAAAGGATCCAATGGACCAAAAGTTGATATTAAGTGTTTGTTAAAGTGTGTGGACTTTACATGTTTCTGTACCTGCACTTTACTGTTGTACACACTTTAATTATTGGGGAATAGTTTCAATAACAATGACCCTACAATCATATTTGATTTCCTGTACTCCTCTGCCATCAGGACTACGCTGCTCTGCTGGACTATGCTGTATGCCTCTGCTGCCGTGTCTCCGCTCTGCCACTCAATCTCCCAAGTTCAAGGAAACATGATCCAGCCTACAGTGCCCATCCCCAATCTATTGCTATTACCTGCTGAGCTTTAGGACTGTACTTCAGTGCACTGCCAGCTTCTCAGCTTTACTCTGCGTCTAGGACAGAAATCCACTTTCTCCTAGACCGAAGTCCATTTCTCTGGGCTTTACTGTAACCTCACCTTCGCCGCCATTTTCAACTGGGACCGTATTCTCTGCTGGGCTGCTTTTATTCCAGTACCTGGCCTGCTTCAGCGGGCTGTGTTTTCTGCTCTTCTGGGAATTTTCATTCTAGCTGTGATTCATTCCTGCTGGTTCCCATCCTGCCCTGGATTCTGCTCCCTTGCTGCTGAACAGTCTCTGCTTTGCTGCTCTCCGCATGTTTCCTGTGGCCTCTGACTCCATACATCATTCAGAAATCCTACGCCAGCCTGGACTGTGTCGGACTGACTCCTCAAGCTTCTCCTGCTGCTCCCGATCTTGTGTGCTTCTCATCTTCCTACAGCTGTTCCTTGGACCAGATCTCTTATCTGCACTGATCCCAGGAATTTACCTTTCACCCTTCCTGGTTTCCCTGGACTTGAGTCCTCAGGTTTCATTCGCATGGTTCCTCACTCCTCTGTTGGTACATCGGGTCTACTGTTGTGCATTACTAACATCTGAGGCCACTATGCACCTCTGTTGGACCCTTGCATCAACCTCTGCTGACTCGTGGTTGACTCCACTTCTCCTTGGCAATCTGTTCTCCACTGAACTACCTCCAGCAACAGATACTCTTCCCCTTGAACAGCCATGGATCCACTACCTCGACACAACCCTCAACGTTGACTCTACCCTGTCTACAAGTCAACTTTGTCCCTTCCCAGGACCTCACATTTTAACTTTGGATTCCTTCATATTGTCTCCTCCCTCATCTCTGTTTAAGACCAGGTCATGTCTATTTGAATCGTTGCCATGGCTATATAACTTTGCATCTCTCTGTGTCCATTTGTGTATGCATTTTGGTTTCTGCTTTTAACCCTTTTCTCCCTTTTTAAAAATTTGGCCCCTCTCGGGCCCTTTCTCTCCTGTTTCCTCCCCTTATGTCACTCAGTCTTGCCACCTTTCACTTTTCCCTCAGGAACTTTGCCTCCCCAATCCCTACCCCCAGCCCATTACTACTCTCCTAATCTCCTGTCGCTGCCCCGAGTTTGAAACCCCTTTGAATAAGCCTACGGCAACCCTCTGTGCTTCTCTTGACATTCTCCGAAGGGCTCATTGAGATGCCAGTCACTGCCTCCTTATGAACAGCAACAGTCAACTGCCAATCCTCTCTCACTAACCTTCCCGCCCAGCGCACCCGCTGGGAGCTAACCTCACCAACATCCTTCCCATCCCACTCACCCCACCCACCACTTGGACTCTGCCAGCGGATCAAAAATCACTGCCTCTCTTCAGAGCGTCCATTCACTTGCAAGCAATGATCTTGCCATGGCTTGGCTCACGGCTGGTAACACCTGACTCCTTACCAAAGCCTCCCTGCATGACAATACATTACACCACCTGCCCCACCCAAACTATCATAGTGGCAGTGTGGTCCTTATCACCAAATCACACCTTGTTTTCTTCCCCCTACTCCTCTCGTACCTTCTCCTCCTTTGAGCACCTCACATTGTTCCGTCCCTCTCGCCTCTCCTCTAAAATCTTCGTTGTCTACTGCCCTTCCCAACCCACATCCCGAGTTTCTCACCAAAATATCCCCTTCCTTTCCTCTCTCAGTCTCTGCATTAAGCGACTTCTCATCCTCAGTGATTTCAATCTCCATCTCACTCCCCTTGGCCTGTATCCTCTGATTTTACTGCCCACATGCCCTCCATTAACCTCTCCCTCAATGTAAACTCTCCTACCCATATTCATAGCCACCCCATCGACCATGCCATCTCCCATGGCCTCGACTCCCATCATAGAGAAGGCCATCTCCAACCACCTTCTTCTATCCCTCATCACACACATCCCCCTACCCTCTTCCAACCCTACTTCCTTCTGCGTCCTCCCCTCGAAAGCAATTCCCTCAGATCACTTATGACTGTACTTTCAATCTCCCAACTGATATCTTTGGCCTTCCCTTTACCACGATATGTCTACAGTTGTCGATCTTCTGAACCACTCCTTTATCTCCACCTTTGATGCTCTTCTCCCCAGCAAAACCTTTACTCTCACAACCTGGTCGGTCCCCCGGTATAGCCCCCATCTTCGCTCCCTCAAATTTAAGGTGTAAAACTAGTTTAGCCGTCCTTCACCAGATCTTGTTGAAAAGAGAGAACTTGCATTTATATAGCGCTTTTCACAACGTTCCAAAGCACTATACTACCAATTAAGTTCCTTTGAAGTGTGGTCAGTGTTGTAATGTAGGTTGGACCATACAAAGAGCTATCAGGCCGCTCTCTCCTCTGCCAAAACTGCCTGCTACTCCGAAATCACACTGAAGAGTAAAGCTAACCCTCGGCTTCTTTTCTCCACCACCAACCATCTCCTTAAACCCCTCCCTCCTGCCCCCTCATTTGCAACAACAACTGCGAGGAGCTCATGGACTTTTTTGTCACTAACATCGAGACCAACCATTCCGCTGCCTTTGCTGCTTCCCTCCTTTCCCTTTGCCCATCAAGCCAAACCAGCCCCAGACTTCCTTGCCTGGGGATGGTTTAAAATTTTCATCACTGTGTTTAGATTAACTCATGGTCTCCCTATCTCTGCAACCTCCTCCAGCCCGTAAACCCCCCCCCCTCCAAACACTGGCCTTTTGTGCAAGCACCCCCCCCCCCCTACCCCCCACAACCAGCTTCTGTGTTTTGAGCTGCCTCGGCCCCATGTTCTGGAATTCCCTGCCTAAATCCCTCGAGTTCTCTAGTTCCTCCTCCTTTAAGACTCTCCTTAATTCCCACCTCTTTGATTAAGGTGTTGGCCACCCCGCCAACGTCTCCTTTGGCTCTGTATCCATTTATTTCAGATTACGCCTCTGCCAAGTGCCTTGGGATGTTTTTTTCATAATGAAGGCACTATATCAATGCAAGTAAAAACAGAAAATGCTGGAAAAGCTCAGCAAGTAAGGCAGCATCTGTGAAGAAACAGAGTCAACGTTTCAGGTCAAAGACCTTTCAGCAGAACTGCAGTTCGGACGATGGGTCTTCGACCTGAAACATTAACTCTGTTTCTTTCTCCACAGATGCTGCCTCACTTGCTGAACTTTAGCAGCATTTTCTGTTTTTATTTAAGATTTCCAGCATCCGCGGTATTTTGCTTTTGATATCAATGTAAGTTGTTGACTTGGAAAGGATGTTTTGACTTGCTTAATCCCAAATATTGTTTTATGATGTCTGTACATGCAAACAACACAATTTTGATTATTTTGTTTTATTAAAAAACAGCATGACCGCAGTGGGCTATTTATTGTTGCTGAACTGGATGAGATTCTTGCTCACTCCTGCCAGCGCAGTAGCTTATGCCAGCTGCTTTATATCAAACACACAACTGCAGGATTCTCATTACCCAGGCTATGATTTTCATAAGCTTATATAATTTTTGTACTATTTAAGGTGATATGTGCATAAATATAAAGTGAATGTATTGCTTGGTGTGGCACTAGGCCACATAAACCAGAAAAGTCCCATGTTTGACTCCCGGTCTGTGCTGAGCTACAATTGGCCTCAATGTCCTCAGGCTTGTAAGTGGAAAAATTAGACAGGGTTCTCATGACTACAGATCGCAGTAAATACAACTGTGTGGGTGGTGGATATGGTTAGGTTTTTTTTAATTGTCCAAGCCACTTTATATCTAATACAGCAGTATACCGTCTTAAAACACCAGGAAATCATAATTTATATTCGGAAGTTAATTTGCAGATTTCAACATTTGTTCACGCTGTAAGTAAAATTCAGAAGGGTATGCGGAAAGTTCCTAACCCTGCCGGCATTAGCGGAGACCAATTGTCTCCCACAACAGGGAGAAGAAATCAAATGCGGAATCTGCACTGTGCTGCTCCACCCCTGCCTCTCAGCCACATGAGGCGAGTGGACAGAGTAAACAGTGGGCAAAAAAGTCTCTGCCTTCTCCCCCAACAGCCATTCTGTTACATCCCTGGAAGGGTTGAATACTTGGGGGTGGGTGGGGGTAGTTGAGTATTGCAAGATAATCACGTTGTGACAACTGCCTGGGAACCTTGCATAAACTTACATTATTCTGTTTCTGTGATCGGAGACGAGCTGCACATTAATTGAGTGGTAGCCTTTCCTGCTTATGAATCAGGTACATATCGTTCGGCAGCTTCTTCCTAACGTTTATCAGTTTTTCTGCAGTTTCCATAACATCACCATGTTTGCACCTCTCAGGTTTCCAAACTGGAGGCTGATTCTATAGTCTGCAGAAACGTATCCAGGCTCTCCTGATCCACCACTTGGTAGAATACTGAGCCATACAGATCAGAAAGGTCCCAAGTTTAATTCCTGGTCAATGCAAAGCTAACTGACTTGAGCTGAATAGTGATGAGAGCATTATGATTGGTGTTAGTGCTATCAGGTTATAGGGGAAGGGGGGAAGAAAAACATTTCTGATCACCAACAGGTCATTCTTGCTCAAAAATCTGCATCTGGGTGAGGACAATTTTGGGCCAGTTATGATGCCCCCCCCGACCTTGGTAAAATAGTCTGCAGCCACTTGCTGTCCAGTCTAACACATCACGAGTTGCCACTTTAGTGAGTTATTAAGGAGCAACAGGTGCACGTGGAACCAAAGCTCAGCGTGAGTAGATACCTTCAGGAGAGATGGAGAGAAAACTAGAGGCAAAAAAGCTGAGATGATTTACCAACCTTTTCCATAGGAAACAGCTGAAAGCAGCACATTGGTGGATCATGTGGAACTGGCAGGAAATGACTAGGCCACAGAAAACAAAATTCATGAAATATTTTATTATTCAATGTTTTTTTTTCCAGAAATTCAGCCTGAAGTTTTTGGTAACAGTCCAGGATCAGATACTTTTAACTGCTGTTATTGAGGCAATTGGATCTTATTTCCAGAAAATGTACAAGATTATTTTTAAATTATAATCTAGAGCTGGCAGCCACATCTATGAAAAGAGCCAAAGAAATTTAACAGGAAACAGTATTCAGGCAAAGCATAGCTGTTCAGCTCGGATTAGAATGAAGTCTTCATGACTGATGGGTTTAGAAGAAAACATGGAAAAAAAATTCATGAGTCATCCTTTCAATGGTCCTTATGTGACTATGAAGTTTTTTACTGATAAAACACTGGGAGAGTGATACAGGCATAGCACAAGTTGGATGCAGAGAAAAATTCTCTCAACATTGTCCAGCAATGTGCCTCAGTCACAACTTTAGAAGCGCAATCCTGGTGCATCAGTGTGACATTTTGCCATTTCCCTGCAATACCTGTTCTTTCACTTCAGTCGGTCACTGACTGCCTGTCCTGTTGTTGAAGTAAAACCACCAGCTTGGAAATGAAGAAATCCCGCCCCATGTATCTCTCAGGTGGCAGCTGAGGGCTGCTTCAGGCCGTGCACTGTGATTGGGTTGACACACTGCAGCTGGAACCTCAAGTTGGGGCTGGGAGGGAGCCCAGGTCTGGTCTGGCAGGAAGTGGGGTGCTGGGGCCAGGGCTGGGAGTGAGTGGGGAGACTGGCTGCAGATCAGGAGCAGAGATGTTGGTTCAGGGTTGCAGAGTGAAGGGAGAGGAGCTGTCCACAGAGTCAGACCAGGAGCATGGAATTAGGTAACTTTATGACTGATAAAAAATTAACTAAATTAATATCAAAAAATGATCTACAGAGAACCTCATAGATGATTACATTTGTGCTAAGTGTAATTACCATTCATTATTTTTCTCTATCTGTGAAGATTATTTAATAATGCGATTAGAGCTTGAAAAAAATAAATGGTTCATAAAAAAACAAATTTATTAATTGTACATAATCTGTAAAAGAGAGGTTAAGATCCTTAAAGTTTGCTGCATTTAACCATTAGATGGTCACCAGCTCGATATCCAGTGAGCTTTATAAGGACAGAAAGATTTTTAAAATATATTTATTCTCAGGATGTGGGTGTTTCTGGCAAAGTCACATTTATTGCCCATCCCTAGTTATTCTGAGAAGGTGGTGGTGGGCCTTCTCCTTGAACCATTGCAGTCCAGTTAGTAATAATTTCATATGGCAGCAGAGAAACGGATCGTAATGGTTTATTCAGCGGGATAAAGAGTTTGTTAAACTGAGTGATTTTACTTATTTGATGTCTGTTGAAAGTTAAAGGCCGAGAGTGACTGTAATAGGGTACTTTTTCCAACGAAGCTTCATCTCTCTTTCTCTAGAGTTATGTATATATTCATTTTATTTTAGCTCAATTAAGATTAAGATAAGTGGCAAAAAAAGATAGAGGGGAGATGAGGAGAATATTTTATAAATGGTGAGAAACTATTAAATGTTGGTGTTCAGAGGGATTTGGGTGTCCTTGTTCACGAAACACAGAAAGTTAACATGCCGGTACAGCAAGCAAACAGGAAGGCAAAAAGTATGTTGGCCTTTATTGCAAGAGGGTTGGAATACAACAGTAAGGAAGGTCTTGCTGCAATTGTGCAGAGCTTTGGTGAGACCACACCTGGAGCACTGTGTACAGTTTTGGTCTCCCTACCTAAGGAAGGATATACTTGCCTTGGAGGCGGTGCAACAAAGGTTCACTAGATTAATTCCTGGGATAAGAGGGTTGTCCTATGGGGAAAGATTGAGTAGAATGGGCCTATATTCTCTGGAGATTAGAAGAATGAGAGATGATCTAACTCTAACACCCCCTAACCCTATCCCAAACATTCCCCTAAACCTAACCCTCCCGTAACCCTAACATTCCCCAGCCCTGACACTCCCCCCAGCCCTGACACTCCCCCCAGCCCTGACACTCCCCCCAGCCCTGACACTCCCCCCAGCCCTGACACTCCCCCCAGCCCTGACACTCCCCCCAGCCCTGACACTCCCCCCAGCCCTGACACTCCCCCCAGCCCTGACACTCCCCCCAGCCCTGACACTGCCCACCAAACCAAACCTAACACTCGCCTAATCCTAACACCCCCATAACCCTAACCCTCCCCTAACCCTAACATACCCCTAATTCTAACACGCCCTTAACCGTAACACTCCCCTAACCCTAACATTCCCCTAGCCCTAACATTCTCCTAACACTAACGTTCCCCTGACCTAACATTCCCCCCTCTGCCCACCAAACCAAACCTAACACTCGCCTAATCCTAACACCCCATAACCCTAACCCTCTCCTAACCCTAACACTTCCCCAACCCTAACAACCCCCCTAACCCTCCAACCTCATTGTACGTCACTGCACTGTTCAAACAGTGCAGTGATGCAGCGCACCTCAGGAAGGATATATTGGCCTTGGAGGGGGTGCAGTGCAGATTCACCACAATGAAACCGGAGCTAAAAGGGTTAAATTACAAAGACAGGTTGCATAGACTAGGCTTGTATTCCCTTGAGTATAGAAGATTAAAGCGTGATCCAATTGAGGTGTTTAAGATGATTAAAGGATTTGATAGGATAGAGGGAGAGAAACTATTTTCTCTGGTGGGGGGAGACTGGATTGCTCTTGCATAGAGCCGACTCAGACTCGATGGGCCAAATGGCCTCCTTCTGTGCTGTAACCTTTCTATGATTCTATGATCTCATTGAAACATATAAGATTCTAAGAGGGCTTAAACAGGGTAAATGCTGAGAGAATGTTTCCTCTGGCTGGAGAGTCTAGAACTAGGGGGCATAGTCTCAGGATAAGGGGTCGGACATTGAGGACCAAGATGAGGAGGAATTTCTTCACTCAAAGGGTCATGAATATTTGGAGCTCTCTACCCCACAGAGCTGTGGATGCTCAGTCGTTGAATATATTCAAGACTGAGATCGATAGATTTTTGGACTCTGAGGGAATTAAGGGATATGGGGATCGGGCGGGAAAGTGGAGTTGAGGTCAAAGATCAGCCATGATCTTATTGAACGGCGGAGCAGGCTCGAGGGGCTGTATGGCCTACTCCTATTTCTTATGTTCTTATGTACTCAGCGATGATCTGGAATGCATTGCTTGAAAGGATAGTGGAAGCAGATTCAATAGTAACTTTCAAAAGGGAATTGGACATATGCTTAAGAAGGAAAAAATTGCAAAGCTATGGGGAAAGAGCAGGACTAATTGATAGCTCTTTCAGAGAGCTGGCAAAAGCATGATGGGCCGAATGGCCTCCTTCTGTGCTGTATGATTCTATGATTATACACAGCATACACAGGTCTACAGCAATGATTCTTGTCTCCTTTTGTATCTTTGGTTTTACTTTATTCCTGTGCCCTTTGAGCAGTTGGTTTGTGATAGAGTTTCCATGTGATTTTTTAATATATATATAGAAGCCTAGTTGAAGGGCAGACCATAGTGCAGAACACCACCAAAGTTTAAAAAAAGGTGGAGGGAATTAAGGTAAATCAGGGAGTAGTGAATTAGTGGCACCAATCTTGAGTTTTAAAATATCTGTGGATTGCCTTTTGTGCATCCCCGAATTTAATCGCTCCACCATTGATGGCCTTGCCTTCAGCTACCTAGGCCTTAAACTCAGGAATTCCCTCCCTAAACCTCTCCACCTCTCTACCTTCCTTTAAGACGCTCCTTAAAACCTACCTCTGTAACCTCACCTGTCCTAATATCTCCTTATGTGGCTCGGTGTCAAATTTTGTTTGAAAATCGCTCCTGTGAAGCACCTTGGGACATTTTACTATGTTAAAGGCGCTATATAAATGCAAGTTGTTGTTGTTGTAGGAGGAATACAAGACCGAGGGAAGTAAATTATTCCATTAATTAAGGCTTTTGTGAATTATTTTAAAGAACATTGGTTTTATTTGGGGTCAGATTTTAACTGGTGGTTTGGAGTGGGCGCTTATGAAATACACTTCGAATATTCAATAGCTCATTAGTGTTCCTGTCTGCTTCAGTGAAGATATCAGCCAGCCTTAGGATAGGCTTTGTTCTGATGCTCATCCTACTACAGAAGAATTGAGCTGGCTCCAGGCCAGGCTGTTACATACAGTTTTCATTGCTCTGCGTGGTCTGGAGTCTCTGGAGAGTTAACATTACTTGATTTTTTCTTGGAGCTTACTCATTTCCTTCGTTGTAAGCTTCCCACAATCCAGCTCTGTGTTTGTGTCTCTTTTTTTTTTAACCAGCAGATAGTCTCAGGTTTCTGATTGAAGCAAACTCTGTCAGCAAAAGCTTTTATTTATTTTTTTGCTAAGCTTTTTCCTGTATCTTTCCCTCTTGATGCAATTCATTGTAGCCCGTGGACTGCCAGCCACTCTGCGAAGTGGACAGTGTCTCTCGGAAAAGTTGCGAGACGGTCAACATGAAGAGCGAATCTGAACTATAACAGTAAGATCTTTTTGATTCAACACAAAACGTGTATATATATTTATGCTACATGTTAAAGTCACTGAAAACATTCCCAACCGGAGTGAGCAGGAAGAGCGAACAGATTTGAGTTTGTTAAATATTTTCAATTCTGCCTTCAGGGAGATAAATACGCCTGCCATTAAATATTTATATATATATATATATTCTCTACAGACATTTAGTTGGAAACACGTCTGACTGCAGATGTTGGGAAGGAAATGTAATGTGTATGCTGCATCAGTCGCTTTAGCCTGCAGCAGAGGAATGACCTTCAGTGTAGTTCAGCTGCACGCTGGAGTATGGGGCTGTTGTTCTGTGCCATTTTGAGAAGTTCCAGGGGTTTTTATTCCCTCTGTTTCATCCTCCACAGCGTTTCATTGAGGAACAGAAACTGGAACAAGTAACAGCACTTTAGAAACTTGTGGATGATTTTTTAAAAACCAGCTTTTAGCTGCTGCGGAGAAACTTCTGCTTCGAAGTAAAATTGGATGGCTGACGTCTGACTGTAAGTACCGCTGATATGTGGCATATGTTTTTTTGATTGTTTTTATATTAAAACCATATCTCCACGGAGTTTAGGAACTTGTTCAATGGTTCAGGACCAGTCACGTTATACTTGTTATTTTAACTGTACAGAGTTTCTGTTCGTTCAACAGGGCATAAGGAGGGACAAGTACGGATAAAAAGAAAAATCGGAAATGCTGACAACCTGAAATAAAAATTAAGAATTGTTCAAAAATAGATAGAACAACATTTCAGGTTAACCTTTCAGGTAGGATCATTCATCCCATTTCCAGTATATTTACAGCGTTTATTTAAATATAAAAAACACCAATTTCCTCAAGACACCCATTCTCACCAGGGTTTGGTTCTATCGGCAGCCCCTCGGAATCTCACTCAAGTGAGTTGAACTCAATGCTCATTCGTCAGATGTGGGCATGGACGATGAGTGCTGGCAGGTTATCCAACTGTGAAAGGCATCACTGCCAAGCTCAATCTTGTCTTCTCTTGCGCACTTTCCAGCCGGAGTTGCTGGCTAAAGATCAGAAGCTGTAACCCTGCCTAGTGTTTATCCTCCCTGGTCCAGGACCATAGAGCCCAAATGTAAATGCGTTTCCTGGCTCAGGGCAGTACAGACCACGAAACAAACCCGGGACCTTCTGATGTGCATGGCTCAGTTACACACTTTTTAACCAGCTGAGCCGCCGGGAGTATATATCCAACATTTTCTGTTTTTATGTAAGGAATGGATGACAGTCAGATGGTGGTGTTATTATCATGCTGTTGTAACTGTCACAGTACATTTACAGAATTTAGTCAACCACAAATGATTTTTTAAAAAACAGCCCAGGCGTCAAAGAGAACCAGCCTTCCGTGCATAACGTAACTCCAAGAAAAATATGACTACATTAGTATTTAATAATATAATGCGAGTCAACAGTCTGAAAATTGTTTCTTCTGCGCTATTTTGTTCCAATAGAGCTTAATTTACAAATTTCAATTCTCTGGAGAATTTTTTTGGTCTCTCCTTTTGCGTGCAGACACGAAATGGACTTCCAGTAAAGGGGGGGGGGGGGCGGGTTGAGGGGAGGGAGTAAATAAGAGGACTGTGCTGCAGCTTGTTGCTATTGTACAAGAGTTGGTATTTCCTGTCCCATTCTTGAACCTGATATCACACATGACTGTAATTAAATAACAGTGAGGTTTTCACTACACAGGTGTGCTTGGTGCTAATAGTGACAGAAGCCTGGAAACACTAACGGACAGAGGGAAGAATTAAAACATATCTGATGGTGTGATACTGGACCTAAAGTCAAGGATGGCTCCGTAATTTGAGTGTTATGTCTGGGTTTCAAGCTGTAATTACCTTAAACATATTGTCTGTAATGCTGCTGGAACCTATAGTTACAGCAGAGACAGAAGTTGTAATTACAAGTTTAAAGTAGGTAAGAATGTTGATATGGAACACCAGAAACTTGGAAATGTCCCTGGTCTGTGATGAATTAGCTGATCTTAGCCGACGCAGAGATTATGGCATTGCAATTTGCTTCAGTGCTCCCCGGGTTAGGGAGGGGTAAATCAGCCAGGCTCCCTAGTCAGTAGACAGTACAGTAATTCCTGCTGGAAAGTGCATGTTGTGTGGATTTTGGGTGTGGACAAGGTCAGGTTTGGTTGTGATGCCTTTTCCACAGCACAAATAGCCTTGTGACATTCACTATCTAAGGTCATTCCTGAAGAATGGCTATTTGCACAAGGCTATGTTCAGCCATTGAACCACACCCCAAAATAGTTAGCATCTTAAGGAAAGGGGAGAATGGTAGACTTCCACACTTTATGTTCACCTGAGACTAAAATAAAAGAAACATTTATTTGGAAGCAGTTTTGAAGATGTTGATGGTTAACATTTATTTACTTTACTGATTGTCTGTGATAAGGAAATCACTTCTAATCAAAATCCTTTTGGCATATAATTGGTTTTATTGTACCCATTGTGGTGTCTCAGGCAGTTATTTACAGCATCAAAAGCAAAATACTGCAGATGCTGGAAATCTGAAATAAAAACAGAAAATGCTGGAAAAGCTCAGCAAGTGAGGCAGCATCTGTGGAGAAAGAAACAGAGTTAATGTTTCAGGTCAATGACCTTTCGTCAGAACTGGAAGATGTTAAAGAGTTAAAGTTTTTAAGCAAGTACAGAGCCAGGGAAAGCATGGGGGGGCGGTGTGGTGGAGAGGAGGAAAGAACAAAAGGGAAGGTCTGTGATAGGGTGGAGGGCAGGAGTGATTAAATGACAAAAGGGATGACGGTGTGAGGCAAGGAGGGTGGGAATGGGACAAGTAAAGAAACAAAAGATCGTCTGGTGTAGCTGTGAATGGCAACAGCAGAACCTTTACCACCACTTGCTGTCCGGAAAAGTGGGAGCAATGGTTATGGTCTGAAGTTATTGAAATCACTGTGGAGTCCGGAGGGTTGTAAAGTGCCTAAAGGAAAGACGAGATGCTGTTCCTCGAGTTATTTACAGCTGCTGGGATTAAAAGTATCATGTGCAGCTGCTAGACTAGCTTTGGGTATTTACAGCCCCTCCCCAGACTCTCGTAGGTATATAAAACCCATCTTTACAGAAATCAAAATATAACTATAAAATTATAATGAAAAGGTTCAAACCAACAACTCGATACTTGTTCTCTTGCTGCTCACTTTCATACTCTCATTACTCTCGTTGCCCTGTCTCTTTCTCTGTGCTCTCTTTGTCTGTCTGTCTGATTCTTTTCTATTTGCCATCTCCTCACTGCTGTATGCATATATGTCATTCTGCCTTGCTTGTTGCTGTCGCTCTTATGCTTGCTTTGTGTCTTTGTCCATGTTTGTCTTTCAAGTGTCAGCTGTGGCTCAGTTGGTAGCACTCTTGCCTCTGAGTTAGAAGGTTATAGTTTCAAGCCCCACTCCAGAGACTTGAGCACATAATCCAGGCTGACAGTGCAGTACTAAGGGAGTGCTGTAATGTCAGAGGTGCCGTCTTTTGGATGAGGTATGAAACCGAGGCCCTGTCTGCCCTTTCAGGTGGACGTAAAAGGTCCCATGGCACTATTTCGAAGAAGAGCAGGGGAGTTATCCCCAGTGCCCTGGTCAATATTTATCCCTCAACCAACATCACTAAAACAGATTATCTGGTCATTATCTCATTGCTGTTTGTGGGAGCTTGCTGTGTGTAAATTGGCTTCTGTGTTTCCTACATTACGATGTGGAGATGCCGGTGATGGACTGGGGTTGACAATTGTAAACAATTTTACAACACCAAGTTATAGTCCAGCAATTTTATTTTAAATTCACAAGCTTTCGGAGGCTACCTCCTTCCTCAGGTGAACATCGTTCACCTGAGGAAGGAGGTAGCCTCCGAAAGCTTGTGAATTTAAAATAAAATTGCTGGACTATAACTTGGTGTTGTAAAATTGTTTACAATTCCTACATTACAACAGTGACTACACTTTAAAAGAACTTCATTGGTTGTAAAGCGCTTTGGGACGTCCTGAGGTTGTGAATGGTGCTATATAAATGCAAGTCTTTCTTTTTCTACCTTTCTCTCATTCCTCTGTTTCTCCCTCCCTGCTCCCTGCTTCTGTTTGGTTTACACCTCTTGCTGATGTTTCATTCACAGCTTATTACCTGTCTTCTTATACTGCTCAGTCTCCAGACTTATTTCTTATCACCTTGAGATGAAACAAAACTTTAAACAAGCAGATGGGAATTTTATATATTTAACAAAAAATAGAAATAATTTAAATGCGTAAAGATAGTGGTGAATGATGGGAAATAAACCACTCACAGCATTGCCTACATAAGCAGTTTGGTAAGATTTTCCTGAAGTATTTTGTGTAATTCACTGCTTCTCAGCGTCAGTTCACCATTTTTAATACACGTCTCAAGGATATGGAGGAGTATGTATTAAGTGCACTATAGCACTAAAAGGAAAGATTTCTCCTTCTCGCTTTCCTGAAGACATTGACTAATGTTGGGGTATGGTTCCAAGGTGCCTGCGCCCCTCCAAGTGGTCACCTTTCACAAATGAGCCTACATAGTAAATGTCAGCAGGTCAAGCTCGGTCCTATCCTCATTCAACATCCGCACAAATACTTTCCATGGCAGGTCAGTAGATAGTGATCAGAAGCAGGGACCCTGTCTGATATTTTTCCTTCCCTAACTGTGGGACACTAAGGTCAATTGTAGCACCCTATTAACTCCCTGGCTGAGATCAGCTAACTCAGCACAGATCAGTAAACAAACCTGGTGTAGGGTTTTTTTCTAACTCTCTCTTTACTCTTTAAGGTAATCAGAGGTAGAGATGCTTACACCTTAGTTAGAAATACAACTCAAAGCTCAGAATGGTCAAAGTTTTCTGCTTCGGGAGACTGAGGGGTTAATTCTTCATTGGCATCCTGCTTGGTGTTCTTATGGTCTGTATCCTGGACTGTCTAAAAATGGCTGATTTTATACCCTTCTTGCTGGTGAAAAAACAAGCTGTCCTCTCTCTCTTTCCCATGGTTCAAACAGGCCGATTCGACAGAAACAGCATCTGATGTTTGCGACAGATTCTCACAGATTTTCAAGGTCTAGCTCAGCAGCTGTCTTATCTTTAACCTCGCCCCTTATCTTCACGAAAGTATATCGTCTCAGTTAGTCTTCTAAACAGTCTGAAAAACATTCGAACTTGGTCAACCTTCCCAGCACGTCTTCTAAACAGTAATATCCTCTGTTGTTAATACTTTTAATGAAATTCTGCTCTTTGAGCAATCCTGGGTTTCTAGCCCATCCTTTAAGTTTTTTAAAAAAATCCAAAATCCTTCACTGGGATTATCTAGTCTGTGTGGCTCCGTTTCACACAAGTGTTCTTTTATATTTTTACGTTAATAGGACAGATTAAGGGTTTGCAAGCATAACATTCAAGGTGGCTAGACTCTACAAGTTTGAGAATGATGAGTTAATGAGCTGTTCAGCTGCCCTGTTCATCAATGTGTTATTTGTATAGGCAAGAACAGGCAGTTTACTGTTCCTTTCAAGCAACAAAATTAAAACTCTCCTTACCATACACTTATGGTAAATGGTAATTTTAGCAGAAGTGCTTTTCCTTGGGTAAGTCTCAGATGGTCTTTTGTTCTTTGCTGTGGTACTTATTAAATTGAGAAATATTAACATTGGGAAATCCATTTTTTTCACGCAGTATCAGCATTGAGTACTCACAGATCATGTTTAGCATGGGCTATGTACAGAGTAAAGGGGCTGAATTTACGAATGCATGTTCCTGGCAGGGAGCCCCACCCACCTAAAACAAGAAGGACTTCAGACTGCTAAAAAAATGTCAAAACAACTTCAATTTTGAAGGAAGAATATCCTTGTATTTTTCAGCAAGAGAGCCCAGACTGGGATATCTAGTCACTGATTTTCACAAAAGTATAATTTTGGAGCTGTAATTATAGTTTAAGCAGGAGAGACTGCAAAATTGACGCTATCCCTTAACGTGCTGTAACAGTATTTATCTGTGAGGGTAAAACTCATGATTTTCAGTTATTTATTTTCCACTTTAACTGATCTCCATAAACATCTGGAATCAGACCCAGAGGAGCCTACTCTAGACAGTCCCTCCCATCCTCCCCATCTTAATTTTTTTTTCTACCCATCTGACAAGCACCAATCCTCAAACCATGAAGGCGGGTGGATGACAATATCAGGCCTCTGCCAGTGCCAATGTATGATCATTCAAACTGTGCTAAAACTGAGGGCTTGTAGTTCCCAGAACCATGGAAATGTCACTAGTTACAAAACAGTTATATTGACCATTGTTGCCCTGTAGCTGTATGTTGATTATCCCTTAATAAACTTACAGTGATTACATCAGAATCATTAACCTTTCAATGTGGACATTACACACCAATTATATTTGCAAAAAGTTAACTGCATGTATAACACCTTTAATTTACTTCCTCTCATTGTTTATGCCATCATCGGTAGCTCCACACTGGGGTAAAATTGCTCGGTGCGGCGAATCAATGCTGCTCGCCGCTCCATAGATTTATACTAACCCACAAACTTACTGTGGTCTTCTCTTTGGCTACTTCCTCGAATAGGAAGCAGAGAAGAGCCCAGCGTCAGCTCAGGCGAAGCTAGGACCCTGGGAGAAGTGAGAGGATCACACTCTCCCCTCAAACAATCAGATTGCAGCATTTTTGACAAGCTGCGTTAACTGTCTCTGCCGGCTTGGAGCCTTAAACCAGGAAGTGAAAGGTACAACATTAAAATCAATGCAAAAACAGACAAATGAAAAAAAGAGGGTAAATAAAAGAGACAGAAGGGAAAAGTAAAAAAAAATTTTTTAAATTAAAAAACTTCTTTTCAATGACCAAAAACTATTAAAATAAGGAGTAATGAGACTCCACATTTTTAAAAATAATTTTTTATTTGTTTGCCAGTCATTAAGATTTACTGTGTTGTTAAAACTTAGTTTAGACCTGTATTTTTAAGTGTGCCTGTTTGGTGGCGTAATTAATTACTATCCAGCTGGGCAGATAAGCAAATTTGCACTTTCTCAATGATTTCTCTGATTGCAGTGTGCAATGGCCCTTTAATTCGAAGATGTCACATCGCCGGCGAACCACTAGGACCAAGTTCCGGATTTCCGCGTTTCACTGCGCATGTGCGAACACTGGAACTTGCTCCTCCATTTCGTCACTAACGTCGGAGAACGCTGTTGAGCTCTCCATTAATTCCCGAGCGATTTCTGCCCAATAAATTATTTTCTTCTAATCCCTCGCATATTCATTATTTTCTATATACTGTAATCCCAATGAAATTAAAGGAACGGTAACATGCAATACTGAAATTATACCAACCAAAGACTGGGAGAGGGTAATATGCTATGTAAAGGAAATGAACTTTGAGAAGGCATTAGAGAAGATGAACCTTTACAGTCAGGAGAGAAGACAGTTAAGTGGGAACTTCTTTGAAGTATCTAATGTGTCGTCAGAGTAAAATCAGATTGTTACTTGAAAATACACCAAAAAAAGTAGGACCAGAGGATAAAGTGCAAATTGGTTAGAAGTAAATTTAGATAGCTATCAGGAAAACATCTTCACTCAATGAATGATAAATGTTTGAAATAATTTACCAACCGAGGTAAATGAAGCAAAAATATTGGGGTTATTCAAAGTACAATTAGAGGATAAATTTTCTGCTTGTGTACTCCCAGAGCAGAGCCCTCCCAGGGCACAGTCCACAATTTTCCATCCATTAATTTTAAATATGTATATCCATACCAGCAGGTCTCTTGTGATATTGCCTGAGGGTGGTAGTCTGGCATTAGGAGCATCATTATGAAGTTCAGCTGCTAAATTGGCCTGCCTTTAAGCTCCAGATAGGTAAATCTATGTAATTGTAGCTGGTTGTAAACTGCTGAGATTGTTTACAGAGATCATTGGATTTTGTGTTCTTTTTTTGTAAAGGTTGGGTTTGCATCTGTATCTAAATTTAGTACTCTGAATCATGATGTCTGGCCCAAAGCTTTTAATACATACTAGTGAATCTCCCATGTTGTTGCTCATGGTAAGTTGAATGATGTATAAGGACAGCGACATTATATTACATAATGCATAATGTATTATTCTGCTGTTATGTTGAAACTTTAAGGCCACTATTGTTGAACAAAAGATAGTTCTGTTTCTGTTGATCTGTTATCTGACATAATTTATCATTTATTACCAATGGATTACCAAATTAAAGTAAGAAAAAACTATTTGTTTATTATTTTGTTCTTTCAGCAGGAAATGTTGCAACCAATCTTCTAGAACAGTGAAAAGAGGAGTTATTTATGAATTAAACACATCGCATTAAACATGTGTTCTGCCAGTTATCCAAACTGGGTCACTTTTGATGATGATTACGGCTTTCAGTCACCGGAAGGGTCCTTCGAATCAGACAATGGCAATCATCATGGGTTCAAATCTAATGGCTTGGTGTTGAGTCTTTCTTCTCAACATGATACATCCAGGAGATCTGCCTCTGAAAGTAGCACACCTCTTTCTTCACCATTCACAAGCTTTCCTTGCACCCCAAAGTCTGGACTTCAGACACCAATTACACCAAGCCCATCTAGGGATAACTACTTCTTTAAAATAGAGGAACTGTCCCAAACCAATCAGTTTAGGTCGCACAATAATGAGAATGGATACACTAACCCATTTTGGAATCAGAGATGTATTTCATGGACTGGTGCTTCTCACCGTGAACAGGAAAGTAACCAGGCCAGTAACACCTCAGCCGCTAATGCCACAAACATTTTTTTTCATGGTAACCATCCTCCCAAGGAAGCGAGAGGACACCATAAAAGTCAGAGTAATTCCCCTCTGATTGTTCTTTGCCAAAAGCTTGAAAAGATACAAGCAGAGGACTTCCAACCATCACAGAGTACAAACACAGAATGCAAAGAAAGCAAACAACTTAATGTTCACATGTCCCCATCTATCGTCAGGAATCTCTTCAGACTCGAATGCAAAGATGGTTGGCCTTTAATGATGAGGATCCCTGAGAAGAAGAACATGATGTCCTCTCGTCAGTGGGGTCCAATCTATCTGAAGCTCCTGGCTGGTGGAATTTTACAGCTATACTATGAGCAGGGCCTTGAGAAACCCTTTAAAGAATTGCAGTTGCAACCTTACTGCAGACTCTCAGAACCCAAGCTGGAGAACTACAAGGAGTCAGGAAAAATCCACACGGTGAAGATTGAACATGTGTCATACACAGAAAAACGCAAGTATCACCCAAAAACTGAAGTCCTACATGAGGCAGAGATTGAGCAGATGCTGAAGCTTGGAACAACTGACTACAGGGACTTTACAGACTTCATTGCTGCAGTTGAAGAGGAGCTTATGAAGCTGCCTCCCCATACACATCGCAGGAAGAACTATGAAGAGCAAGAAATTACGCTTGAAATAACAGATCTTTTCTGGGGAAAATTTACAAGAGAAGGAAAACTGTTTGAAGCTTCGGTGGTGACTCACATTCATTGTCTGTGCTTCGTTAATGGCAATGTTGAATGTTTTTTGACTCTGAATGATTTACTGCTTCAAAGCAGAGACCGTAGTTACTTGAAAAATGATATGGACAGCACATGGATTCAGATCTGTGACTACCGTGTTCATAAGTGTGTGAAAGAAAATGAGTTTGAGAAATGTAGAGTCATTAAATTCACCCCTCCCGATGCCTGCAGACTGGAGCTGATGCGCTTCAAAACAGTCTGTGATAATCCTGAGCTTCCCTTTTTGTTAAAGGGTCTAGTCACAGTTCACGGCGCCTACACGGAATTACAAGCATTTCTAGTCATGTCCTCTGCTTTTTCTAATCTCCAAAACACTCTACCTTTCAAGCATTGCGAAAACGTGATGATACGGTTTCCTGTTCCCATGGCTTGGTTCAAAATATTTCGCACCGTGAATCTCTTCAGACAGAAGTCCTTGAAGGCTAAAATGAATCGGAACGCTCGACTTGGCTCTGTTAGCACGACAGGTGGTGAACCAGTAATGCAAGTCACCATTGGCACTGCTAAGTATGAACACGCTTTCAGGGCAATTGTCTGGAGGATTGATAGACTACCTGACAAGAATGCAGGTATATTCCATCATATAATTGCAGAATGTAGAAACTGGGTCATCTGGTGAACATTAAGCTGGTGATGTACGCAAAGGTATTTCGATCCAATCATAACATGAGAATTTTCATGTCATCAAATCAGTAGACTTTAATTTCGAAAACTGAGGGGGGGAATTTTAACCCCCCCCCCCGCCACAATGGATGGGAGAGGATCGGGGGATGGGGGGGGGGGGGGCGGGGGAGGGGGAGGTTAAATGGGCAAATATGCAAAACCCGACCGTAACCCGCCATGTACACGCCTACTTCTATTTTAACCGCAGCGGGTTTGGGGGCATCCAATTAACCCGCCCTGGAGAGGCGGGTCCGTGATTATAATATGTCAATGAGGCTGCGTTCCTCAGATTTTGGTAGTCATTTAAATTTAACGCTGGCCGACCGGGTTTCCCAGGGCTCGGGAAACCAGGCAGCTAAAGGGAGGCAGGATCAACCAGATCCAGCAGGTAAGTGCTTTTTAGAGCACTGCTTGTGGGCCAGGAGAAGCAGCAGTGCTTTCCCCGGCCCCTCAAGCAAATCTTCTGCCTCGATCGGCAGACTCCCCATGTCTAAACCCGCGATCTCTCCTAGATCCCCCCCCTCCTAATTGTTGGTCCGACCCCCCCCCCACCAGCCCGCGATGTTTCCTGGTTGCCGGGGACTGTCCCCAACAGCTGGCTTTTCTGCCTGTCAGTCGGCCAGCCTCTCAATCTGGCCGGCTGCCAGGCGGGAAACAGAGTAAAAAAAAATTCTAATGAGGTTCTGCCGTTAAATTCAGCAGGACCTTTGCGTTCCTGGCATTTTCAGGTTTCCCCCCCGTCCCCGCAAACACGTGCCCCTGCTCCCTCCCCGTCTCCCTGTAAATATCGGGGCTTCAATCTTTCATTAATTCTAAAATTTAAATATTTATCTGCTAAAGTGTAAAAGAATGGTAATAACCATACTTCCTCCAGAGTTAACAAGGAGTAATATCTTTACTTTGCACTAATGTTTCTTTGATAGGTAAGAATAGTCACAAAAGGGCTAAACGTGGACAAATAGTTCATGTGCATTCTACCTCTATTCCACCATTTTTCATGCACATCGGGTAGATGCTGAGAAGATGTTTCCCCAGGCTGGAGAGTCTAGAACTAGGGGGCATAGTTGCAGGTTAAGGGGTTGGCCATTTAAGACTGAGATGAGGAGGAATTTCTTCACTCAGAGGGCTGTGAATCATTGGAATTCTCTATCTCAAAGGGCTGTGGATGCTGAGTCATTGAGTATATTGACAGCTGAAATAGACAGATTTCTGGACTCTAGGGGAATCAAGGGATATGGGGATCGGGCGGGAAAGTGGAGTTGTGATTGAAGATCAGCCACAATCTTATTGAATGGCGGAGCAGGCTCGAGGGACCATGATGTCTACTCCTGCTCTTATTTCTTATGTTCTTATCTATTTTTTCACTAAAATCAGCAAGGCCAGGAATTTCGGCCACAGAATGTCTGATGTGACAAATAGCGAAGTGGAGGTACTGATCATCACTTTCCAAAAATCTTTTAAAATGGGGATTGTGCCAAAGGACTTGAGGGTGATAAATGTTACTTCACTGTTCAAAAAGGGGGAAAATTATAAGCCAATTATTCTTACCTCACTTATTTAGAGTTGTCTAAATTTCTGGAGTCCATAATGCAGGATGAAATTAATGAACACTTGGAAAGACATGGGCTAATCAGGAACAATCAGATCAGGAATCCAGCAAGTTCATTATTTAAAAAAAATATAAATATGCTTACATACACACAGAGTTATGAGGGGGTAATTTTAACCCCTAAGAACAGGTGGGTTGGGGCAGCGGGATCGCATCCCGGCTCCAACATACCTACTTTTCTGGGTTTAACCCAGGCAGATTTGACTGCATGTGGAGAGCAGACACCAGGAAGTCCCGCCCTCACTTAAAGCCGGCGGGCTGATACTTAAAGGGGCAATGTACCTCATTGAAATACTTGAGGTATTTAATATTTTGTGTATTGGAAAACTTAAATGGATTTAACCTTACCTGTTCAGGTTTCCAATTGCTTCTGATTCAGGCTAGGTGAACGCAGACAGGAAGGGCCGGATCCATGAGGTGAGTGCCTTTATTGCACTGCTTGTGGGCCCAGAGGAGCAGGAGTGCTTCATCCAGGCCCAACAAGCTCACCTGGCCGACAGGACCCTCACGATTGGCCGACTCCCCCCCCCCACCACCAATGGCGGACCTTCCCTCCAATGCTGAACACCATCCTCCCCCGATGGTAGCCCCTTCCACAATAGTGGACCCTCCCTCCGATGCTGGACCCCCCCCTCCCCAGCCCAATGCTGGACATCCGCCCCTCCCGGTCCCCGATGCTGGCTGACCCCCCCGATCCCCAATGCTGACTG
Source organism: Heptranchias perlo (assembly GCF_035084215.1). Classification (NCBI taxonomy): domain Eukaryota; kingdom Metazoa; phylum Chordata; class Chondrichthyes; order Hexanchiformes; family Hexanchidae; genus Heptranchias; species Heptranchias perlo. The sequence goes on along the minus strand of NC_090332.1, from coordinate 18,967,963 downwards.
ACCCTCCCAATGTCCGATGCTGACTGAACCCCCCTCCCCCCCGATCCCGGATGCTGCTGGCCCTGCCTGATTCCTGATGCTGGCTGGAACCCCCCCCCACCGATCCCCGATGCTGGCTGGCAGCCAGCCTGTCAATCTGGCGCATGGGAAACCCGGAAGCTCAAATACCTTCAGTTGAGTTGTGATCGCAGATTGCGACACATTCAATTTGCTTCCGGGTTCCCCTTGCGAATATACGTGGACGCGTGGGGTGCCTGGCTCTGAGTGAAAATCCTGCCCATGGGATCTACAAGGACCTAGGCACAAGGAAGGACCAAACCTTACTTAAAGGGTAGGGTGAGGTTTGCGTCCATTTTTTACCTTTGGCAAGGAAAGATTATGATCATTTTAAAGAGAACGAGATTTTGGCTTGTTTTTCCATGATAATTATCCAGCCTTCCAACAGTTTCCCATTACTCTTCTTGTTTAAGTCATTTTGTTTTTGTGTGGGATCTTAGCGTTGGGAAATGAAACAATTTTTTTCATTTTGGGTTCTCTGTGTCAACACTGAACATTCCCATGTCAGGTATAACACAGGTATAATCAGAGTAAAGCTCCTACTACTCTGTTTCTAGAGTTTGCCTTATCCCTAACTTTGGAAGAAAACCCCTAATAAGTCAGTGCGACATTTTTCACTTCCCAATATCAGCCATCCTCATGATTCATCTGATCAGCTGCTGAACTGAGCCAAGGAGAGGCACTTCCGCTTAGGGAGGAGAGAATAATAGGAAAGTGTGTCAGTTTGGGTTCATCTCCCAGCAGATGATTTCAGAGTGGCACTTGTAGAAACCTGGGAAACCCTTTCAACTGGAAAATGATGATAACAGGTAACAGAGAGGGTTGATGAAGGCAATACCATTGATATGGTGTGTATGGACTTTCAAAAGGTGTTAGATAAAGTGCCACATAAAAGGCTTCTCATCAAGATTGAAGCCCATGGAATAAAAGGGGCAGTAGCAGCATGGATACAGAACTGGCTAAGTAACAGGAAACAGAGGGTAGTGGTTAACGGCTGTTTTTTGGACTGGAGGGTGGTGTCCAGGGGTCGGTGCTGGGACCACTGCTTTTCTTGATATATATTAATGACTTGGACTTGGGTGTACAAGGCACAATTTCCAAATTTGCAGATGACACAAAACTTGGACGTGTAGTGAACAGTGAGGAGGATAGTTATAGACTTCAAGAGGATATAGACAGGCTGGTGGCATGGGCGGACACGTGGCAGATGAGATTTAAGGCAGATAAATGCGAAGTGATACATTTCGGTAGGAAAAACAAGGAGAGGCAATATAAACTAAAGGGCACAATTCTAAAAGGGATACAGGAACAGAGAGATCTGGGGGTAAATGTACACAAATCGTTGAAGGTGGTAGGGCAGGTTGAGAAAGCGGTTAAAAAAGCATATGGGATCCTGGGCTTTATAAACAGAGGCATAGAGTACAAAAGCAAGGAAGTCATGATGAACCTTTATAAAACACTGGTTTAGCCATATTTCTGGGCACCGTACTTTAGGAAAGATGTGGAGGCCTTGGAGAGGGTGCAGAAGACATTTACTAGATGATTCCAGGGATGAGGCACTTTAGTTGCATGGATAGACTGGAGAAGCTGGGGTTGTTCTCCTTGGGACAGAGAAGGTTGAGAGGAGATTTGCTAGAGGTATTCAAAATCATGAAGGGTCTAGACAGAGTAGATAGAGAGAAACTGTTCCCAAAGGTGACATGAGGAAAAACTATTTTACACAGCGAGTGGTTAGGATCTGGAATGCACTGCCAGATGGGGTGGTGGAGACAGATTCAATCATGGCCTTCAAAAGGGAACTGGATAAGTACTTGAAAGGAAAAAATTTGCAGGGCTACAGGGATAGGGCGGGGGAGTGGGACTAGCTGGATTGCTCTTGCATCGAGCCGGCACAGACTCAATGGGCCGAATGGCCCCCTTCCGTGCTGTAACCTTTCTATGATTCCATGATAAGTCAGGGGACAATCTCAGAAAATAAAATCAAAGAAAACAAAATTCACTGCTTGTACCATTGAAAACTGAATCCACTGTGGACGTGGAGCTTAATAAAACATTGCTTACTAAATTTATCCTTTGAAAATGGAAATAATGGCATATAGTAATAATACTACTTCACCTAATGACTGTTGGATTTTTTATACATTATTACTTTAATACTGGGTGTTTTTGATGATATTTCAATACATAACACTTTCATTATTTGACAGCTGTAATGAATATCATAAATTTTAGTCCTTGCTTGAAAAAAATTGCTATGAAGATTGGATTGTGATCAACTTATTCCTCCTCACCTCCCTGTGAAATTATACTTCTCTCATTTTACCTTGCAGCATCTGACCATCCACATTGTTTTTCCTGCAAACTGGAGCTGGGTTCAGACCAAGAAATACCCTCAGAGTGGCAGCCATTTGTCGCTGTGGAGTTTGAGGTTCCTGACACGTCAGCTTCCAAAGCGAAAGTGAAGTCATTTGGAACAGAAAGTGACATCCAGCCAGAGAAGCACATTCACCTAAAGGCTCGATACCACTACCAGGTAATTTTTATACAGTCATCTTGTTTGAAAGTGTTTCTGTTTTGAGATCCTGAGCCAGGACATTCATGTAAAATGGGATTGAAAAGTGTCTTTTGAACCTGTTAGCTTGTTAAACACTGCAACCCTGTAAAGTAATATCAAAGGATTTGCAGTCTGGCCAGAATTTTCTATTTCTTAACTCATTTTGTGATGTTATTAGCAGGTTGAGTGTTCAATCTGAAAACCTACCAGTGGGTCCTGAGGAGTTCTCTGCATCCCAGCTTTCTTCCTATTTTTTTTTGCTCCCCGGCTCTGTTCCCTCAGTTTTCTTGATGCACTCACTGGGGAGGGATGAGGGGATGTGATTCCCCTCCAAATTATTTTGGCATGGGTCTCCCCCAGCTCCAAACCTCAGAACTGCCCCTGATGTCCACTCCAACTCTTTATTTGTGGTTGCACCTCTGTTCCCATGTGCTCTATTTGTTCCTCAACACCTTCTCGATCCCATAGGGTCTCCTCTTCCTGTCCGTTTGTTATCATCTGAGAGCCCTGACCTTGTGTCCTCGGTGCTCAGGACTTACAGAGTCAAAGATTTTTACAGTATAGAAGAAGGCCATTTGGCCCAGTGCACCTTTTGTCTTTTAAAAGCTAACATGGATTCCGCTTCCACTAGTGATTTAATTGACTTGTTTTTTGCTGGTAATTGTTGCAAACTGCCCATTTTTTGATTTGTAGTATTTTCAACTTCATGATTGGTGCTTTGAATTCCTCTTGCTATTTACTGATTGTTATGAGTCCAGATGTTCAGTTGCCATTTGTTGCTGATTCATGACACAGACGTTTGCATATACATGTGTGATTCTGAAGTGTGATAGCAGTGTCACATTGGAATCATGAAGACTGAAGTGTGATGAATGGATCTTTTGTTGGGGATCTCTCTTCTTGGCTATTATTCCATAGATCAATTCTTCAAAAACTTGAAATGAAGGACTGCTGAAAAAGGCCTTCCTATGTACAGTACGCAACAAAGCTTTTTGTTTTAGATATTTCAACAAATCTACGTGGTGTGATTCACTATGTTCCATTAGGTGAAGGTGGTCATGAAGTCCCTTTAAGTATTACCATTACTCTTCTTGTGGTACCTGAGATGACCGTATGTGTATATATATATATATATATATATACATACATCCCAGGGTAACCTAACATTGTAGCTCTGATTTTACAGAGAAAAAGTGAAATTTTGGGCTTATGTCAAAGGAAAACTTGGTATTCACAATCCAGGTCCTAGTCAGTACCAAATCCACAGTAGAAACCTTATCATAAGTTGGCAGCATTTGTCAGCCATAAATTTGGAATCAATTTATTTATGCTGACTGAAACTTCTCCTCGTTACATCTGGAATGTAGAAACCTACCATTGGAAAGAATGATAAGTATTCCTTGTGAAAATGTTTCCTGCTGATGTCTGTAAAATGGAATGATGTGGTTTCAGTTGTCACAAGGCTCATTGAAAATTTGAAGAAGTATGGTTACAATTTTCTACCCTGATTTTTTTTTTGTAAGTGAATTTTGTGCTTACTGAAAAAAAGTGATGTTAAATGCAGGAAAATTACAGTTTTGAATCTAGTGTCAGCACTAATCACTCCCAGGACAGGTATAGCATGGGTGAGATTTAAGAAAAGCTCAATTTATTGGCCTTAACCCTAGTTCTAGGTAAACACCCTTGCTGAGCCAAATGAAGTGAGACTCCTGAGCTGTACATTCTTATTTCCTACAACCAGCCAACCCTATGGCTCCTGTAGGGTGTCAGGTTGACAAATCCTGCCCACTTATGATAAATTTTTACTGGGGATTTGGTACTGACTAGGAACTGGATTGTGAATACCAAGATTGAAGGGAAAGTATACACCATTCCCCACCAATTCTAAATATCATAGAAGGCTCTGTCTGCACAGCAACACGTGTCCCTCAGTTAAATCTTGTTATCCTATATAAAATAGAATAACAAGATGTGACTGAGAAACACCAGTAACTGGACAAATAGACCACTTTATTTTTTTTATTCGTTCATGGGATGTGGGGTCACTGGCAAGGCCAGCATTTATTGCCCATCCCTCGAGAAGGTGAGCCGCCTTCTTGAACCGCTGCAGTCCATGCGGTGAAGATTCTCCCACAGCGCCGTTAGGTAGCGAGTTCCAGGATTTTGACCCAGCGACGATGAAGGAACAGCGATATATTTCCAAGTCGGGATGGTGTGTGACTTGGAGAGGAACGTGCAGGTGGTGTTGTTCCCATGTGCCTGCTGCCCTTGTCCTACTAGGTGGCAGAGGTTGGGGGGTTTGGGAGGTGCTGTCGAAGAAGCCTTGGCGAGTTGCTGCAGTGCATCCTGTGGATGGTACACACTGCAACTATGGTGCGCCGGTGGTGAAGGGAGTGAATGTTTAGGGTGGTGGATGGGGTGCCAATCAAGCAGACCGCTTTGTCCTGGATGGTGTCGAGCTTCTTGAGTGTTGTTGGAGCTGCACTCATCCAGGCAAGTGGAGAGTATTCCATCACACTCTTGACTTGTGCCTTGTAGATGGTGGAAAGGCTTTGGGGAGTCAGGAGGTGAGTCACTCTTACATTATCTTACATAACTGCTCTACAATTGCTGGTTAGAATTATCCTGGAAGTAGACATTTAGGGGTAGGTTTTCTACTTGGGTGCCAAACAGGCGCAATATCAGCAGTGTGCCTGCGGTACCCACACAGTGCTGGCGAAGCCCACACATTTTCCAGGTTCGTGCGCGTCCGTATCATTTTTCTGTTGAGCTGTGGGCTCCAAACGGGCGCTCCGTTGCAGAATCGTCCAGCTGTAGCATGCAGCTGGTTGGCAACTGAGGCCTGTTTTTGCGGTGGAGCGGCTGCTGAGCGGGGGGTGGGGGCGGGGGTTGCGGGGGGCGACAAGAGCAGGCCGGCAACAGGCCAGAATATTTTTGTGGGGCCTGGAGGAGAACTACAGCTTGGTTTAAAAAAAACAGAAAAGATTACCTTTTCGGAGAGGCCTCCAGTGGTCTCTTTAAGGATTGCTGGTTAGACCTCTCAACGATTGGAGAAAGCTGGACTAGAAGGCGCTGTGCATACTATGCCCATTTCTCCATGAGGCGTAGAGCTCCGATTTGCATATTTAAATAGTCTCAAGCCTGTTTTGGGCAGGAGTGTAGGGTGCCCATTTAAAGACCTGCTTGAAAATCACCGCCCCCCCCCCTCAATAAGTTTATTTTGCACAAAAACTGAAGTGGCGGTGGTGTTTTGATAATTTCACTTCTCTCTGTTTGGGGAACGATGATTGACGCAACAAGGAGCAGAAGGAAACAAAAAAAATTGCCAAAATCAGCTACTATCCGCCCACCGCATTTTCCATTCAGTTCTTATGTTCATGAAGTCATAAAAGTTGAAATCACGTTGTGTGATATTAGTAACAAATGTTTTGCATGAAATTCTTCTGTCCGTATTTTAACAAAGGTGTAAACGCTTTTAAAATAAATGGCTTAAATTAGTGGACAAAAAATGTCATGTTAGCACATTAATGTATTTGTTACTAATATCACGCAGTGCAATTTCAACCTAAAAAATCCTAGGATATATTCCTATTGTATTATCCAACATTAAACCAAATTTTGCCCATTATCGTGAGATTTCCAGGCAATTGCATGGGATGTCAGAGAAGCAGAATTAATAATCATTTTTTAACAGATAAAATGTTATTTATTTGAAATTGAACCACAAAATGAAACACAGGCTGATTTCTAGCCCGACACATGTAGCGTCAGTACCACAAATGGTGCTCCAAATGTACCAATCAGATGCTAATTCTACTCTTCCATCCCCTTCAATGTAACTCAAGAAGTGCAAAAAAAGGAACTAAAATGAGAAAAGAAAAAAAAGAAGTGCTCTACTCCACCCCCAGAGGGGCCCAGAATTCCCAGCAAAGCTCTCCAATATTACCTGTCCCTGGAGGAGGATTTGGTCCCAAACTAATAATCAGGACAAAGTCTCTCCCCCAGTGGAGCTGCAACCTTCTTAAGGGACATGTTGATTCATCAGATAGATTTTATTTTGGGTTGTATATTAGCAATAATTCCACTCCAAGGCCCCAGTGTTTATCTAGCAAATTCAAATTTATGCTTCATCGTGGAATGTGTCACCCATGTAAATCATTAAAAAAAACTTTCTTATTTCAATAAGATTGGATACAGGTCTTAGTGATTTCATGAAGAATAAGCCTCTTGGACACAATAGCCCATGAGTGCTGGAGTTTTAGGCCACCTCTAAATGGGTGGCTTATTTTTGGTTAAATTGTTGATTCCTTACATCCGAATGAACAAAGCCACTCACACCATCAAAAGAAACCAACTCTTGTTTAGTTACTAGTTTAACCTTCTCCGCCCCTCCCCACGTCTGATGAAGCATTACACCAGAAACATGAACCTGTCTTTTCTTTTTCAGATGCTTACTGACCTGCTGTTTCTGATTTCCAGCACTCACAGTTTTTCTTTTTAATCTCTCTCCTGTTTGTCTAGTTGGTTTCATTCCTCCTCACTTACTCTGGAATGTTTTTCACTGCAGGTTGAGATTGAAAAGAAGTGGATTAGAATCGAAGGAGAAGATCCGGACAAACCTGGAGATTGCCCGACCCAATGAGAACTGCAGAGTACGTAATATCCAGCATTATATTGTAACAAATATTGACTACAGTTTTAAGATTATGGCAGTAACCTGTTGACCTGAGTGTTTCAGAAGTGATATGAAAGTGTGTGGTAATGCTTAAAGTTGAGGACACTATTCTTTGAGAATATCTTATCCTTCCCATACAACTATATACTTCCCCCACTCCCTCACTTGCCTGTTACCCCAACTGCAGACCTTCTGCATCTAGGAGGGCAGAGGGTCTGCTTCCAGACTATCACCTGTGCTCCTTTTAGCTGCTACAGCTGCAACACGTCCATTTGACCTGGGAGTGCTCCCCCAGTGTGGGAAACAGTCCCACTTTGTTCTAAAATCCCACATAATCCCTTAATCAGGTCAGTTAATGACCTGAAATACCTAAATAAATACTGTCAAGTGGAACCCCGCTGGCTTTAATTGCCTGCGGGATTCCCACCAGCGGGGGCTGCGCGCGCATGCCGGCGCGTCAGTGGGGAACTCGGAGGTGCGCGGGTTCGGGGCGGGCTCCGGTACTGCGCCGGGATTCTCCGATTTTCAGAGCCCCCCCGCCGGGAACACACCCAATAGCGGGTGCTAAAATAGAGCCCAAAATGTCTGCACCCAGACTGCCTCCAGCCAGCAGTTTTAAGCATTTAACGAGGTGACGACAGATGACTAAGAGACACTAGTAAATATACAGCTATCTTCCATGTAATATTTAAGATTATGGGTTAATTCTGTAGTCTATACTACCCACCAGGAACTTATCACTAATTCTATTCAATTGGAACATTGTTAGCACCAACTTCTAACGATTCTGAATATTTCCCCCAAGTCCTAGGTGATAAATTGCTTTAGAATTAATCTATTCTTATAAAACAATGCTTGTTTGTTTGACATTCCTTTTTTTTGTAGGTAGGGTACTAATAACTGTTGGTGACATTTGTATCATCAAACTATTGAATCTATTGCACGGTAGATAAGTTAATTATTCACTAGTGCTTTGCGACATAATATAGTGGCCTAAGTATATTCAAAGTTAACCTTTGCTTATTGAAAACAAATAGTAAATGTAGAATTGTGTGGAGAATAAAAACAATTGTAGTTTTAATAAATGTTTTGAATACGCAAAGTCAGCAACAATGTCAGAACAGTGCAACTGTTTTATACAACCGGCACAAACTAATAAGCAATAATTTTGTCACTTGCTTTGTACAAGCCCTGACCCGGCAACAGATTCTGCTCCCCAACCCTCCAAGCCGTCAGTATGTGTAGTGAATGCTGTTATGGGAGCTTTAATCTGTAACTGTGCTGTAACGAACCTGGGAGTGCTTGATGTTGACACTAGGTGCCCAGCGCTATTATATCGCACTTTGATTAGCACACAAGCTCACAGAAGGAAAATCATAATTTTAAAAAAATGAATAGAAATTCAGATGAGTATCCCGGGCAGATTTATTTCTTTAATCCTTGGAATATAGTAAAACAATTCAATACAATTCAAAACAATTTCCAAATGCAAATCTTTTATGATTTACAAAATCAATTTTCTGAAAGTGAGTGTTGTAACGTGGATATAGAGAAATGTACAGAAAGAAAGACATTAAATGGTTAATGTCTGAAGGAAAAATTACTTAACAGACCATTTTTTGCTCTGAGAACGAGAAGAACCATGTCATCCTGACGAAAGTGGCACTAACGTGCAAATGATGCATTTCAATGTGATTTACATTGACATTGTGTGTTTATAAGGAAACAGCAAACAGTTCAACCAACAACTTTCATGATGCGGTGCCCCTTTAACTCATAGTATTCCTAGAATAATTCAAGGCACTGTAATTGGAGTGCACCCGGCACCATGAGATTGGTAGCGATGTGCATCACTTCCATGATCATCCCACATCTCTGAGTTTATTATTTCAGATGCATCACCGTGAGGAAGCGCTGACTCGAGTCCAAGGACTTCCCACAGAAAAGGAGGGAAGTTCAGGGTCAGCAGTGTGTTGCTCTCATGCTCCTCAGAGCAGCTATCTCATACCAGTAATGCTGTAGGCCCGGGCAATGACCACCTGCCCACCCTCCTGCCAATGGTAAATGTGCAGACCTTGAGAAGTCAGGAAGAAACAGAGGAAGGGAAAAATAAAATTGATTCATATCTTTACAAAACATATATATATATAGTGTTACATTATGGTTTAGAATTTCTTTCTTGGTTCTCAAGGGTATAACCTGTAAGGCATTGGTCTTCTTCCATTGAAAAGTGCTTTTTAGATTGTTGCATAATTGTTACAAGTATACACAATACAGCTACTACAAAAATGAATACGACGTGATCTAGTACAACCATAGAATAATGTTGTTTATTCATTATACCAGCCTTCTGTTTTCATAATGCTATATGACTGGATCATTTATGGTTTGACTTTTTAAATGTTTAAAATGTAGAAAAGCGTACTTATACTATGGTACTCATGTGACAAACAATGTGAAATAAAGATATATTACCATTGGCTGACTTGATTGAGTATTGGAAATGCGTGTTTCATTTTTTGGAATTTTTGGCACTATGTAGAATATTTTTGTTGTTTCTTGCACAACTATCATATAAATTAAATTGCCTCTCCTGAATGCTGTTTCTCAAAAGTGTTTCTTTCCATTTCCATGACTGGCATTTGGGAAACGAGATAAACGACGATCAAGCCAGGAGTCAGGACTGGTTTCACTCATATCCTGAGGGGTTTTGACAAGTGTTATTGTAAAAAGAACTTAAAGAGGAGAAAAGCTTTACATAATTTCCCCGGGGTTTCTGCCATAGTTACGGTGGGTGATCGAGAGAATCCTGTCGGAAATTCTATATCTAAAAGTGTTTGAATGAATATTTTAAAAGAAAAACGTTAACAGCAGACGATATACAGTATCTGTGAAATAGCACTTACTGTGTGTGATACCAGGTGTGTGTGTGTGAATCTGTGACAGGCAAGGTGTGACATCCTTAACATTGAAAACTCCTATCGCAGCGCCACCTACAAATGTAACAGGTACTTCTTGTACTATAAAGGGATTTCCCTTAGTAGCAGGATAGACATGAGAGTTTTTGATGAAACGCGCTTCCAACTTACTGATTTTAATATTCAATAAATTGTTCGATGTGATTACTTGGGGCAGTGCAATTGACTGGCAACTGGCCACTCAGAACACATGCAGTACATCTTTAGTCACACCCCAGAGCATGTTGCTCTGGAGATAGGGAAACAAAATCCCCTCTGCAGAAGGAAACAACCAGTGGAGGTACACATGGTGTAGAGGAGGCATTGATAATACATACGCTGTTTTAATTCAAATTGCATGAGAATCCATTATGCAAACCTCAGAATACGAGGCTTAGTTGAAATGCACGAGACTCATGTGAAACATGTGAGACCTGGCATATATAAAATCCCCCAGCATCTTATTGCCTGATGTTCAGTATTGGCTTTCTCTCTTTCTTTTCTAATTTTTCTTCCATAATTCTAGATTCCAGCAGTTTCCTACACATTACAATAGTGACTGTACTTCAATAGCACTTCAATGGCTGCAAACCACTTTGGGTCCTGCAAGGGAGCTATATAAATGCTAGTTAGTTAGTTAGTTTTGTTTCTTTCTTTCTTTCTGTTCCTTTACTGTGTGTGGAGGAAGAGACAATAAAGAGTGCAGGGGGAGTTAGGTCGATTCCAACCTCCCTGTACTCTGAAACAAATTTATTTTCACTGAAGATCGTTTCATATCGCACCCACCAAAGAAAGAAAACTTTCAATGCATCTGTCTGGAGTGGATTCTAATCCAACTTCCGTAGAAAGGGACCATGTGCTGGCCTAAAGCACCACCAGATCTATTGAGTAGTGCAGTTTTATTTTGTCTGCCTGCAGGGGATGAGTCCTGTGGTAAAGCGCCCCATCTGGTGGCCTGGAAAGGAAGTAGGCAAAGTCGCCCTTTGAATTCCTTGTAATTTAGCAGCAAGTACTGTAGAAATTAAGGTTAGCGATAGAAATGCTTAATGCATTTGTAAATTTTAAATGGATTAATAGCCGAGAGAGCAGTTGGATATAAGTGCGTTAAGCTTTTGTACAGTAATTATGTGTCTAATCTCTGGCGGTAAAGAAAGAACTTGTATTTGCATATCTTACCACATCCAAGTCACACAGCAACCTGATTTGGACATACATTGCTGTTCCTTCATTGTCACTGGGTGAGAATCTTGGAATTCCCTTCCTAACACCAATGTGGGAGTGCCATAATCGCAAGGACTGGAACGGTTCAAGAAGCAGGTCCACCACCACCACCTTCTCAGGGCAATTAGGGATGGGCAATAAATGCGGCCCTGCCACCGTTGCCTACATCCTAAGAACAAATGAAAAAAGATCAGTCAGGATGTCCCAAAACACTTCACATCCAATGAATTACTTTAAAGTGCAATCACCATTTCTATGTAGGGCAGAGATTGTTCTCATGTTGACTGGATGCAGCCCAGTGCATGTTTGGTGATGCCTCAGTTCATCTGCTGCAGAAACCTTCTTCCATGCCTTTGTTACCTTTAGACTTGACTATTCCAGTGCTCTCCTAGCTGGCCTCCCATCTTCCACCCTCCATCAACTTGAGCTCATCCAAAGCTTTGCTGTCCATATCCTAATTCGCATCAAGTCCCGTTCACCCATTACCCCCGTGCTCGCTGACCTACATTGGCTCGATTTTAAAATTTCCATCCTTGTTTTCAAATCCCTCCATGACCTCGCCCCTCCCAATCTCTGTAACCTCCTCCAGCCCTACAACCCTCCGGGATCTCTGCCCTCCTCCAATTCTGGCTTCTTGCGCATCCCCAATTTTAATCGCTCCACCATTGGTGGCCGTGCCGTCAGCTGCCTAGGCCCTAAGCTCTGGAATTCCCTCCCTAAACCTCTCCACCTCACTACCTCTCTACCTCTCCTCCTTTAAGACGCTTCTTAAAACCTACCTCTTTGACCAAACGTTTGGTCACCTGTCCTAATATCTCCTTATGTGGCTCGGTGTCAAATGTTTGATAATCGCTCCTGTGAAACTCCTTGGGACGTTTTACTACGTTATATAAATGCAAGTTATTGTTGTTGTTGGCTTCTCTTCCTTTCCTCTGAGGACCCTCTGGAATCTATCACTGACCGTCTCCTCTTCCTTATCTGCACACCGCCCGTCAGTGACATCATCCACAGGCATGAGGTCAGCTTTCACATGTACACTGATAACACCCAATTCTACCTCTCCACCACTTCTGGCAAACGCTTAAGTGTCTCTGTGCTGTCAGACTGCTTATTCAATATTAAGCCTTGGATGACTCACAACTTCCTCCAGCTCAACATCGGGAAGACCAAATCCATTGTCTTTGGTCCCAAACACAAACTCTGCTCCCTTGCTATTGTTCAACCCTAAGCTGAGCTTTAAACCCCACATCCTATCCATCACCAAGTCTGCTTACTTCCACATGCATACCATTGCCCACCTCCAACTGTACTTTAGCTGCTCTACCACTAAAACCCTTATGTGTGCCTTTGTCACCTCCCGCCTTGACTACTGTAATGATCTCCTTCCTGGACTCCTATCCTCCACCATCCATAAATTGCAACTTATCCAAAACTCTGCCACATGTATCCGGTCCTGGACTAAGTCCCGCTCGCCCGTCACCTGGTCCTCACTGACCTTCAGTGGCTTATTCAACCCAACACCTCAAATTAAAAATTCTGATTCTTGCCTAAAAATTCCACCATGGCTTCGCTATCTTTGCAATCTCCTCCAGTCCTCTGTCCCCTCCCGAGTACTCTGTTCCTCTGTTCAGGCCTTCTGTGCTTTCCCTCCCTTTCTCCCCATCACTGGTAGCAGGGCCTTCAGCCGCTTAGGTCTTGCTCTCTAGAACTCCTTCTCTAAACCTCTCCTCCTTTCCACATTTAAAAATCTTTTTATAGTTTCTAGTTTTACGGATATGGTTGGGATTAAGACTGGGGTGAATTTATTTCAAGAGGGAATTGCATTTCATTAAAGGGGAGGTTCAGTACTAAATGGTTCCATCAGGCGAGGGGGTGATTTGTTATGTGGCCAATATTTTTCATGACACCAGCCTCTGTGCCACTAATGTCAGTCTGCTGCTGCTGTCGTTTCCCTTGCCATTACTCAGGCCATGCTGCTGCCGCTCCCCTCACCACTGAGCAGGTAGCAAAACATAGGCCAGGAATTTCCTTGGAGCTACTCCTGCTTTGCCACCATAACTTCGCCAGAAATGTATTGGGAACCCAGTTTATGCATGGAAACCCCATTTACCCATGTAAACGGGGATTCTATCGCACTTCCAGCAAAGTTACGGTGGCGGAGCAGGAGCAGCTCTGAGGAAATTCCCAGCCATAATGTTCAACATCAAAGGGATCAGATTATCAATGAAAAGAAATTACTTATAAGGTGTGATGTCTTATATGTATTTTATGATAGGCAATTCATGTTGTAGTGAATTTTCCCTACTGTGTAGGAGAATTCTGGTGCTCGATGATCTGTAAGCAGCTTAGGGAGAGAGACTAAGTATCAGGGTCATGTGTGCACAACACTAGGAGAGAGATGTGACACTAAGGGCACGTGTATTAAGCAGGAGGAATTACATGCAGCCAGATCGTGAAGGTCAGTGTCAGGAATCGATGCAAGCAAGCTGGGTAGGAGTCTGGAGCCTAGCATGGGGATGCGATAGAAGGAATTAAGTTTGGGGTCCAGCCTAGCAGGGAAAAAATCATGCCAGATCTGGGAAGGACTGTAGGCCAGGCATATATCTTTGAAATAACTGTATGGTAACATCTGCAGAAACTTATCTTCTCTGAGAAATTAATAATTTGTTCGTTGACTTTAGTATATGGGTATAACAAACTACTGAAGAAATCATAATGGTTCTAGGCAGTGAGATTAAAAGTTGTTGGTGTAATTGAATATTGCAGTGGCAGGGTCAAAGGTATACACATTAGGGAGTGAGTGGAATGATGAGGACCCTCTTAACAAATTCCACTTTAACCACTGGCTAGGATGCTTGGTAGAGGCCAAAATCAATGAGGGTTCTTGAGCAATCACTGCTGCAAGTACTGGTGTGTGGATGTTGAGTGGTGTGATGCACTTAACGGTTGTATAGTCTACTGACATTCGTTGCGTAGGTTTACACATGAAGAATGGCCACTTGGATGAAGTACCAGAAGGCTTTCAGCACCAATAAAACCATATCTAGCACAGAATTACATAAAATTACAACACGGAAACAGGCCCTTTGGCCCAACCAGTTCATGTTGGTGTTCACCCTCCACATGAGCAGCTGCCCTAAACCCCGTGTGCCGTGCTCTGTTCCCATAATCCTTACTTCTCCTTTTCCTTCAACCACCTATCTAACCTATTAAATGTTGTCATGGTCTCTGCTTCTATCACTAACTCTGGTAATGCATTCAGCAGTCTCTGTTTAACAAATGCTTTGCTTAAAAATTGTTCTCCTGCTCTCTGTCCTAAATCTTACATTTAATCTTTCATCCATGTCTCCTTGTTGTAGACCCTTTGATTACCGAAAAGAGTCTGCTTCTATCTTCTCAGTCCCATCCTTTCATAATTTTAAACAGTCCTATTATATCATCCCATTATCTCCTCAGTTCTAATGAAAACAGCCCCAATTTTTCAAGTCTTCCTTTATATTTGTATTTCCTCATCATCCTAAACAACATCTTAGTGCATCTGCACTGTACCCTCACTATTGCCACAACATCCTTCCTATAGTGCGGAGCTCAATACTGCACACTGTACTACAACTGTGCTCCTACTGAGCTTTTATATTGATCCACCATTGCATCTCGACTTTTATATTCCACACCTCTTGCCATAAAACCATGTAACGCACCACATATTATTGTGTTGCATACATTTCCCACTTTTGGGAATAAAGTGAATGTTGCTTAAAAATGGATAAATGAATGCGCAGTAGATTGCATTGCTTATAGAAATTGAAGATACATTACTAATTAATTGGAAAATTAGATTAAACTGTATATAAAGAAGTTTTAATATAATTTTAGAGATTTTCATTTTATGCCAAATTTTGCTACTCTGGCTGTGAATGGTGCCAAATATGGTAAGTGTAGAAATTTGTGGGATTCATTGTGGAATGTCGTGCCACACCAAATCACTTGCTCTAACCATTACACATCAAAGATTGCTTGATTCATTTTGTAACTAGCAGTATTACCCATTTACTTTCTTTTTAAGCGTGCTTTGTTGATTCTGTTTTGTCATATGCTCCATAATAGCAGACATGTCTGTACACCACATTCTGTCGATTCATTTCACCACTAAATGTTCTAATCTCAGAACTAATTGTTCTTATAACACCCTCCTTTGAAGAGCTGAACTTAGCTCCTGCTGAAATCATGTTCATGTTGACTGCGCAGTCAATTAATAATGCTTTTTATAAGCACTTAAGAAGGCAATATTGTATCAGCAGGATAGCTGGGTAGAGAATCACTTTACAGTATCAGTGATTTGTATCATAATATTTTATAACAGAAAATCCCATAACGTATATTTAAAAATGGTTATTTACCCTCTCCAACTTTCTCTTGTGGTTCCCAGAAAATGAAAGACTTATAACTAATGGTCAGTGATTAATAAAGTTGTTTGTCAAGAACGAAAGAATAATTCCAATGTCTCCCTCCCATCCCGTGATATGCTGTTTATGGCCTTTGCTAGGTTGGAGTGTTTTAGAGCACAGACACGGGTATGACTGCCTTATTTTCACCAGAGCAAGATTCAAGACATTAAGAAAGCACGCATCATAGGGCTGATTTTCCAAATGAGCTCCCGGCCCTGCGTTCTTCTCACTGGGAGCTTATCAGGAATCACAGGCATGCTCCCTACAACTTTCCATCCATTCACTACAGGAAGGATGTGATCGCTTTGGAGAGGGTGCAGAGGAGATTCACCAGGATGTTACCAGGGCTGGAGCGCTTCAGCTATGAAGAGAGACTGGGAAGATTGGGTTTGTTTTCCTTGGAGCAGAGGAGGCTGAGGGGGGACATGATTGAGGTGTACAAAATTATGAGGGGCACAGATAGGATGGATACTAAGGAGCTTTTTCCCTTCGTTGAGGGTTCTATAACAAGGGGTCATAGATTCAAGGTAAAAGGCGGGAGGTTTAGAGGGGATTTGAGAAAGAACTTTTTCACCCAGAGGGTGGTTGGAGTCTGGAACTCACTGCCTGAAAGGGTTGTGGAGGCAGGAACCCTCACAACATTCAAGAAGCATTTGGATGAGCACTTGAAATGCCATAGCATACAAGGCTACGGACCAAATGCTGGAATATGGGATTAGAGTAGACAGGGCTTGATGGCCGGCGCGGACACGATGGGCCGAAGGGCCTCTATCCGTGCTGTATAACTCTATGACTCTATGACTCTAATGTTCTCCATCGAGATTTGTAAAATCAGCCCTCATATTTAAGAAGAGCGACACAGACGTTAGTGTGACCTCAATAATTGCAAGATGGCAACCTTCATGTGTGCCTTCTCTGTTAAGTGCTTCAGCACATTCTAATGCCATCAACAAATTGACTGAATGCCGATCAACGGGGTCCCGATCCAAAAATCAACACGTTCAACACTCCGAACCAAGACGGTCCATTTTTGGAGCCAATATCAAATGAATGCCACAGACCCACATCCACGTGTTTGTCACCTCAATGTGGAAGGCCTCTCATCGGCAAAATGCAACTCCCTGACTTCACGCTATAAGAGACTCATGTTGCACATAAGGATAAAGCATCAAAATATCACATTCCTGGATGTAAGTTAGCAGCGAGCCATTGTTTGAGTCCCTCTTGGATGAGACCACAGCCTCCCTCTGCACTTCCCTTCGTATTCTGCACCATTCCCATTATGGCACCCATCTCGGGTTGCCAACTCTGGTTGGAGGCATTTCTGGATGTTTGATCACATGATGTTCTGACCACATGGCATCTGACCATGTGACATCTGATCCCGCGCACACATTCCCCAGTCTCCATCTCTCCCACCGTACCCATTCCCCAGTTTCTATCTCTCCACTAGCCCCATTCCCCAGTCTCCATCTCTCCCCGACCCCACTTCCCCAGTCTCCAACTCTTCCCGAGGCCCAATTCTCCATCTCTCCCTGAGCCCCCATTCCCCATCTCTCTCCGAGCCAACATTCTCCAGTCTCCCTTGTTATAAATTGGATAGCCAGGTGGTGAAGGATAGACTACTAGAGCCTGGTCTTCAGTTGCTTCCAAGCCTTTATTCACAGAGCTCCCCATTACATCCACCACACCCAAGATCAGTTCTGTTATAAATCGACACGAGAGTTCCCAATTGATACGCACCATCTAAATACAATTAACACTAACTGACATAAATCACATGGATACAATTAACAGATTCCCTTCTCCCTCTTTAAATAAAAAATTAAACTTTATATATACACTACAAACAAAAATTTCAAAAATCAAAAACTTCCATACTCTGTACAACTTATACTATTCAAAGCATTACATTGTGAGGCGACCCTTCTCCAGGACCCCTAATAAGTTCTTCGTACATGTACTTCTTCTAGTAAAACAATCGGACAGTTGATGGCTTGAATCCACCCATTTAATTTTAGAAATTTCCTTTCTCTCCAGCATTTGTTTCAAGCCAGCAAGGTCAATCCGTAATCTTTTCTCACTCACATTTTGTGTACTTTTTCCCACAATGAACGATTGTCTATATAACATTTAACGGTTATACTATCTTCAGTACGCCCATTGTACACGATGTCACTCAAAATATTTGCCAAATAGAATCCCATATCCACTGCGTCGACAAGAGCCAGAGTGTCAGCAGCCAGAGTACTTTTAACAACCTTTTTATTTTCTTAGCTTCCCAAGCTAAAGTACAACATTTCCCATTCTCACCCATAAGAAACATTACTAAACCAGCTGTACTAGAATACCCATCAGGAAGATTAGCATATGAAGCATCTCTAAAGATAACTAGCTTCATTTTCTTTGGGTCACCTAAGGATGGGAACGTAAGTACACATTTATCTATCTTTAATTTTTTTTGTAATATTTTATTTGCCCTTAAAACGTTCTCTACTATGGGGTGTTTCGTTGAAGTTCTTAATTCCAACAAATCAAAACTAGCATCTGGTCTAGTCTGAGTGCACAACCAGTTCAATTGACCAATCAAGTAATTGCTCTGTCTCTTCTTTAGATATAACATCACCTTTCTGTGATGACCGAGTACGATTCACCGGGATGGGAGTAACACTCTCATGAATATGTTGCCAAAAGAGCCAAAAAGATTTTTAAGATTACCTTTCCAGCAGTGGGAGAATCCACTCGAACATCTGTATCACCCAGTTGCTCTTCAAAACCCCTAGCTACCAACCTCATTTCAGCCTTACAAGTCCCATCTGCAAGGACTTTTTCAGTACAAACCCATCTATGCAACAAAGCTGGTTGACCCTTATCTGTTACCTCAGAATAATCTCCAAATTCTTTCCAACTATCTAACTCCCTTTGTTTTGCCTCTTACTTATTTATCCTCAAGTTTACTGGCAGCCATCAAAACTTCATGATCGTGAGGACTTACGGGTGGCGACTCCTTCTTCCTCGCAGGAATCCGTCCACCTGCCTCACCCAAACCACCGTGGTAGTGGCTTGCTAAATCCCAACATCTCTAGCACCTATACCTCCTTTGAGCACCTCACTCTCTTCTGTCCAACTTCCTCACTGAGATCTCCTCTCTTCCATCCTGCGATGACTTCTCAGTCCTTCGTTGGTGATTTCAACCTACACCCAAACTCCCCTAGCCTCTTCTCCTCCAACGTCAATCAAAAGGACGAGCAACATGTGGTTTCTCTGCAACAATGCGCAATGCCAACCCTGTACATCATGTGATCTAAAGAATTAATTACTTTTATTTGTATTCTCATTGGGAATTGCATAAAATAAAGGGTTCCTCATAGTTCAGTTAATACTTTGCCTGCCTTCTAATGCTTGAAACAATAGTATGGGATGAGAAGGTTGTCCTATGAGGAGACTTTGAGTAGAATGGGCCTATACTCTCTGGAGTTTAGAAGTGATCTCATTGAAACATATAAGATTTTGAGGGGGCTTGACAGGGTAAATGCTGAGAGGCTGTTTCCCCTGGCTGGGGCATAGTTTCAGGATAAGGGGTTGGCCGTTTAAGACTGAGATGAGGAGGAATTTCTTCATTCAGAGGGTTATAAATCTTTGGAATTCTCTATCCCAGAGGGCAGTGGATGCTGAGTCAATGACTATATTCAAGGCTGAGATAGATAGATTTTTGGACTCTAGGGGAATGACAGGATATAGGGATCGGGCGGGAAAGTGGAGTTGAGGTTGAAGATCAGCCATGATCTTATCAAATGGGGGAGCAGGTTCGAGGGGCCGTATGGCCTACTCATGCTCCTATTCCTTAAGTTCTTTGGTAAGTGTACTTTGTAGAGTGTTTTGTGCTACGCCTTCCTGCAGGCTCTTTGGCTGTTGCATCACTACTGAAATAGCTCAGGCTATTTCAATAATTATGTTATATGTTGTTTTAATATCACGTGTAATAGATGTCAAGACGAACTTTGCAATGAATCAGTACATCATGAGAACCTGGTTCCTCTAAGCAAAGAAAATAATTGGACCATTGATGTCCCAAATTAAGTTGTGTTTGTACAGACGCTCACTCAATATTGTTAGACTGATTCATTATATCAATACTTAAGGTATTGTTTTGATTCTCTCTACTGGAAATAACCCTAGCTGTTCCAGACATGGCACATCCTCTCTAACTCACAAATCAATAAGGCAGATGGAGCGATGAGAGATAGTGGATTGCTAACCACATTTTAGTAGGTCTTTCTCCTCTCCCTCAAATCCTGCTTCTATGCATGCATTGTTTCCCATTGGGAAGAGGCATGGAGACCAATGGACTGGGTTATGCACTGATTATCTTTTCTTTAAGGCTTTTCTGCTGGTAATTGTGAGATATGATGCATGTCATGCCTCTGTAGCATTGTCAACCCAGACTTTTCAAAGATAGGGGATTCTAATTGGTGTAACAATCATCCTCACTGGCTCAGGAACGTTGAGGGCAATTGCAGTACCCTAACAAAGGTGGCATTGGCTAACAGCAGATGGTCAGACCAACCGTCTGTTCAATGTGTGCCAGACCACGTGCCATCTACTGTGCTATTATCTCTCTCATTCAACAGCAAATTGCACCTTGTAAAAATTTATACCAAAGCAGTGACTCTTTGGGTGTGGTAGTCTTTGTTTCCCCCCAATTTTTGTGTCCATTAAGGTGAGGGATGTCAGTGACGAGAAATCAAACACTTTCCATTAGAGGCATCCAGTGCCAACATCAAGCATTCCCAGGCCAGGTATGGCACAGCCAGATACAGAGTAAAGCTTCTTCTATTCTATCTCAACAATGTGTCTCAGCGCCAACCACAAATTCAGAAGAGCACCCCCTATTGTGTAACATTTTTTCATTTCCCACATCAACCATCCCTCCCTAGGGACTGCACCTTGATGTGGTTGGAATTCCCTCCCTAAACCTCTCCACCTCTCTACCTCTCCCTCCTCCTTTAAGACACTCCTTAAAACCTACCTCTTTGACCAAGCACTGTCCTAATATCTCCTTATGTGGCTTGGTGTCAAATTTTGTTGAGAATGCTCCAGTGAAGTGCTTTGGGACGTTTTACTATGTTAAAGAGTCTAAATGAATGCAAATTGTTGTTGGAAGGCTTACATGCTCCTATGACCCTGAGAGCCATGCTAGCAGTAGTATAACTTCTGATAGGACCGCCCAAGCCAGACAAGTCGAAAGGTAGGAGTTAAGACTAAAGCCAGTCCACCGGTCATCCTGGCAGAGGGTTGTATCTGGCTAACAACCTGTCCACGGTAAAAATGCCATTCGTTATGGAAACAACCCTGAGACAAGATGAGTTTGTTATAGATTTGCAAATATAAACATCAACTGTGGAAAACTACAATCTGCTGCATGTAAGCCAAGATGATACTCTGATGGAGTCGAATATCTAGCTTTGGACAGGCAGCAGTGGAAAAAATGGATTGCTATATTACTAGTTAACTAATATCCTGTTCCCTCTCCAAGTGAGATTACTAATTAATGTCAAATTAGGGGGCTGTTTTATGCTGTAGGTCCATACCCACTAGGATCTGGATTGAGACTGCCAAACTCATTTCACATGGAACCCTTAAAGCCAGCAGACATGGGAGATCCCATCAATTTGAGCTGGATTTCAACATCTGGCCTACACGTGAAAGGCCAGTGTCTCACCCGCTGTCGCACCCAACTCCTCCCTGGCAGAACTCCTATGCCTCACCTTACGTCTACACTTACCTACTTTCCATCAATGGTCGGTGGGCAGGAGTGAAATCTCTGGTTGATTCTCTCCCCCCCTCCCCCCAAAAGGCGTGACATGCATTTCAAAACCATTCAAATGTACAAAATTGGGATCATATTCTGTTTAAACAGAGAGTAACAGGAAGAGTAATCATCAGCATCCCTCAAATAAAGGAGGCACTACCCCTTAGAAATCCACTGGGGGCGCTTTTGCTGCTGAGCCGTACTGATGGCGTCGGGTGTCATTATGACGTGCATACCTTTAGTTTCTTATGACGTTATTTTTCCTTCGCAACGTCACGCCCTTTACCAGTAATCTTTTATGACGCCACAATACTTTTTAAAAGACTTACGCCCGCCGTGGCGTCACTGAACCTGCTTTTTTTGTGACGTCGATCCTTTTCCCCTCTTACGTCATCGTTTTAAGTTTTGTGACGTCACGAGACTAGCAACCGGCGGTTTGGTTGGTGTCGGCCGAGTGAGAGAGGCGGGCGGTGGTAACTCACAAGACATGGCCTGCTCGGCAAATGCAAACCTTGTGGTGAGTGAGCTCCCAGCATTTAATGTGGAATATTTATTGTGGCGCCATTTAAAGGGTGGGGGGACGCCGACCCTGCACCTTGTGTAAGCCCCTGGGGCTGCGGCTACTGAACGTTAAACTTATTTAGTGGAGGAAAGGGCTGGTGAGGTTCTGGTGTTTTAACATAATTACTTTTGAGACCTGAGACAAAAGTTAAGAAATTGCTTTTCCCTAGTTAACTTTTGTGTGTGTTTTTTAATTACTGTGTGATTTGGGTGTGATACTATAGGTACTAAGTGAGCCATGCACTTCCTTAATTTTTTATTTTGTGTTTTGGAACACCACAGGCCTGATTTTAACCCTGCTCACCAAGCGGGAACGGGGTGGGCACAAAATGGCGGTTGGGTGCTTCCAGCTGCGTTCCTGATGCTGTTGCACCGTCACTATTTTAACTACTGATTTTTAATTTGGAAGAGGTGCCCACCACAGGCAGATGGGGGCCTTAGTAAAATATAAATAAAGGCCAAGAGTCACTTTCTTGGATCTATCTGAGGAGCAGGGTAGGAGGATGCTGCGCTTCTTTAGGCAGGCAGTCTCAGACCTCTGGTGCTTCCTGTAACAGGACCTGCTGCCTGTTGGACCAGGAGGTCATGCTTTGCTGATGCCTATGAAAGTCACCACACCCCTTAACAACTTCGCCACTGGTTCCTTACACTCTGCTACAGGGAACATCAGCCGCATATCACTGTCTGCAATACAAAACTGCTTTATCCAGGTCACTGCCCTGTTCGCCAGTTCTGAGCAGTACATCTTCCCCATTGACCTTAGCACGCAACAGGAGACAGTTTGGGGATTTGCAGCAGTAGTTGGCTTTCCTCGTGTGCAGGACAACATTGACTGCACACATGTTGCTATCAGGGCGCTGGAACACGAACCAGCAGCATTAGTCAATAGAAAAGGCTACCTTGCCATCAATGTCCAGCTAGTGACCGATCACAGGAACTCCAGCATACAGGCTTGTGCAAGGCACCCATAGAGCTGCCATGATGCATTTGTTCTGAGACAGTCTACCACCTTTGTGCCCCCCGCCCAATTATTCAGCCCTGTGAGGAACGTGACAGGATTGCTGCTGGGGGACAAGGGCTACCCCTACAGATGCGGCTATTGACACCCCTATGCAACCCCACCATGCCCGAGCAACACAGATATAATCAAAGCTGGGGGTACACCAGGCTCATTATTAAACACACCATAGGGATGCAGAAGCAAAGGTTCAGGTGTCTAGATTGGTCAGGCTCCCTACAATATCCCCCAGATAGAGTCTCTCACATCATTGTGTGTTGCATACTGTATAACCCCGCATTACAGAGGGACCTGTATTTGGAGGCACAGCAGCAGTCCTCATCAGATGAAGACCAGAGGGAAGGAGAGGAGGCAGCAGGTAAGAACGGCCACCTCCATGCCTTGCAGCAAGAGGTGTGAGGGATCAGCTAACTGCTCAGTAATTCCGCTGACGTCATTCCCCTGCCCTGAGAACTTACACAGAGCCTCTTTGCTTAACAGTCCAAGGTATGTCCTTCACCACTCCTTTCATCCTGTGTATTGAAGAACATTGAAACTGTTCTGTGTCAATGGCATACTGACGCTGAAGAATCAGAAGCTGCTGCTAAACCACACTGCAGACCAAAGTACCAATTGTGGTAAAGGTGATTAATGGCAAACAATGCCTTCCATTAATTTCTCACCCAAGCGATCAACTCATACAGTTTTTCTTAAAAGAAGGTTTACTAACTCTACTACTCCTATGAGGTTCACCTCTAGTAGCCTGAACAAAGCTGGTGGAAGGCAGCTGTTCTTCATATAGGGACCCTTGAGATGCTCGTGGCCAGTGACTTCTGGATGCTCGAGCCTGTGAAGGCCTGATTGCAGACTGCTGCTGCTGGGACGGTCTGGCCCAGCTGACTTGCTGGCACCATAGCAAGTATTGGTTGATGGAGTTGTAAAGGAGTAAATGTGTTAACTTCCTGAGAGAGGGCAACATGTACCACTTCCATTGCACCACTTCCATTGCACCAATGCCACTCCGGTCGGGATGGGGCTCATCACTTCCACAAGAGAGAGGACCGCACAAGATGAGTGATTCCTTGATGGCCTCTATCTATTCGATTTACCAATCTATCCAAGGTGGACATCTGTTTCTCCAAGAGCCTGCATGACAGCTGTTTGAGCTTCCACCAAAACTGTAAAGCGTGCGAACATAGGGTGTTAAATTGGTTAACTCCTGAAAACAGGCGCTGGGATTGCGGTGCGCGGTTAACCCATGCGTTGGTTGAGGTCCAGGCAGCATGTAACATTTGTGCTGCCTGATGATCGACATGATTGCTGCATGCAGCCAGCGCTACCTGAGCTGTTGATTGACTAGCACCATTTAAAGGCATCTACCCGCCATTGTGGAAAATTGCCCAGGTATGTCCTGTCCACAAAAAGCAGATCAAATTCAATCTGGCTAATTACAGCCCCATCAGTCTACTCTCAATCATCAGCAAAGTGATGGGAGGTGTCGTCGACAGTGCTATCAAGCGGCACTTACTCACCAATAACCTGCTCACCAATGCTCAGTTATGGTTCCACCAGGACCACTTGGCTCCATACCTCGTTACAGCCTTGGTCCAAACATGGACAAAAGAGCTGAATTCCAGAGGTGAGGTGAGAGTGACTGCCCTTGATATCAAGGCAGCATTTGACCGAGTGTGGCACCAAGGAGCCCTAGTAAAATTGAAGTCAATGGGAATCAGGGGGAAAACTCTCCAATGGCTGGAGTCATACCTAGCACAAAGGAAGATGGTAGTGGTAGTTGGAGGCCAATCATCTCAGCCCCAGGACATTGCTGCAGGAGTTCCTCAGGGCAGTGTCCTAGGCCCAACCATCATCAGCTGCTTCATCAATGACTTTCCCTCCATCATAAGGTCAGAAATAGGGATGTTCACTGATGATTGCACCGTGTTCAGTTCCATTCGCAACCCCTCAGATAATGAAGCAGTCCGTGCCTGCATGACTGGTCAAGAAGGTACGAGCCCATGGAATCCAGGGTGCCTTGGCACTTTGGATACAAAACTGGCTTAGTGGCAGAAGGCAGAGGGTGATGGTCGAAGGTTGTTTTTGTGACTGGAAGCCTGTGGCCAGTGGGGTACCACAGGGTCCCTTGCTGTTTGTGGTCTACATTAACGACTTGGATATGAATGTAAAAGGTATGATCAGTAAGTTCGCTGATGATACAAAAATTGGTAGGGTGGTAAATAGCGAGGAGGATAGCCTCAGTCTGCAGGACGATATAGATGGGTTGGTCAGATGGGCGGAACAGTGGCAAATGGAATTTAACCCGGAAAAGTGCGAGGTGATGCACTTTGGAGGGACTAACAAGGCAAGGGAATACACAATGAATGGGAGGACCCTAGGCAAGACAGAGGGTCAGAGGGATCTTGGTGTGCAAGTTCACAGATCCCTGAAGGTGGCGGAACAGGTAGATAAGGTGGTAAAGAAGGCATATGGGATACTTGCCTTTATTAGCCGAGGCATAGAATATAAGAGCAAGGAGGTTATGATGGAGCTGTATAAAACACTGGTTAGGCCACAGCTGGAGTACTGTGTGCAGTTCTGGTCGCCACACTACAGGAAGGATGTGATCGCTTTGGAGAGGGTGCAGAGGAGATTCACCAGGATGTTACCAGGGCTGGAGCGCTTCAGCTATGAAGAGAGACTGGGAAGATTGGGTTTGTTTTCCTTGGAGCAGAGGAGGCTGAGGGGGGACATGATTGAGGTGTACAAAATTATGAGGGGCACAGATAGGATGGATACTAAGGAGCTTTTTCCCTTCGTTGAGGGTACTATAACAAGGGGACATAGATTCAAGGTAAAAGGCGGGAGGTTTAGAGGGGATTTGAGAAAGAACTTTTTCACCCAGAGGGTGGTTGGAGTCTGGAACTCACTGCCTGAAAGGGTTGTGGAGGCAAAAACCCTCACAACATTCAAGAAGCATTTGGATGAGCACTTGAAATGCCATAGCATACAAGGCTACGGACCAAATGCTGGAATATGGGATTAGATTAGACAGGGCTTGATGGCCGGCGCGGACACGATGGGCCGAAGGGCCTCTATCCGTGCAGTATAACTCTATGACTCGATGACCTGGACAACATCCAGGCTTGGGCTGATAAGTGGCAAGTAACATTCGCACCAGACAAGTGCCAGGCTATGACCATTTCTAACAATAGAGAGCCTAACCACCTCCTCTTGACATTCAACGGCATTACCATCGCCGAATCCCCCACCATCGACACCCTGGGGGTCAGCATTGACCAAAAACTTAACTGGACCAGCCACATAAATACTGTGGCTACAAGAGCAGGTCAGAGGCTGGGTATTCTGTGGCGAGTGACTCACCTCCTGACTCCCCAAAGCCTTTCCACCATCTACAAGGCACAAGTCAGGAGTGTGATGGAATACTCTCCACTTGCCTGGATGAGTGCAACTTCAACAACACTCAAGAAGCTCGACACCACCCAGGACAAAGCAGCCTGCTTGATTGGCATCCCATCCACCACCCTAAACAATCACTCCCTTCACCACCGGCGCACCATAGCAGCAGCATGTACCATCCACAGGATGCATTGCAGCAACTCGCCAAGGCTTCTTCGACAGCCCCTCCCAAACCCGCGACCTCTACCACCTAGAAGGGCAAGGGCAGCAGGCACATGGGAACAACACCACCTGCACGTTCCCCTCCAAGTCACACACCATCCCGACTTGGAAATATATTGCCGTTCCTTCATCGTCGCGGAGTCAAAATCCTGGAACTCGCTACCTAACAGCACTGTGGGAGAACCTTCACCACACGGACTGCAGCGGTTCAAGAAGGCAGCTCACCACCACCTTCTCAAGGGCAATTAGGGATGGGCAATAAATGCTGGCCTTGCCAGCGACGCCCACATCCCATGAACGAATAAAACAAAATCTCGTAAAGGGGAGGTGCACTGTGACTGCAGGGAGATTTGGAATTCGTTGGTCAACTAACTCTCTGCTACAGGTACGAGAGATCGTGCACCAAGGTTCTCGGACGACGCACGGTGGGGCATCCTTTATCAGCAGGGGGGCAGGAGGCACTCCAGACACTTGCTGAAGAGGCAGTGAGAGAAAGTCGCGCACAAAGTAAATGCCAGGAGCTTCGCACAACGCACATGGATGTAGTGCAGGAAGAAGTTCAATGATTTGACACGAATGGTCAAGTTGAGTGAGTTCAACTGTCAAGTGACATATCCTACCAACCGCACTACTAGCCTCATCCACTGCTCCACGCACTGCACCTCCCGTCACGCACTGCACCTCCCAGCAAACTCCATCAGTACACAACTCTTCAAATCAGATGCTGCAAATCACCCTCACACAATGCCACTCTTGCAAGCTACACATGCACAACTCACAGGTCACACACAGCTATTCAACTATGACAGCCACATCACCCAAACATCTTGCAGGACACCCAATGACACACTTCTCTCTTGCAGGAGTAGATGGCGCACAACAGCAGGCAGCAGGAATGACCTGGGCGAGGACAGACATGCCTACACTTCCTCACTCCCATGGAGGAGACAGTGCTGTCGATCATTGGGTGGGCTGTCTCTGTGGCCACTGACGGTGCTGGAGGTGTCGATGATGACGGTCTCTGCATACCTAATCCTCCTTCTCGCTTCCCACATCTCCCTCATCCCACAGTCTTTTCTGACTCACCCGCTGCAGATGGTGTGAGCACGCACATCTTACTTTCTCTTCTCTCTGCACCACAACTCAACCTGTGTCCCTTTGTCATTTCAGATACCCAAGAACTGGAACTGGCACCATCAGAGGAGGCAGAGGAAGGTGACAGTGATGATGCAGACACACCGTCACTCGATCTTACACTTGTAGCCACCAGCTCAAAGACTGACACTGCGCTTACTTTACAGGCTAGCATAGAGGAGGGATCTGCACGTGGTGAGACACCGGGCGCAAGTGCGCAGGAGCCAGGGTGGGGGCGAACGGATATCGCAGGTGCCAGCTCACCAGAGGGTGAGGTTGCACACTGGTTCTGCTGCAGAGGAGTCGGATGGTGACTTCGATGGGCTGGCTACAGAAGAAAGCTGATGGGTATACACAATCAAATGTGTATACTGTGTGCACTGGAAAACCTGCCAGAAAGCCTGTGCACAATGTCAAGGGGCATGGCGGAGTCGAGCTCCAACTTGGCACAGGACTTTGCACAGAGCTTGGAGCCCATCCTTTCCCATATGGAATGGGTGGTCGCCTCCATCACCCACCATGATGGCGATGTCATAGCTTCCATTGCAGCACAAACATCTGCCATCCAAGGTCTGACTGCGGCTTTGGAAGCTCAGACTGCTATCGTGGCTCTGGGTTCCACAGTGGAACGGGGCTTCCAGGGTGTCACAGCAGTCCAGTAACTTGTTCTCCAACAGATCACCAGGATTGTTGAGGCGCTGCCCCAGGAGAGTGGCGGTGGCACTGTGGAAGATGAACCTGCTGTCCTCTCTTAGGATGACAGCATTCCTGCTCTCACTCCTCCAGTGCCCTAGCTGTTGCCTGTCAGCCAGGCCAGACTGCTGCAGCCCAGGCTGAGATGGTGCAGTCTGAAGCCGGGCCCTCCCAGCTCAGAGCTGCTCGAGGTCGTCCTCCAAGGCCATCTGCACTCTCCTCAATTGAAGGTCAGCAGCCTTCCACCACCCATGCTCCAGCCACTGGGGATGCACCTCGTAGGAGCACTAGGAAAGGAAGAGGCACATGAACGACAGGCACTAAGCGAATGCACAAGGGTGAATAGTTTCATGTTGTTTTAATCATTTCATGTGTTAATTTATAAATTTGGATTTGAATTTGCATTTGGTGGTGGTTTTTATTTCTGTGATGAGCTGAGGGAGGAAACAATGTGTAAGTGTAAGGAGGACGATTTGATGGTCATGTGGGAGAGGAAAGGTAAGGAGTGTGGGACTGTTGGTGAATGGGGAGGTGTCGTTGAGGTTACTGGTATTGCTCATTAATAATTTGATCACACGGAGCCCTGGCGGACAGGGCCTGTCTACCTTGTTGCCTCCCTGCCTCTTCTTCCTCTTCCTCTGCCTCTGGCACAGGTTCTCACTGGATAGGCAGTGGCCAGGGCAGTTCCCTCATAATGGCGACGTTGTGCAGCATACAATGACAAACCTTGATACCCATTCAGCTGAGTACTGCAAGGCTCCTCCAGAGTGGTCCAGGCAGCAGAAGCGTTGCTTGAGGATGCTTAGGGTGTGCTCAGTGATGTTCCGTGTGATAGCATAGCTCTCATTGTACACCTGTGCATGTGTGTGTGCATTCCGGACTGGAGTCATGAGCCACTTCATGAGGGGATAACTCTTGTAGCCCAGTAACCAGCCTTTGACTTGCCGCGCTGGTTGAAATATAGGTGGTATGTTGGATTGCTGCAGAATGAAGGAGTCATGACTGCTGCCAGGGTAGCGGGCATTGACCTGCATGATGTGCTGTGTGTGGTCGCACACCAGCTGCACATTGAGGGAGCGGGATCTCTTTCTGTTCATCAATATAGTAGAGTTCAGATGTAGAGCACGCATGGCAATATGCATGCAGTCAATGGCACCCTGCACCATTGGGAAGTCTGCAATGTGAGCAAACCCTCGTGCTTGCTCCTGCTGCTTGACTTTCAAGAGGGAATGTGATGAATCTGTCTTGTGCGTACAGAGCCTCAGTGACCTCCCTTATA
Organism: Heptranchias perlo; assembly: GCF_035084215.1. NCBI lineage: Eukaryota > Metazoa > Chordata > Chondrichthyes > Hexanchiformes > Hexanchidae > Heptranchias > Heptranchias perlo. The sequence goes on along the minus strand of NC_090332.1, from coordinate 18,937,939 downwards.
CAGCAGTGCACTGCAAACTGCGAGATGTTGCTTATATCACCAGCAGCAGCCTGAAAGGAGCCAGAGCCGTAAAAATTAAGTGCTACGGTTACCTTGATAGCCAGAGGCAATGCTGTCCTTGCCCTGCTCTGAGGCTGCAGTTGTGGCTGCAGCAGTTGATAAATCTCAGTCACGACCTCTTTAGTGAACCGCAGCCGGTGATGCACTGGTCGTCGCTGAAGATGAGGTGTTGTTCCCTGAAGGCCCTCATAGGATATGGCCTCCTGCTGAGTGCCCTGAGCCGCCTCCTTCCTCTTGCATGCTTGTCCTGCTCTGCGTGATCTCTCTGCATGCTCTGTCATGTTCAGTTCCCAGAGGAAGCCCTAGCAGGCCACTCACGTCTGAGAGCAACCTTGTTCAGCACACTATTTTAAATGCCAATAACAGTACTGCAAGACCAGCCAGACCAGTCTTTATATAATATTGCAACTTTCTCCAAGTATAGGAACCTTCCACAAACACCCACAATTGTATCAGCAGCCAGAATAACTAATCCAGCAACTAGCCTATAACTCCTGCATGATCCCTTTAAATAGCACTGGTGGGGGATCCTTCATGACCTTTAATTCCTGTTCAGCTGTGTGACGTTAGGACAGTGTGTTGGCTGAAGTGGGGATTTCGAAAACTCTGCTGCCCAATTTAGTCCCCCCCCCCGACTCCTGTTGTTAGGGCGAGGCTACTGCGTCCCTGGAGGTGACCACACTCTCCAGTGTAGACTGCAGAGTACTGATGTCGTGCAAGATGACACCACACAGGCTGGAAGTGGACTACACACTCTGAGCCACAGAGCTGGAACTCCTTGGCAGACCTTCCAATACCTCGTATAACTGCATATGTGAGGCCACCAGTTTTCTTTTCATGGCTGGTCCCCTGAAGTCCTCAACTCTGTCCTGCTCAACAGAGCTGGAAGAGGACCTCTCCTTCAGCAAGCTATCTCCTTCAGCAAGCTGTCTCCTGGTCTGTCCCTGCCACCAGTACCAGCTTACTGATCTGGTTGTTTCACCACATGCAGACCCCTTTGGCTCACTGTCTAATGCACGCAGAGTGCCAATGTCTGAGCTGGTGCCTGGGAGGGATGGCATGAGTGACAGTGCATACACAAGAGGATTGTTCTCTTCTGAGGTGTCTTGCTGTGTCGGAGCTTCTTGCCTGAGGCTTCCTTTCGACTCATCTATCTTGCCAAAAAGTCTTCAGCAAAAATCAAAGCAGGGGTTGCAGCTTTGCTTTAAGATGTGCATCCCTGCTTTAAGTAGGCCTTGGGAGTTGGGAGTCCCACAAACATTAACTCCAGAGACTGAACAACCTCGATTCTTGGTCTGTGCTGAGTTAGCTGATCTCAGCAGGGAAAGTTGCTGTGGTCTGTGCTGAGTTAGCTGATCCCTGCTGGGGATGCTACAGTTGGCTTTAGTATACTTGGGTTGGGAAAGGGAAACAGTTAAAGTTCCTCCTCCTGATCTCTATCTCTTGCTGAAAAAGACTGGGTGAAGACCGGGTTCAGCCTGGATATAATGCCCCTATGGGTGAATAGTCTGAATACACTCACTTAGTAATTTTTATTTCACATCCTGTTTTGCCTTGTCAGACATCTGTTCGGTCTAAGTGAACAGTCTAGTCCAGGTTCTCTAATAGTTTTTCTGTTGCTGGTTACCAAGAGGTGTGCAGGAACAATCCAAAGTGGCTAACCATCCTTATCTGGAAGAAGTGTCTAATCTCTGCTCAGCACCTTCCAAAAACTGGTATTGTACAGCTGAGATTGGGAATTCATCTCACTACTCTTTTGGGGTGAAATTGTACTGTGTGCTTTTAATGTACAAACATTTAACAGGTTTATCTGTTTTATGTTAATAGTGCACAGTATAATTTCAATCTGTTTTGCTACTCTTTTTCACAGTAACTTGGAGCTACGAGGCATTGGGGGGTGTCCCTTGTCATAACAGTTCATAGCATTAGGAGCCAAGATGGCCATGCATTTTTACTTGACCAAATTGCACATGGTCTTAGCTTAAAGATCCATTTTACAGATTTCCTTTCAACCTATAAATCCATTTAGGAGCTATCCCTTGGAAATGAGGGTTGGACTAAAGCACAATACTCTTATCCTCCTGTGTTTGAAGGTGATTTTCTAGTTTGGTGACTGGCTAAATATCTGAAACTAAGACAACACCTGACAAATGGATCAAATAGGAGTTGACCAAACTGTAGACCAACAAAAATAATTTAAGATCTTTTAAAATGTGCAGATTTTGAGATTCAAATGAGATTATTTGTTAATGCACCCTGCAGAAAGTTGACAAAAATTCTTCCGAGAGTGCCATGGAGTGATTCATATTGGGTGTATGTTTGCAATCTGCCACACTGCGAGATTTCCAATCTCAATCTCAAACAATAAAAAGAAAGAACTTGCATTTATAAGGCCCTTTTCACGACTGTAGGACATTCCAAAGCGCTTTACAGCCACTTAAGTACTTTTGAAGTGTAGTCACTGTTGTATTGCAGCCAATTTGCACACAGCAAGGTCCCACAAATAGCAATGAGATATATGAGCAGATAATCTGTTTTATTGCTGTCGATTGAGGGATAAATATTGGCCAGGACAGCAGTAGAACTCCCCTGCTCTTTGGCTAATTCCTGCACCTGTCAAAGGTCAGATAAGGAGCAAGGCTGGTAGATGTCCAGGAAGACATTACCTGTCATCTCAGCTGTGAATGATATTTGCCTTTAACAGAAACCACAAATATAACAGATGCATGAGCTGTTGTAGCTGTACCTCAATTTTCTGGATAAATCATGCCTGTATGCAATATTAGCGGTGAAACTTCACACACTGTTTCTCCTGAATATGGAACTCTTGCAAAAATTCAAATGCAGAGTTAATCATTTTTTTAACCAGGGATATTGAAGTCTATGACTTTCCTGTTGCTAAGGCAATACAATTTCTCTGTGTTTCTGTACTCATAGCAATCACAGAGGCCAGTTTTGTGAGGCATCTATCCTTGTTGCAATTGGTTCCAACTGTCCCATATTCTTATGCCACCTCATATACAAAAAAGGGCAGTAGGGGAAGAATATAAACTTATAAAAGTTAAAACTACGAACAAGGATCTGAGTGTTAATAACTTACAGATTTTATTTTTCAGCCAAGACTCTATAAATCTGTTATTGAAGACGTCATCAACAATGTACAAGATTTTTTCCTTGAAGAAGGCATTGACGATCATATTCTTAAGGATCTAAAGCAGGTAATTGTTTCTTTTGTTGCCATGAAAGTTTTTTTTATTGACATTTTTAAATTTTATTTTTTTTAACTTATGCTGGTTATATGTATGCCAATAAAGCTGCTAGGCCTGGATTCAAGGTGAATGAAAGAAATGTGCAACTTTGACTAAGTTCCAAAAATATAGGCTTCTGTAGGCAATAACAAGTTGCTGTTTACTTTAATGCTCATGTGTTTGATGGACTCTGCAAAGTGAGAGAACAACCTCAAAGCAGATGGTGCAGCAGTTAAGAGGCATAAAACCATAGTGAATCTCTGAATGAGTGTCAGTTAGTTTGAGGTTGGTTGGTGGTGTGGGGGGGGGGTTGGGGTGAATCCTATAATAACATACAGGGGAGCTCAAAAGACATTTTTTTCACACAAAGGTTTAATAGAGTATGAAGTGCATGAGGGCGAGAGTGTTAACTTTCAAATATGCTATTTTCAATGGGATTTTTGTAGATTATGTTGAATGTGCTTTTATATAAGGCATTTTTAACTTGTTGAAAAATAGAACAAAAAAGGGTTTCTAGATATATCTGGAAATTGTGTTTGTACGTAAGTAATTTTTTTTGACACACCATGCATCACTGACGTTTTTGAGTACGGTCCAAAGTCAGTCGAAACATCCATATTGGTTACTTTAAACTGGAAAACAGAGTGCTTTGACCATGGCTAAACTTTTGACTAAATTGTGCTGTTATAAAACCTACCATTTGCAAGGGGAGAGGATAAAACAGATGACAAAGCAAAGGATGCAATAGATGGCAAGGAGAGTTACAGAGGGGATGACTAAGGCTCAGGAGGGAGAAATGGATGGGGAGGTGGTAGAATTGATGGCAGTCAGTGGGGAGGGGGAGAATGGATAACAGTAACGGGGGAGCGGATCACAATGAAAGAGAGAAAGAAGGGGCAAAATGAAGAGGAGAGGGAAGAAGAATGGGTGGCAATGGGGAGAGGATAATGGATTGGCAACAGAGAGTGAAGGGGGAATAGATGGTAATGATGGAAAAGGGCCAGTATTGGGAGTAGCAGATTTTGGGAGTAAGAGGAGAAGCTTGGAGTGATGCTTTTGGGTACAGGAGGAAGGAGAGTACCAGCGTTAATTGCAAAGGAACTGGGAGGGAGAATGCCTGCGTGAATGAGAGGAGTTGAGCAAAGAATACCAGCATGCACCCTAGGGAATGGAAAAGTACCAGTTGAAGAGGGGGAAGGGGTACTGGGATGAAGAGGACCCACTTAACTGGGTTGGAGAGGGAGAAGAGTGCCAACATGAAATGGGTAGATTGAAGAAGCCAGTGTCTATATAAAGTGGATATTGGATGAGATACAGTGGGGTAAATTTTAACATATTGGCGGGAACTCAGCGGAGGTGGGGGGGGGGGTGGGGGTGGGGGTGGGGGTCAGTAGGCGTGTGGGAAACCTGGAAAAATTTTGCATGCATCGAGCAATCGCGACTCAATTGAAGGCTCTTAATGTGACTGCAAAGCGGGCGTATTGAGCACCCAAATGACATGCAGGGAACTGGAGTATTTATAGGGCCATTGCGACCATGGACTTTGAGGGAGAAAGGAGTAAATTAATGAAATGGAGCAACAAAAGGCAAGGCCAACAGTGACTCTTCTCTTGAGTTGCTACTAGCCAGTGTGAGGAGCAGGTGAGACACACTGTACCCGGCTGATAGGAGGAAGCTCTGCTACCAAAAAGGCCTGGCTTGAGATGGCAGAGGAGCTGAGCAGCAGGACCACCATCTCAAGGAGGTGGGTGCAGCGCAGGAAGTGCTTTAATGACATAAGCAGGTCAGGAAAAGTGAGTACAGTTACTGATTCACCTACATCCTGTGCTGCACATTACCTCCCCCGCCCACCTCTCACTTTTCAGCCAAGTCTACTCCATCACATCACTCCTCACACCCACTTAAAGCTCATTATCAACTTGCCTTCACTTTCTGTATACTTCCTCACCTCCCCATTTGTGAATCCACCACTTCCACTTACCCCAACACTGATGCAATGTCATGAATCTGTCTGATACTCACCCTCTGATGCATCTCTTTCATTGACAGACTCGCCCAAAGCAATGCATCCATCGGGTGACCCCGTCACCCTCACTCGCTCACACGTTTGTTCTTTCTCCCCATGTAGGACAAGAGAGCACAAAATGCAAGGGAGATGAGTAGGACTAGAGGGGGGCCACCACAAATAGTGGTCCTGACACAGGCGGTGGAGGAGGAGGTCTTAGAGCAGAGCTGCACGGTCAAATCCCTGGCTATAGGAGATGCTGAGACTGGCTCCCCGCAAACATCTGGTGACAGAACTTTAACATCCTTCTCACACACCATGAATTGATGCTATCAATGATTGTCCTGTTGCACTCCTCAGGATGCTCATCGCAAAATAACTTCTGCGATGATTCTTAATATAGCTTTATGTTCTGTTCCAGGGCCTTCAAGGATTGCTGAAGTGGCACACGACGTGGACGAGGGCGATTCCTCAGAGGAGCTCCATGCCTCTGAGGGTGCATCATCACATCATAGCCAGCCAAGCACTAGCGCAGATACTCACACCTCGGTGGGACCTGTTAGACAGTTATTTGGGTTGTCACCTGGTGATTCACCACTCACACGTGCGCACAAGCAGACACTGGTGGCGGGGCAGCTGTGGAGAGTCTGCATTGGGGGGCACCCTCCTCTAAGCTCTGCTCAGCTGGACACAGATACTGAACTCCGGAGGCCATCGTTGAGCAGGAGAATGATAGAGATACAGCTGCACCCTTACAAGGTACTGGAAGACGTGTCACACACTCCATAGTAGTGGAGCACATTGTTCAAAAAAGGGTGTAAGGATAAACCCGGCAACTTAATCTTGGTGGTGGGGAAGCTTTTAGAAATGATAATCTGGGACAAAATTAATAGTCACTTGGACAAGTGTGGATTAATAAAGGAAAGCCAGCACGGATTTGATAAAGGCAAATCGTGTTTAACTAACTTGATTGAGTTTTTTGATGAGGCAACAGAGGGTTGACGAGGGCAATGCGGTTGATGTGTATATGGACTTTCAAAAGGCATTTGATAAAGTGCCACATAATAGGTTTGTCAACAAAACTGAAACCCGTGGAATAAAATGGGCAGTGGCAGCATAGATACGAAATTGGCTAAGTGACAGGAAACAGTAGTGATGAACAGTTGTTTTTCGGACTGGAGGAAGGTATACAGCGGTGTTCTCCAGGGGTTGGTACTAGGACCATTTTTTGATATAAATTACTTGGACTTGGGTGTACAGGGCACAATTTCAAAATTTGCTGATGACACAAAACTTGGAAGTGTATTAAACAGTGAGGAGGATAGTAATAGACTTCAAGAGGACATGGACAGGCTAGTGGAATGGGCGGACACATGGCAGATGAAATTTAACGCAGAAAAGTGTGAAGTGATACATTTTGGCAGGAAGAACGAGGAGAGGCAATATAAACTAAATGGTACAATTTTAAAGCGGGTGCAGGAACGGAGAGACCTGGGGGTACTTGAAGGTGGCAGGACAGGTTGAGAAAGCGGTTAAAAAAGCATACGGGACCCTGGGCTTTATAAATAGAGGCATAGAGTACAAAAGCAAGGAAGTTATGTTGAACTTTAATAAAACACTAATTTGGCACAACTGGAGTATTGTGTTCAATTCTGGACACCACACTTTAGGAAGGATGTGAAGACCTTAGAGAGGGTGCAGAAAAGATTTACTAGGATGGTTCCAGGGATGAGGGACTTCAGTTACATGGCTAGACTGGAGAAGCTGGGGTTGTTCTCCTTAGAACAGAGAAGATTAAGAGGAGATTTGGTAGAAGTGTTCAAAATCATGAAGTGTTTAGATAAAGTAAATAAAGAGAAACTGTTCCCATTGGCAGAAGGGTTGAGAACCAGAGGACACAGATTTAAGGTGATTGGCAAAAGAACGAAAGGCGACATGAGGAAAAGCTTTTTTTACGCAGCGAGTAGTTATGATCTGGAATGCACTGCCTGTAAGGATGGTGGAAGCAGATTGAGTCGTGGCTTTCAAAAAGGAATTGGATGAATACTTGAAGGGAAGAAATTTGCAGTTCCACGGGGAAAAGAGCGGGTTAATGGGACTAACTGGATTGCTCTTACAAAGAGCTGACATGGGCTCAATGGGCCGAATGGCTTCCTTCTGTGCTGCAACTATTCTATGATTCTGTGATTGAGGAGTCCACCTCCAGCACTAGTGGAATGGTGGCGCAGGTAAGTGTGGGAATGTCTGCAATGGACAGAATGGCAGCCTCCATTGAGCTTAAAACACACCTCACAAATGAGTCCATTCAGGCCATGACAACAGCCGTGCAGACTCAGGATGGTAACTTTTCTGTTGCGTTAAACAGGCAGACAGATACTTTAGCAGTGGCCTTACAACGTGTCACAGATGTGCTCCACGCTGCTGTCCAGCAGAGTGGTAGGAGTGATGTGGCCATGGCCCTGGAGAGGGATGATTGCGAAAGGGGACATGAATGTGGGGACTCCACTCAAAGCGCCCCCACGTCTCACCCTTTGCCCTCTTCCTCTTCGCCTCCGCCCCCCAAACCAGAATCTGCAATGCTGCCTCCTCTTCCATCGGCTAAGTCTGCCCCTGCACAGGTGCAGGTGGAACAGTCTTTGGCGGGCCCTCACGGTCTCCAAAGCCCAGAGGGTGTAGGCTGAGAGCATCTCAGCAGTCAGGACAGGAACCTGAGCATCCTGCCACCACTTCTGCTCAAACCACAGGGGATGCCCCATGTAGAAACAGTAGGAAGAGGAAAGCAAAGGTCATGTAATCACCAAGGGTATGCGCAAGGGTGCCTGGCTAAATGTCATGTTTTTCATTTATATTTGTTTTTTCTTACATTCACAATAAATGTTATAGTTGTCACCACACTGCCATGTCTTGTCCATTCTTGAGTCCCTTTTGTGAAAGCGCCCTTGCATGTGCTTCATCACGAATGCCAAGACTTCATGCTGCCCATTGGGCGTGTTTACAATGGGTATATGTATAGTTGTAGGACTGTTTTGTGCAAGTGAGGGTGGCGGTGCTAGTGTATGTGGTTGTGGTTCCAGGTGGTCTGAATACTTCACTATCTTCAGTTTGCAGATCTCCTTATGAGAATCTATCAGATATATGTGACTCTCTGGCATCATGAGCAGCCATGTGTGCCACTGCTCTGCCGATGGGTTGCCTCTCCCCCTCTCCTCTTCCCTATTCAGTGTTGCTGGCAGGTGCGGATGCTTCATAAGTGCATGGGAGCTCCTCCACCTGTAACCCTCTCTGTTGAGCGATGTTGTGCAGGATGCAACACACTACTATTATTCTGCACACCCTCGCCGGTGAGTACTGAAGTGATCCCCCAGATCGATCCAGGCACCTGAAGCACATCTTGAGCATTCTAATGTCATGTTCAGTGACAGACCTGGTGGTGATGTGACTGTCATTATACTGATGCTGTGCCTCGATGGTGGGATTTCTCACAGACTTGTCATGAGCTGGGGGTATCCCTTATCTTCAAGGAGCCAGCCCTTAAGTCTGTCTTATGCGTGGAAGAGGGCCGGGATGTTGGACTCGCGCAAAATGAAGGAATCATGGCATCTGTCAGGGAATTTGGCTCACACCTGCAGAAATCTCTTCCAGTGGTCGCAAACCAGCTACGCATCGATGGTGATTTCCCCTTTGGTTGATAAACAGTCCTGGCTCATGTGCAGGTCCTTGGATTGCTACGTGTGTGCAATCAGTTGCACCCTACACCCGTGGGAAGCCAGCCAGAGAGTGGAAACCCACTTCTCCCTCAGTCTGGCTGATGTCGTCGCAGGGGAAGTTGACATAGTCGGATGCTCTGGCAAACAAGCCATCCATGACCTGTTGTATACACTTATGTGCAGACAACTGAGAAAGCCTGGTGATGTCACCAGTGGCGCCCAGGAAGGATCCGGACGTGAAGAAATTGAGGGCATTGATGACTTTAACTTCGACGGGCATTGCATGCTCACCAGGCCCAGCCGGGAACAGCCCTGCATGAAGGAGCCTGCAGATGTCTGCGACCACCTGGCAACTCAATCTGAGCCTGAGTAGGCACTCCTCTTCAGAGAGGTCCAGGAAGCTCAGCCTGTGCCTGCAGACCTGCTCATGTGAGTAGTGCCTCCTACGACATCAGCCCCTCTGTTGGTCCCCTCTCCGCTCTTCTGCAAGTCCTTGTAGCGCACCTCTGTCTTGTGTACCTGCAGCTCCCAGAACTACATGTCGTACCTGCCGCAGATCGTAATGTGCCTCCTCCTCAGATGTACTGTTGAATAAATACATTGCTTCCCCCCCATCCTGATGATATCAGTTTGAGGGGGTTCAAAATGTAGGTAAATGTGTCTGAACACAAGAATTCTGAGTGTGAACCAAGAAATCTCAGTCTAAACACAAAGAACTCCCGGCCACACGATTGTCCGAGAGAACTGAGTACCCTGCTGCAAAAACACACTTTTTCTTCACAAGGTTTAAAGGACCAAATGAGGTTCGGCTGCAACTCGCCTCCGTTTCCACGGAGTGTTTGAGGCCATGTGAGACACATTCAGGAGAAGTTAAAATGTCTTGTGTAGGTCAATACACATAAAGTTAACAGGTTTGAGCACTTTTAAGTATATCAATTGACCCTTTAAATATCGTCCCGTCAGCGCTTCCGGGTTTCAGAAGCTTATGTGCACCCAAACGCGTCTGGGTCAAACCCGGAAGTAGGCGCGTTGGAGCCGGGATGCAGTCCTGCTCCGAAAACAGAAAATTTTTACACCTCACCCATCCTCAACCCACCCGTTCTTGAGGGTTAAAATTTACCCCAGTGTATCTGAATTGGGTCTGGAAAGTGTAGAGTGTCCTTGTGAACCTGTGAAGTTGGGGATTAGATTTGGGAGAGTGTGAGTTCACTTTTAGAGGTGAAATAGTCTGGTTGGTCTGTGAAAATCTAACTGTCACTTTGTTTTTCCTGTTTTTTTTAATTAAAAATCTATTAATTGTGAAGTATAAAATGAACCACAGTGCATCACCTTCTAATATAAAAATTCTGAATCTTCCAGGAGAACATACCCCCACTCCCCCTTGGAAATACACCACCATTTTTGGGCTTTCAATAATTGGATTTCCCCTTCAGGCTTTCATGTACTTATGTTTGTTTTTGTCCCTTCAATACAAGTGAAGAAATTTTTCTGTAAACTTGCAGCTTAAGTTACAAAGCTCATGTAACTACTAGTTTTACACATCATAGCCGTTTGAGTTGTCAGCTTTTTTGGAACTGTCAGTTTATTTGAAGTTGTTCAGCTTTTGCTAGTTTTCTAGGTTGACATGTATAAGCCACAGGAGAGATCAACTAGCTTTAATCAAAAAAAATTGTATTTCTGTATCTTGATAGAAATAAAGGGCCTGAAATTCATACAGGCCTGCTCCTCCACCAGAAATACAGTGGGGCAAGACCTCAGTTGCTAGTTTGCCCCAGCCCCGGCCCTGACCATGTCCCAGATCCTGGGGATATGGGGTCATTTGAATAAAAGGGAAAGGCATCTGCCCCCTGGGGGTGGGGTTCAGGAATTTCAGAGTAGCACCACCTCACCACTTCAACAGGGGAGGCAGGCTGACGCGGCCAAGGATCATAGGATTTTTTTTTAAAAAAGGATCCATTATACTGTAGCCATTTTCCTGATGGCAATTGATTGCTCTGAGATTGCCCGATTTTTTAACAGCAGTCAATGTGGGTCCCACTACCCCAGTGGAATACAAGTAAGCTTTCCACATACAGGTGTACTTTGTGTTTGGGGCAAAGGAGGTGGAGCTGGTCGGATTTCTGGCAGGTGACATCATCCTACTAGCCAACTTCCTCTTATGCCTGTAGATGGGGATGAATGGAAAGTCCCCCACCCCAGTTAGAATTTCTCATTGGGCAAAAGAAGTCCCAGTAGAACTGGCTTCTGCCCAAATTTCGCCCTCCCCATGCCCCACCCAGCATATGTTCCTGCAATGCCCTCCCAAGCACAGGAATTTTGGGTCCAAATTTTTTTTATAAGTAACTGTTCTGAGCAAAATTTGGATTGAAATGGAGGTGAAACACATGGATTGTGTGGTATGCAGGTTATTTGTATAACCTATTCAGGTTTGAGGACTCGGACTGCTAAGCCTCATTCTATCCCCACCTGATATCTACGCACAGATGTTACCAGACAGCTTTCAAGAAACTGGCTGATTTTTTTTTCTTTTCTCTTGATCCAAGGACCCTGAGATAACAACATAGAACCTTCTTTGTCTGTAAGCTCAACAACAGCCCCCATTTATACAGCACCTTTTAATGTAACAAAGATGCTTCACACTTGGTGGTCTGTTCAAAGCTGGAATGGGGTGGGTATAGACGAGGAGAGATTGCCATATGGGAGCAAGATGGAAGAGCAGAAGGCTAGGTCAGGATTGTTAGAGTGGAGAAGGCAGCAAGCGACACAGAGGTTTGAAGTTGCAAAGCTAGAGAAGGGCAAGGCAATGAAGGGATCAGAAGATGAAAATGAGGATATTGAACTGCGCTGGGGAAGATTGACAAGGATCAGGGTGATGGGTGCATGGTAAAGTTCTGGATGAACTTAATAAATTCTCTGAGCCAGTGAGATACATTCATATTGTTGGAAAGTACAAGATTGGAAAAGTCTCTGCAATCCACCTGCCTAGTTCCAAATATGAACACCCCTCAATTGCCTATTTCCTCATATATATCTATCTATCCAATTCTCTGTTAAATCTTTTCCACACTCTTTGCTTGCATTGCCTCTTGGTAAGCATTTTTTTAAAAAACTTGTAGATTGAAAGAAATATGTAAAAATGTAATGTTTTTCTGTTTCTGTGGCGACCCACCATTTTCAGTCCCCAAATTCAGCAGGAAGTCTCTTTGTTGAGCACCCTCATAGAGAATAATATTTAACATTCTTTTAGGTCCTCCATGCCAATCAGGAGCAATCGAAGCTAGTACTAGTTGAATGTTGCTTTGTAATCAACTGGCATTGAAGTTTCCCAGCTTGGTCCTGCTGAATGGTAGTCCAGCATTCAACTAATTGATAGTTTTTTTAATAATATTTTATGGTTATGGTGTCTCAACTGAAAACCCTTGAATAGACTGACACTTAATGAGCTGTTTGATTTTCATAGTCAGTGGCTTGCCATTAAATATTCCTCAATCTTGGAAACTGTTTTAAATCAAATGGATTTTTTTCTGTGTAATTGTTTTTAATCTTTTGTCTTTTATGCAATTAGCTTTGGGAGAGCAAACTTCTCCAGTCCAGAGCTGTGGAAGGTTTTTTCAGGGAGAATAATCACCAGCAGATCATGTTAGAACTCCAGCAGCAGAAAGCTCATCAAACTGTGCACACATCATCAGGTTTGTTCAAATTGCAACATAGATCTCCTTTTTAATGTTTATTTATTATCTGCTTTAGTAAAGTGCCTTCTGCTGTGCCACTTGTATAATCTTTCAGAATCTTAATTTCATGACTAGTGGATCTTCTGCTCTTTTGCGATGGTGGAGGAGCAATATTGCTTCTAACCAGCGTTACGATCCAGGAGTGAGATGGGAGGAAAAAAATGCAGTGGAGTGTTTGAGATTTTAAGCATATAGTAACATCAGCACTTTAGAAACCTCAGCACCCTTTTTAAAAAAAAAACACATAACCTGTAGCAGTGACTTGATCGCACAGAGGAGAAATAAATACAAAGAACTTAGCATTTAGGTGTCTTAGCACAGACACAAAATATATAAAGCATTTAAATTATGACAAAAAACCTGGAATAATGTAACATGGAAACTAAATACAAAAGTAGACTGTGATAAAATGGAATGTTTTGTCCATTTTAAATAAACAATTCCCGTCACAATATTTGAGGTTAAAATGGTAGGAGGGGGAGATAATTTTCCTGAGCTTTTCCTCCAGGAAATGTTAATTTCTTGGGACAAAGGTTAGGCAAAAGGGGACAGATCTGCTTCATCGGGTCTCTACCTTTACATTACCCTGGGATTTCTGGTGCTTCTGGGTGAAGTGGAACTGGATTTGCTCCTGCAGTAGACTCAGGCTTATTACTGTGAGGCAGGAGCAGCATTCCAAGTTATACATCTGTTGAATATGGGATTGTTAGCTATCTCCTTGTTTGGTTGCTCTGTGGAACATGTGTTCAGCTGGTATTCTCATTGGGCTCACAGCTTGGCCTTACCCTTGAAAGGACGATGGATGGAAGCAGGTTCTGGGCACCTCACCGTATGTCTTTGAACACTACTGGGAAGACAGGTTTATTTACTAGTATAATACAACTTTTTGATTTCCCTTGTCCCAGTTTAAACTTTGAAGGGGACAAGATCCAATTCTGATCCCAGGCAGTTCTTCAGTGATTCTCTGCTCTCCAGCCATTGATTGAGCTGGACTTGTGGAAGTGGTCTGTGACCTATGAGTTTACATAAAGACATGACCTTGCAGACGCCTAAACTAAAATATTGTATTATTTCCGACATCTACTAAAGTTTAGAATTGTTTGTTTTGTAACAGATCAGTGAATTAAATAACAGTCTGTAATCAAGTTCAACTACAGAATGATAGGGAGAGATGTGTGCGTTCACTTTGCAGAGAATCTCGCCTTCTGTTCACTGCTCTCAGTCCTCCGTTTTGGTGATGGCCATTTCAATCCCAGCCTCGGACATTTCCTGTTCCCGTTCTCTCTCGGTGTCTCTTTTTTTAAAAAAAAGATACACCGTCCAATGCTTATAGCGGGCTAATTGCATTAACACCAACGCACCCACTTTAAGCGGTGGGGATTGCACTGAAGATTATACTTAGCTTTGCATATTGCTAGAAGCTTACATATTTAATATAGTTATAAATTTGGAATTCAAGGATGTTTAGAATAGCAAAATTACAGAATGATTTGCACATGTATGAGATTCCAGAAAATTCATTCCACGCACACATGGGGCAGATTTGGCAGCAAACGGGATCAACTCAATTACAGAACTGCTTCCAGTAAAGTATTCCACAGTGTAAAAGTAGCATTTATAACTGGTTAAGAGTAACATTGGTAGATGCTCAGCATCAGCAGGTCTGTCTGCTTGCTGCCCAAGCTCTGGAATGATGGTGCAGAAGGAAAGACAAGGAAGGGGCTATAGGAAAAATATAATGTTGCTAGCTGTAGATGGCAGTCAGCACTCAGAATTGTAATCTAGATTCTTTGCATCATTTGGCCAAATGCAAACTCTTTCAATGATACTTGTTTTGCTAAAAGTTGTTTAAAATCATCAAAACGGGTTGATAGTTGCTTTGCTACCCTTATTACAGAATTTTTTTCCCTTGTCCTGATGGTGCTGATATGCTGGGGTATGATTCCATGAGTGCAGTCACCTTCCGTTACCTCACCTGTTCTTTATGTGTGAGAATAGACAGTCTCCATTGGTGTACTATTGGACTGTGGAGAACATCACAGCTGTGTCTGATCTTGTCCTCTTCCCACTGGCACAGATGCAGTTTACAGAGGATCACTGGATAGTGATGAAGAGGTGGAATTCTGGTTGAATTACCCCCCCCCCTTCCTCCGTAGGCTGGGGCGCTGAGGGCAATTGTAGCTGACTGCTCTCATGTTCAAAATAAGCATTGACTGGAATTGAACTTGGGACCTTCTGCTCTGTATGACTCAGTTACACCCTGTTGCACTGATCAGATCAGAATTGGCTGCAGAGGTCAGCATGCCTTTTGGGGTGCTACTGATTCTACCATCATTAATTTTAATGACTGGCACACTGACCCCATGCCCAATTCTCCAATCTGCAGTCCCATTGAGCAATGCTCCATGCCGCAGCCTCCCCTAGCCCTATCTACCCTTATGTTTTGGAGAATTTGTGCTGATCAAAGTAAAGTATATCAGTGTTGGGAGTGGAACACTTTTCTCAACTCTTGTCATGCCGTGTCAATTTCTAATGCTCCCGCATCAGGTATTGCATAACCAACTACAGAGTAAAGTTGCCTCAGTAATATCCCTCAGCTCCAACATCAGAATGCATGTGTACATTTTAACACTTCCTGCACCAGCAATCCCTATGGCCTTTCTCCTTGCGATTGCTAATTAATGACACATTATGGGCAGTTTTGTGCTGTGTTGATGCCAATTAGGAAGTGACTGATATTGTTCAAACTCATTTCGTAAAAGTCCCTAATAGCTGAGATAGAACATGGTCATGTCTTCAATCTGAGCTGAATTCAAACCAGCAGGTATAAGGCCAACATCCTAATCCACTGTGTATGTTTTTTTTTCTTGGGCCAGTCTGAGAATGCTTCTGTTAAAGAAATCTTGTTTTTAGAAGTAGGCCACTTTAATATGAACTCAAGCCAAAGAAAATAAGCCCTTACACCAAAGAGTTTTATTGTGTTATTTTGTTGTCACCAAAAGAACATTGAAGCCCGGGATGGGAAAAGTCTATTCCAGCATCCACCATCATTTTGAACATCCTTAATGTTTTTGTCTCTACTACCCTACCTGGCTAGTTCAAATAATTTATCCCCGCATAAAGAAATTCTTCCTAATATTTGTTTCATGACTGTTTCTCACTAAATTTATGTTGCCTGATTTTACTTTTTCAGTTCTTTACCTTATTTATACCATTAAATATCTTGTGTACCTCAATGAATTCCCCCCCCCCCCCACCCCAACCTCTGTCTTCTAAATTGCAGAGTTTGTCTTTGTCTGATTTTACTTTGTAGTTTATCATTTTTACACTTGGGATCGATTGATCTTGTTGCTTTTCCCTATACTCTCACCCTTGCTTGTGGTGTGGTGATCGGTATTAAAACATAGCACTCCAAATGTGGTGTAACCAGCACATTATAAAAACTCAGCATGACTGCTAGACACTTATACTCCACTGTTCTGGTAATTGATTTCTCACATTGAAAGTGATGAAATAAAACTGGAAATTTTGGAAAAACACAGCGAGTTACAGGAGAAATGGGTAAGGGCCTGGGGACCTATGACATATTCAAGCGTCTTAGAGAGGATAGGGAGTTTGGCGATGGGATGGTAGTTGACAATGGTGGAAATGTCCAAAGTGTGCTTTTTGAGGAGGGGCTCATGATGGCTGTTTTGAAGGGGAGGAGCCAGGGATTCAGGGCTGGAGTGAGTAGTTGTCCGGGCAGGGCTTGGGACAAGATGAAGGGAAGGATGCAATGGAGCCAGCTGCAAGGATGACTGACATTCCAAGCATACGAATAAAGGAATCTTAGGGTTATCCTTGTCCTCTTGGATGATCCTTGAATATTGGGTGGTTTTGGCAGAGGAGAGCAAAGCATCATAATGCTTGATGTGGTCAAAGTAGATCTGCCATGTGAAAGCTGTGCCAGTTATGCATCAGGTGCACTCAGGTTTGCACCCCTCAGACTTGAGGCAATGAAAATGGGGCCTGTACCAGGGGAACAAAAGGGGTGGGACACAAAGGTATCAAAAATACAAGTGAGGGAGTGGCCAAACAAATTGGTAACTTCAGAGGTGTCATAAAATGTAGAGGGCCAAAGGGAAGGGATTTGGAAACTTGAGAGTGCAATGCAGATGAATGGGGGGACTTTTTCCATGGGCAGATGGTGAAAGTAGTGGTATTGGAGGAGGGTTTGGCTGGTAGCGAGAAGAGGATTTGATTGAAGATGGCCTTTTTGATTGAGAGAGTCCATGAGATGGCAAAGTCAAGGTGGTAGCCAAAGATATGGTCAAGGAAGTTAATAAAAGTGAGATTGAGAGGACAGGAGTGCAGTGAATTTAAAGGAGGGTAGCAAAGGGAGTTGAGGTGAAAATTGAAATCACTGAGAATGAGGAGTCACTTGTGTAAAAGCTCAGGAAAGAAAGATGGGAGGACATCTTGAGGAGAAAGTTCGGCGTGGGGCTTGAGGGGTGGTAGAAGACAAAGATTTTAAATGAAAGGCAAAAGGGATGGAAAAAGGTGAGGTGCTTGAAGATGGAGAAAAAGCCAGCGAGGCAAAGATGCGACATGGCAGTTTGGGTGGGGGAGCTGGCGAAAAAGTATAGTCAAGGCTAATGTTCTGTGCCACCACACCATCTGTTACTATTATATTGTTAATAACTAATAAGGGTCTTAATTAGAGTGTCTGTTAGTGGTCATAATCCAATTCCTAGTGTTTGAGTACACAGTAGGATAGACTTTACAGTTGTCACGTGCATGCTCAAAGTTACTGGACAGAGTTGAAAAGTACATAAGAACATAAGAAATAGGAGCAGGAGTAGGCCAATCGGCCCCTCGAGCCTGCTCCGCCATTCAATAAGATCATGGCTGATCTGATCCTAACCTCAAATCTAAATTCATGTCCAATTTCCTGCCCGCTCCCCGTAACCCCTAATTCCCTTTACTTCTAGGAAACTGTCTATTTCTGTTTTAAATTTATTTAATGATGTCGCTTCCACAGCTTCCTGGGGCAGCAAATTCCACAGACCTACTACCCTCTGAGTGAAGAAGTTTCTCCTCATCTCAGTTTTGAAAGAGCAGCCCCTTATTCTAAGATTATGCCCCCTAGTTCTAGTTTCACCCATCCTTGGGAACATCCTTACCGCATCCACCCGATCAAGCCCCTTCACAATCTTATATGTTTCAATAAGATCGCCTCTCATTCTTCTGAACTCCAATGAGTAGAGTCCCAATCTACTCAACCTCTCCTCATATGTCCGCCCTCTCATCCCTGGGATTAACCGAGTGAACCTTCTTTGTACTGCCTCGAGAGCAAGTATGTCTTTTCTTAAGTATGGACACCAAAACTGTAAGCAGTATTCCAGGTGCGGTCTCACCAATACCTTATATAACTGCAGCAATACCTCCCTGTTTTTATATTCTATTCCCTTAGCAATAAAAGCCAACATTCTGTTGGCCTTCTTGATCACCTGCTGCACCTGCATACTAACTTTTTGACCTTCTTGCACTGGGACCCCCAGATCCCTTTGTACTGCAGTACTTTCCAGTTTTACGCCATTAAGATAATAACTTGCTCTCTGATTTTTCCTGCCAAAGTGCATAACCTCACATTTTCCAATATTGTATTGCATCTGCCAAATCTCCGCCCACTCACCCAGCCTGTCTATATCCCCCTGTAGGTTTTTTATGTCCTCCTCACTCTCCACTTTCCCTCCCATCTTTGTATCATCTGCAAACTTTGATACGTTACACTCGGTCCCCTCCTCCAAATCGTTAATATAGATTGTAAAGAGTTGGGGACCCAGCACCGACCCCTGCGGAACACCACTGGCTACTGGTTGCCAGTCCGAGAATGAACCATTTATCCCAACTCTCTGCTTCCTGTTAGATAACCAATCCTCCACCCATGCCAGAATATTACCCCCA
The DNA here is from genome assembly GCF_035084215.1 of Heptranchias perlo. Classification (NCBI taxonomy): domain Eukaryota; kingdom Metazoa; phylum Chordata; class Chondrichthyes; order Hexanchiformes; family Hexanchidae; genus Heptranchias; species Heptranchias perlo. The sequence goes on along the minus strand of NC_090332.1, from coordinate 18,919,242 downwards.
ATCCAGTGATTCTTTATCTTGAGCAATAATCTTTTATGTGGCACCTTGTCGAATGCCTTCTGGAAGTCTAAATACACTACGTCCACTGGTTCCCCCTTTATCCACTCTGTACGTTATGTCCTCAAAGAACTCAAGCAAATTTGTCAGACATGACTTCCCCTTCGTAAAGCCATGCTGACTTTGTCCTATTAAATTATGTTTATCCAAATGTTCTGCTACTGTCTCCTTAATAATAGACTCCAAAATTTTACCCACCACAGATGTTAGGCTAACTGGTCTATAATTTCCAGCCTTCTGCCTACTACCCTTTTTAAATAAGGGTGTTACATTAGCAGTTTTCCAATCTGCCGGGACCTTTGCTGAGTCCAGAGAATTTTGGAAAATTATTACCAAAGCATCCACAATCCCTACTGCCACTTCCCTCAAGACCCTAGGATGTAAGCCATCAGGTCCAGGGGATTTATCCGCCTTGAGTCCCATTAATTTACTGAGTACCAATTCCTTAGTGATTTTAATCGTATTTAGCTCCTCCCCCTCCTAGAGCCCCCTGTTTGTCCAGTGTTGGGATATTCTTAGTGTCCTCTACCGTAAAGACTGAAACAAAATATTTGTTCAGCATTTTTGCCATCTCCATGTTTCCCACCATTAATTTCCCGGTCTCATCATCTAAGGGACCTATGTTTGCCTTAGCCACCCTTTTTCTTTTTATATAACTGTAGAAACTCTTGCTATCTGTTTTTATATTTTTTGCTAATTTATTTTCATAATCTATCTTCCCTTTCTTAATCAATCCTTTAGTTACTTTTTGCTGTCTTTTGAAGACTTCCCAATCTTCTACCCTCCCACTAAGTTTGGCTACCTTATATGTCCTTGTTTTTAGTCGGATACTATCCTTAATTTCTTTACTTAGCCACGGATGGCTGTCATTTCTTTTACACCCTTTTTTCCTCAGTGGAATATTTTTTTTTGAAAATTGTAAAATAACTCCTTGAATGAGCACCACTGCTCATGTAACGTCTTACCCTTTAATCTATTTTCCCAGTCCACTTTAATCAATTCCGCTCTCATACCATCATAGTCTCCTTTATTCAAGCTCAGTACGCTTGTTTGAGAACCAACCTTCTCACCCTCTAATTGGATATGGAATGTAACCAAGTTATGGTCACTCATTCCAAGGGGATCCTTAATTAGGACATTATTAATTAATCCTGGCTCATTACACAGGACCAGGTCCAAGGTTGCTTGCCCCCTTGTAGGATCAGTTACATACTGCTCAAGAAATCCATCCCTAATACACTCAATAAACTCTTCCTCAAGGCTGCCCAGCCCAATTTGATTTGTCCAGTTAATATGATCGTTAAAATCCCCCATAATTATAGCTGTTCCCTTATTACATGCCCCGACTATTTCCTGATTAATACTTCTTCCAGCAGAGTTGCAACTATTAGGAGGCCTATATACTATGCCTACTAGTGTTTTTTCCCCTTATTATTCCTTATCTCTACCCAAACTTTCATTATCCTGATCCTTTGTCCCAATATCATTTCTCTATATTACAGTGATTCCTTCCTTTATTAACATAGCCACCCCACCTCCCCTTCCTTCCTGCCTGTCCTTCCTGATTGTTAAATACCCTGGCATATTTAATTCCCAGTCGTTGTCACCCTACAGCCATGTTTCTGTAATGGCCACAAGATCATACCCATAGGTAGTTATTTGTGCCGTTAACTCGTCCACTTTGTTACGAATGCTACATGCATTCAGATAAAGAACTTTCAAATATGTTTTGTGACACTTAGTTCCTGCTTTTTCCTTTTTTAACACTTCACCTTTTACTCCATACCTTCTGTCCCTTCCTGACACGCTTTCCTCTGTCTCCCTGCTCAGGTTCCCAACCCCCTGCCACAGCTTTGATGTTGGGTTAATCGCCTTACGCCTTCTAGTTTTTATTTTATCTGTCGTGCCTAAAGTACACTTTCTTTCCGCTGCCCTACGCTTTTCCCTTTCACTTGTTCTTGAACAACTGTTTGTACTATTTGTATTGTAGATTTCCCCTGGGTCTTCCCCACTCTTGCTGCTCTCAATTTTATTCCCTTCTGACTCCCCGCTCAGGTTCCCATCCCCCTGCCACTCTAGTTTAAACCTTCCCCAACAGCACTAGCAAACATCCCCGTGAGGACGTTGGTCCCGGTCCTGCTCGGGTGTAACCCGTCACGCTTGTACAGGTCCCACCTTCCCCAGAACCGGTCCCAATGTCCCAGGAATCTAAATCCCTCCCTCCTACACCATCCCTGCAGCCACGCATTCATCCTGTCTATTCTCCTGTTCCTATACTCACTAGCACGTGGCACCGATAGTAATCCTCAGATCACTACCTTTGAAGTCCTGCTTTTTAATTTATCTCCTAACTCCTTAAATTCACCATGCAGGACCTCATCCCTTTTTTTACCTATGTCGTTGGTACCAATATGGACCACGACTACTGGCTGTTCACCCTCCCCCTCCAGAATGCCCTGCAGCCGCTCTGTGACATCCTTGACCCTAGTACCAGGGAGGCAACATACCATCCTGGAGTCACGTTTGCAGCCGCAGAAACGCCTATCTGTTCCCCTTACAATTGAATCCCCTATCACTATAGCCCTGCCACTCTTCTTCCTCCCCTCCTGTGCAGCAGAGCCACCCGTGGTGCCTCGAACCTGGCTCTTGCTGCATTCCCCTGATAAGCCATCTCCCCCAACAGTATCTAAAGCAGAATATCTGTTTGAGAGGGAGATGGCCCCAGGGGACTCCTGCTCTACCTGCCTAGTCCTTTTTACTCTGCCTGGCGGTCACCCATTTCCTTTCTGCCTGGGTAATCTTTACCTGCGGTGTGACCACCTCACTGAACGTGCTATCCACGATAGTCTCAGCATCGCGGATGCTCCACAGTGAATCCACCTGCAGCTCCAGCTCCGAAAGACGGTTAGCCAGTAGCCGCAGCTGGACACACTTCCTGCACACATGGTCGCCAGGGACACTGGTAGTGTCCATGACTTCCCACATAGTGCAGGAGGAGCATATCACGGGTGTGAGCTGTGCTGCCATGACTTGCCTTAGACTCTCAGACTCTCCTCCCGCTCTAGGTCTCTCCTTTTATACTGTGCTCACCTCTCGGACTCTCCTGCCTCACCTGTGATGTCGCACAGTAGTTGTCTCTTTTTGCAGGTCTGCTGCTGCTTTTATTCCCCAATCTCAGTCTTCTACTCTCAAGTCCACTGCCGCTCTGTGGAAAAAGTTAGGAAGAGCAAGGCAAAGCAGCACCTCCTTTCCCCACTTCACCGAACTCCCACACTGTGTTGATCTAATGTGTGGATCTAATCTACGCCATTCAAAAAACCCACAATTCTTTGAGACACTATTCGGTGTGAACATTTTAGGCCTGAAGAAACTTCCAATTTTATCATTATTAAAAAATGAACTCTGAGGGCTGCCTCTCAGCACCTATAGTTGTTGTGACTAATTTTGAAATCCTGAGATCACTACCTTTGAAGTCCTGCTTTTTAATTTATCTCCTAACTCCTTAAATTCACCATGCAGGACCCGTGATTGTTAGTTTAACAATGTTCCTATAAGGAGCCTTGTGCGATAGTTGGCTGCATGTCAGTTTTGCTGCGATTGTTAAAAGCAGGCTATTTTATCACAGGATATAATCCTAAAAATACTTTTTAGATTTGACAATTAGTTTGCATTCCAGTTGAATGGCAATTGAAAAGTGTTACCAGGTTTTGTTGTACCAACTAATGACAATGACAAAACTTTTCTCTGAACAGAAATAAAATTCTGCAGGATGAGGAGAAAGAATTGTCACTAAGGAGAGTAAAACATTTCTAAACTTCTTTTGTTCTAATTTGGGATCACTTGAACAAATGCCTTCAGTTGTCTTGGTCCTACTGTCTGGAATTCCCTCCCTGCTCCATTGCCTTCCCACCTCACAACCCTGCCTTTTAAAAGCCTTCTCAAAACCCATCTCTTCTACTAAAGCTTTTTGTTACTGCTCGTAACCGTCCCATAGAGGCTTGGCATCTGCTCCTTTTCTCTGAACTGCTTTGAGTTGTTTCTCTATAATAAAGGTGCTCTATCAATGCTAGTTGTTATTAAGAACAAAGCTTATTTGGTATAGTTGCTCTTTAACACTCTGGTATGTGAGGAAACTGATAACGGATGTGCTAGAATTGGGAAGAATAGGCAGATTAGGGAGCTTGATGCATGGCTAAAGGGTTGGTATCAAGAAGAGGGTTTCCAATTTACAGGGCACTGTCACAGTTCTGGGGAAGATGAGAGCTATTCTACAAAGATCTATATCTGAACAGGGTGGGAGCTAATGAGCTGGCAAAACTGATAAATAGGGATGTGAAGAGTCATTTAAACCAGGAAGGAAGGAGGATAAGGAAAATAAAGCATTCAGAAAGAGCAAATGGAGAAGGTAGAAATGGAAGAGGTTTTCAGTGGTTAAGTTGTGTAGAACAAGGCATGGGTATAAGATTTAGGACAGAGTGGGAGAAAATGTTAACACAGAAGGTTTTGAGGTTGTAGAATGCACTACTGGTGTTAGTGATTGAAGCAGAGACCATATCAACATTTAACAATAGGTTAGGGCTTTTTCCCTTAACTAGCCATGGGGTGCCTCAGCTTAGATCAACTAACTTGATACAGAACTGGTCAAACCAGGAAACCTTGAAAAATTAGGTTTAAGCAAAAAAAAACTGCATGCATCAAAACCTTTTAGGAGGGCAAAGTGACACATTTAGAATCTCTCCAGTTCCAATTCTTAGGAATTTATAGCTAGGTCAATTAATGTAACAAATTTAAAACTGAGCTTATTTAACAGCATTCTGAAGAGTCTTGCTTTGTCCTTTCTTTGGGGGTGGGGGGAATTAATACTCTTGTCTAGAGTATCAGTGCTTACTTTAAAGGGAGATAGGTTACCTCAATTTATACTTATTGTTGGCAGTCCTCTGTCAGGACAAAATGGTTTGATCGTTTCCTTAGACAATGTATGAGAGTCCTACTGCGAGAAACAGTCAGGCACTAGCCTAGTGAGGCACCTTGTTTTGTTCTGGAGATGTAAGGATCTGTTTAAAAACAGATATCTGAGAGGCACACCACAGGTCATTAAAGTCTGGTTAGATTAATAGCCCTATGCTTCAAGTCTTCCTAACAGATCACTCTTTTACAAAATGTTCTTGCCTATTGTCAAATAATAAATGCATCCTGAAGTGTGGAAGCATTGTAATTCTGTTGTTTTGCTCAACAGTTAAATACTTTTTCATAGTTAGTTATTATTTAGTTAATTTACACAAACAAATCACCCTTTTGTATGAGAATTGTTCCTGAGCTACACTTGAATCTACCAAGAGACCAGACCAGTGAAGGTCGGGTCCCTGTTCAGAACAAATTTTATATTATCACATTCTTGGTTTCTCTCCATCTCTTCTGAAAGCAGCGACTTGTGCTAACTGCTGGTGGCCCTCTAGTACTTTGGCCAAGAGGTGTAGAAAAACTGACCATGTATCTCCACTTTATCTGAAGAGTCAAAGTATAATTAACTCCTTCTGTCTGAAAAGGAGATTTGTGATTGATGGTTGAACTGTCTAATCAGCTTGAGGCTGTTCTTCAAATTGTAAATAAGTATTGTAGCTATTTTAGACTGGTCGTATTCCATCTGTGCAGGTGATTGAAAGTGTTGGACAAGTCTATCTAACTTCCAATAAGCAGTTTAATGCAATTTAGGTAATTATTAACCCTGGATCATGTAATCTTTGCAAAAGCAGAACGTATAAAATATATCGTTTCCACACTGTAAAGGATATGGTCTGCTTATAAGAATTGCTGTGAAGCTGTTGAAAGGGAAAGGCCTTTTAAAAACCTGTAGATATCCAAAGCAGAAGACCTGAATTCTTAAAACTTGCCCATTTACCTTCGAATGAGCCTTTTCTGTATGTGACTTTACTAGTGTTCAAATAAAGATTTCATGCATGTGGACATGACAGTGTATATTTGTAAACTAGACCTGCATGTTTTGGTACGACCAAATTTGTGGAGCAAATTGTGTAATTGAGCCTTTAGATCCTCTAAAACAAGTATCCTTCCTTTTCAAGACACTAGAAGATGGTCTGGCCAAGAAAGTAGTATTGGAGTTTATTCTAATAATGTCTGCAGAACTTGTCCCTCAGTAATCCATTCCTATCAACAAATTAAAGTCAGATCAATTTAGGCTGCTGTGGGTTTCCAAATGCTCTTGCCATTAAGAAATTGTCGATCAGTAATTTCTCGAGTTTTACTTGACAGCTACATTTTGGAAAATGTGTAAAATCCAACTTTTGTCCCACGATTGCTATGCAGGTTACTAAATTAGATAGTAAAATCTTACTTTTCTGTTGCAGCTTCTATTGTGATTCCTGCTGGTAGAAGTGTTCAAAATTTTACATCTGCAGAACTGGTAAGTGTATTAATAAATAATCCTGCTTTGTTTTTATTCCTCTTCAAAATTTTATATGGGTACAGGAGCCTAGTGGTTATGGTACTTGACTGGTAGTCAGAGATCATGGGCCTGATTTTAGCAGGCCTGCGGGTTTCCGGCGGGTTGGGTTTCGGGTGCGTGGCCTCCGCGCCTGGTGAAATTAGTGGGTTGCCCGCGCGATCGTAGCAGGCAATGCACTAATTGGAATCACTTACCTGCTCCTCCGGGCTCCGCGCTGCTGGTCTGCGCGTCGGGCGGGCTGCGCATGCGCAGTACGATCTGTCAGCTGGAGGCTTTCTACTTAAAGGGGCAGTCCTCCACTGACAGATGCTGCAACCAATGGAACAAATTACAACATGGAGCAGCCCAGGGGGAAGGCTGCTCCCAGTTTAATGATGCCTCACCCCAGGTATCATCAGATGGGGTGAGGAGGAGGGGGAGGACAGAGATCTTCCACCCGGCGGGCGGGAGGAAGCGGCCTGCCTCTGCCACCAAGAAGGCCTGGCTCGAGGTGGCAGAGGTGGTCACCCGCACCACCAACATATCGCCCACCTGCATACAGTGCAGGAGGCGCTCCAATGACTTCAGTAGGTCAGCCACAATGAGAACACGTAGTCTTTCCCCTACACTCCGTCTGCCACAACACTGCCCCCACCCCACATCTCCTTCGGCACCGCCAACACTACTCTGTCACATCACCCCTCACACCCACTCAAACCCCATCCTCATCTTACCTACACCTACTCACCTCGCCAGTACTCACCCGCCACTAACACGCAACCCAATCCTCATACAATCTCATGGCTCTATCCCATACTCACCCTCTCGTGCATCTCTCTCACGGCCAGCCTCACTCAACCTGCCACCACCTGTGCTGCAGCCACAGGGCATGCATCGCATATGTGCAGTAGGCAGCGTACGGCAAACGTGTCGTGAGCATGAAGGGGATGCACAAGGGTGTCTGAGGGTTTGCGATGGGTGTTACCTATATTGAATTTCAGAGCAACAAACATCACACATTATATTGGCACCACCACTGCCATGTCTCCGCGAATCCTGTCTGTTGTGTCCAATAATGCCCGCTCCTGGGTATCACTATGAGGACCCACCACTGATGCCACCCATTGTGTTACTGCAGAGTAGGTGCAGGTGTATTTGCAGGGCTCTTCCGCGCAGACGACTGAGAGACATCGGCGGTGTACCCGGCTGCACCCTGGAAGGATGCGGAGGAGAAGTTGTGGAGGGCAGTGGTGACTTTGGCAGCGACAGGTAAGCAGATGGTGCTGGGGCCAGCCAGGAGCAGCTCGGCATGAAAGAGCCTGCAGATCTCCACGACTACATGTCGAGTGAATCTGCGCCTCCGTGTGCACTGCTGCTCAGAGAGGTCCGGGGAGCTGCGCCTCGGTCTGTGGACCCTGTGCGGAGGGTAGTGCCCTCTGCGACGCGTCTCTCTCTGCGGTAGCCCTCCCTCCTGCTGTACAGGTGGATGTGTCACAGCACTGTTGTGGAGCTCCACGTGTCAGAGGTGGACGGCGTGGACTGCGAGGCTGCTGGGGCTGGTCATGCTGTTCATCCTCCAAGGATGTCAACGCACCACCCATCTGGCAGGTGTTGGTCTGAGGGGTTGTGCAGGGTAGGTAGGTGGTTCCTCGCACTGGGGCTGCGGTTTCACGTCGGTCTGTCCTCTGGCTTGGCGGGGGGTGGTGGAGGGCAGGGGTTGCCCTACGTGACGCGGTGGCCTCCTGCGTGGGTGAGGGCTCTCCCACCCGCTGTGGAGTGCACCTTGGCAGCTGCCACAGGCTGCTGGCTGGAACACGACCGGTTGAAGGGAGACTGTTTCCCCCAGTGTGTGAAACTCACTGCCTTGAACCTAAAATCCCATACTTCCTGTTTTGACAGCTGATTCAGCTCATTTAATGACCTCAACAAGCAAGGTAAGTACACTCAAGTGGAACCCCGCTGGCTTTAATTGCCTGCGGGATTCCCACCAGCGGGGCCTGCGCACGCAGCCCCGCACGTCAGCGCGGTACCCGGAAGTGGCCGGGATCTCGGCGCGATCCGGTCACGTGACTGGATATCGGGATTTTCGGCCCCCCCCCCCCCCGCTGGAAACCCGCAGGAAACCCGACGCTAAAATCGAGCCCCATGAGTTCAAACCCCACCAGGGCAAGTTGTGAAATTGAATTCAATAAATCTGACAATTTATGAGCTAGTGCCAGAAAATGATCATGAAAGCTGGATTGTCTTAAAAACCCAAGTGGGATGGGAACCTGCCACCTCTACCTAGTCTGGCCTACATACAATCCGCTCCCACAATATATGATCATCTATTAATGGCCTTGGGGATGTCAGTGTTGCTGGAGCCCACATCTCTAGATCAAATATAAGAACTTTAAGATCCTCACCCTCTCTTGGCATTTCTGAGTATACTGCTTTCCGAACACTATTTTTCAATCAGTTCTAGGAGCTACACAGAGGGCTAAGGGTGACTAACCGTGATTGAAATTTTCCATTGAAACAATTACATTATATGCTATGAAATTATAATGGAAAATTATAAAAAGGTGTGGTAATATATTTAATATCTTCAATCAAAAAAGCACTTGCATGTTTATGGCAGTGGCTGCAAAGTTGAAGGGAGAGATTTTATCTTTAAATTTGGTTGTCTTTGCTCCCCGCTCTCTACTGTACCTAATGTTGCTCTTCATTTAGCTGCTGTGAAGTGTGTTAGAATAGTGTGGTAATTTGTCGGTTTTTGCCCCTTGTGGGAAATGTCTCCCCCTCCCCGGCCCCCTTTACAGTGCAGCAGAAGTCTGAGTGGCCAATTTTGTGTACAAATCTCTATTTTACCACACTGTTGAATGGCACATTTGAGAACTCTGCATTGAACAGGAAAGGGATTTTCCTGTTCTAAGTATCAGTATCATAGTATGATACAGCACAGAAGGAGGCCATTTGGCTCATCGTGCCTGTGCCGGCTCTTTGGTAGAGCAATCCATTTAGTCCCACTCCATGCTCTTTCCTCATAGCCCTGTAAATTTTTTCCCTTCAAGTATTTATCCAATTTCCTTTTGAAAGTTATTATTGAATCTGTTTCCATCACCCTTTCAGGTGGTGCATTCCAGTTGATAACAACTCGCTGCATTAAAAAAATGCTTCCTCATGTCGCCTCTGGTTGTTTTGCCAATCTTTTGCCTTTAATCTGTGTCTTCTGGTTACCGACCGTCTGACACTGGAAACAGTTTCTCCTTATTTACTCTCTATCAAAACACTTAATGATTTTGAACACCTCTATCAAATCTCCCCTGAACCATCTCTGTTCTAAAGAGAGCAACCCCAGCTTCTCCAGTCTCTCCAACTGAGGTACTTCTAACTGAAGTACTTCATCCCTGGTACCATTCTAGTAAATCTTTTCTGTACCCTCTCTAAGGCCTTGACATCTTTCCTAAAGTGTGGTGCCCTGAATTGAACACACTACTCCATCTGCGGCCTAACCAGTGTTTTATAAAGGTTTAGCATTCACACCAGTCTTAGTATCGTAGTATGTTACAGCACAGAAGGAAGCCATTCGGCCCATCGTGCCTGTGCCGGCTCTTTGAAAGAGCTATCTATTTAGTCCAATTCCCTTGCTCTTTCCCCATAGCTCTGCAAATTATTTCCTCCAGTTAATTATTATTTTAACGGAGAAGGAAAGACTAGGTGTACTTCCAGTAGAAAGTACTTCCCTATCTGTATGTATTTAATTTTAATAAAAGTATATGGATTTATATTATAGTTTTTCTCCTACAGGATAGCAGAGGTCTTCTGGTATATTTAGCATTGCTTGCTTTCCATGGTGATTGCGCTCACTCTCTCTCTCTCTCTCTCTCTCATGGAGACCAGCCACCAGATCTCCACTCAGCCCCTGAGCTGCTGTGCTGACTTAGTATATGTGTGTGGATCTCGTATGTCCCGAGTGACTACATTAACATGTACGGAGTCGTACAACACCAGGTTATAGTCCAACAGCTTTATTTGAAATCACAAGCTTTTGGAGCTTTGCTCCTTCGTCAGGTGAGTGAAGGGTTCCATAAAGGCACCGCATGTATAGTCAGAGAACAATGCCTGGTGATTACAGATAATCTTTCCAACTGCCCGTTATCACACCTCGGCAGAGAGATAATCACAGCAATCAAAGGAGTGGATGGTGTTCAGACAGGTTAGTCAGGGACACATTACATCCAAGAATACTGAATACACAAGGGGTCAGATAACAAAGACAGAGAGAGAGAGAGAGAGAGAATGACCAGTTGTATTAAAAGCAGATAACTTTTTTTCGCTGGTGGGGTTACATGTAGCGTGACATGAACCCAAGATCCCGGTTGAGGCCGTCCTCATGGGTGCGGAACTTGGCTATCAATTTCTGCTCGACGATTTTGCGTTGTCGTGTGTCTCGAAGGCCGCCTTGGAGAACGCTTACCCGAAGATCGGAGGCTGAATGTTCTTGACTGCTGAAGTGTTCCCCGACTGGGAGGGAACCCGCCTGTCTGGCGATTGTTGCACGGTGTCCGTTCATCCGTTGTCGCAATGTCTGCATGGTCTCGCCGATGTACCGTGCTCCGGGGCATCCTTTCCTGCAACGTATGAGGTAGACAACGTTGGCCGAGTCACAGGAGTATGAACCATGTACCTGATGGGTGGTGTCCTCTTGTGTGATGGTGGTATCTGTGTCGATAATCTGGCATGTCTTGCAGAGGTTGGCGTGGCAGGGTTGTGTGGTGTCGTGGACGCTGTTCTCCTGAAAGCTGGGTAATTTGCTGGGAACGATGGTCTGTTTGAGGTTAGGTGGCTGTTTGAAGGCGAGTAGTGGAGGCGTGGGGATGGCCTTAGCGAGGTGTTCGTCGTCATCGATGACATGTTGAAGGCTGCGAAGAACATGGCGTAGTTTCTCCGCTCCGGGGAAGTACTGGACGACAAAGGGTACTCTGTTGGTTGTGTCCCGTGTTTGTCTTCTGAGGAGGTCTATGCGATTTTTCGCTGTGGCCCGTCGGAACTGTCGATCGACGAGTCGAGCGTCATATCCCGTTCTTGCGAGGGCGTCTTTCAGCGTCTGTAGGTGTCCATCGCGTTCCTCCTCGTCTGAGCAGATCTTGTGTATTCGCAGGGCCTGTCCATAGGGGATGGCCTCTTTGACGTGGTTAGGGTGGAAGCCGGAAAAGTGGAGCATCGTGAGGTTGTCCGTGGGCTTGCAGTCGAGTGAAGTGCTGAGGTGCCCGTCTTTGATGGAGATTCGTGTGTCCAAGAATGAAACCGATTCTGAGGAGTAGTCCATGGTGAGTTTGATGGTGGGATGGAACTTGTTGATGTTATCGTGTAGTCTCTTCAGTGATTCTTCGCCGTGGGTCCATAGGAAGAAAATGTCGTCTATGTATCTGGTGTATAGCGTTGGTTGGAGGTCCTGTGCAGTGAAGAAGTCGTGCTCGAACTTGTGCATGAAAATGTTGGTGTATTGGGGTGCGAATTTGGTCCCCATGGCTGTTCCGTGTGTTTGGGTAAAGAACTGGTTGTCGAAGGTGAAGACATTGTGATCCAGGATGAAGCGGATGAATTGTAGGATGGCGTCTGGAGATTGGCTGTTTTTGGTGTTGAGTACTGAGGCTGTCGCAGCGATGCTGTCATCGTGGGGGATACTGGTGTAGAGTGCCGAGACGTCCATCGTGGTGAGAAGTGTTCCTGGTTCAACTGGTCCGTGGGTGCTGAGTTTTTGTAGGAGGTCTGTAGTGTCGCGACAGAAGCTGGGGGTTCCCTCTACGATGGGTTTCAGGATGCCCTCGACGTATCCAGAGAGGTTCTCTCACAGGGTTCCGTTGCCTGATACGATAGGACGTCCGGGTGTGTTGGCTTTGTGTATCTTTGGGCGGCAGTAGAAGTCTCCCACGCGGGGAGTACGTGGGATGAGAGCGCGTAGGATGCTTTGAATGTCTGGATCGACGGTCTTGATCAGTTTGTTGAGCTGGTGGGTGCGTTCTTTGGTCGGATCTGCGGGTAACCGTCTGTAGTGTTCCTGGTTGTCCAGTTGTCGGTATGCTTCTTTGCAATGGTCAGTTTTGTTCTGTATGACGATGGCTCCTCCTTTGTCCGCTGGTTTGATGACGATGTTGCGGTTGGTCTTGAGAGCGTCGATGGCGTTGCGTTGTGCTCGGGTGACATTCTGGACTGTCTTCTGAGTGCGGCTGACGAATCTGATGTTGACTCATCTCCTGACCGCTTGAGCAAACATGTCAAGCTTAGGGCAGCGTCCCTCCGGAGGAGTCCAATTTGACTCTTTCTTCTTCGGTTGCTGTACCGCGGATCCCTCTGTCTGCTGTTCCGGATCGTTGATTTCAGCCTCTGATCTTCGGGTAAGCGTTCTCCAAGGCGGCCTTCGAGACACACGACAACGCAAAATCGTCGAGCAGAAATTGATAGCCAAGTTCCGCACCCATGAGGACGGCCTCAACCGGGATCTTGGGTTCATGTCACGCTACATGTAACCCCACCAGCGAAAAAATGTTATCTGTTTTTAATACAACTGGTCATTCTCTGTCTCTGTCTCTGTCTCTGTCTCTGTCTGTCTGTGTCTCTCTCTCTCTCTCTCTCTGTCTTTGTTATCTGACCCCTTGTGTATTCAGTATTCTTGGATGTAATGTGTCCCTGACTAACCTGTCTGAACACCATCCACTCCTTTGATTGCTGTGATTATCTCTCTGCCGAGGTGTGATAACGGGCAGTTGGAAAGATTATCTGTAATCATCAGGCATTGTTCTCTGACTATATATGCAGTTGTAAACAATTTTACAACACCAAGTTATAGTCCAGCAATTTTATTTTAAATTCACAAGCTTTCGGAGGCTACCTCCTTCCTCAGGTGAATGATGTGGAAATGAAATCCTCGAAAAAAATTTCGAGGATTTCATTTCCACATCGTTCACCTGAGGAAGGAGGTAGCCTCCAAAAGCTTGTGAATTTAAAATAAAATTGCTGGACTATAACTTGGTGTTGTAAAATTGTTTACAATTGTCAACCCCAGTCCATCACCGGCATCTCCACATCATATATATGCAGTGCCTTTATGGAACCCTTCACTCACCTGACGAAGGAGCAAAGCTCCAAAAGCTTGTGATTTCAAATAAAGCTGTTACATTTGTCCACCCCAGTCCATCACCGGCATCTCCACATCATGGCTACTATCAACACTACATTAACATGGAAATTGGTGCTTCAGACTGGCCTGAGGGCTGATCAAAGAGACCTGAGCTAACAAAAATTACTGTTTTTAACAGGGCTGAACATAAAAATGTTACATTTTCCTTGTTGTAAATAACTACATTGTATTATCTGTTTTTGTAGAACACTTCAGGAACTACAACTACTCTTGCGTTACCTTCTGGCATTAGTCTTCCAATCCAGGTCCCTGCTGGAGTCACCTTACAGACTGCTTCAGGCAAATATCTTGTATTCCTCACTGTTCCAGTAAATCCATTTATGTAAACTGATTTTGCCAGTGTTAAACAATGTATTTTTTCTTTTGTTTTTGTGAATCAGAATTGCTCTCTCTTCTTTCCAGTCTCCCCAGGCTGCACATCATTGGTAGCTAGGGCACTTGAAAGGGGAAGTAGGGGCAACTTATCTGCCTATACAAGCTCATATGTCAAAAACACTCAATGCACAGATAGTTATTGCTGGCACGACATGTAGATCCAAAACAAAATAAACATTCAAATAATATTTTAATAAACAAATGTAATCTGATCTCTGGGTTTGTAAATTGTTTGGGCTTTATTCTTGTGAAACCGGGAGCACAAATAATGTCAATTTAACAATTTGCTCTCCATGGTGATGGAGCTAAGCAGTGCCAAATATACCAGAAATGTACAAAATTATACTAGCCTAAGGGGGAGAGGAAAGTCTGGGATTGGGCAAAGCTGTAATTACTGATCTATTTGCTTGCAATCTACCTGGAGTGTGCAGCAGTACTGACTGAAGGAGTAAATTTTGGAATGAGTTCCATTTAAATTTAGATGGTTATAATTAGAAAGATTGACGTTCCCTATAACAGCACTGAGGTTTAAAATTGTGTTCAAAGGAAATGTTTCCTAAGTTGGACCAATCAGAGCTGCTTCTGGTGCACAGTAATTGATTACTATGCATCAGATTCGCTATTGCCTGTTTTGCGCTACTGGTGCATACTAATTTTGCTCCTACTGTTTCTTAAAAAGACGGAGACGCGCATGGGGCATGAATCTCTGCAAAAAAACGTTTGGGAACCTCTGACCGATAGTTTTGGCTATTGGCTATATTATTTTTAAATTGATACATTCAGTAGAATATATTTGTCACCTTTTTAAATCTTAATTTTGAATGGAATGAAAACCCATATTTAGCTCTGCTGTTGCTCCTTGTTTATTTGAGCAATTTTATTAGAACTGTGTAATAGTTGTTATTTTATTCATTCAATTATGAATAGCATTCTTACTTTTTTCTTGTTGGTTCAAACTGCCACAATAAACTACCATAGGGCTCAGGGAAGGCAATGATCAGCAGATTTTTTTTTTAAATGACCAACTTACCTTGGGGCAAAATCCCAGATAATGGGTCTACTATTTTGCATACCGTTTCGAGATTAGTGTTGCTGTTAGAATCATGGAACTTACAACACAGAAGAAGGCCATTCAGCCTATTGTGGTTTTGCTGCTGCTGTCTGCTGTAATCCTGTCTCCCTCCCCTGTCTCTGTATCCTTTTTAATATTTTTCTCCAATATTGTTGATTCTTTTCAATCTTTGTCTTTTCTAGGTCATCTGTATAAGGTCAATGTCCCAGTAATGGTAACCCAAAGTGCTGCAGGCCAGAAATATTTCCAGCAGCCTGTTCGTCATATCATTCACCAAGTAAATACAGTTACAGGGCAGACAGCTCTCATCCAGCAAAACTCAGTTTCTGGTCAAGCACATGTCATTCAGCAGTCTTCCCAAGACCAAGCAGCCACACTCCAACAATCCAGTTCAGGTCAAGTTTCCTCACATCAGCAGTTGCTGACAAACCAAAGCTTCGATGTAGCTGGTCAGTCCATTCTGCAACAGCCTGGTATGTCAAGACATGTATACATTCAACAACAGGGTACAGTGAAGCAGGTAGTTTTACAACACTCTGGGATGGGGGTACAGACAGGGCCACGCATTGTTATTCAGAGCCAACCTGTAGCAAACACAGGAACAATAACACAGCAGCAGATAGTATCCACACAGCAGCAGATAGTATCCACACAGCCGACTAGGCTAGAGCAGGCTGTGGAAGAACAAGCAGGCACAGGCCAGACTCAACATCTGTTAATTCAAGATTCAGACAGAGTTCCTCTAGCACATACGCTCATTGTACAAAATCAAGCATCTGAACAAAACGAAGGAACAAACTTATCGCAGTGCGTTTCCGAGCAGTGTGTAGTCCAGCAGTTTGCAGCCCAGGTAAGAGTGCTTAGAAAAAATGAAGACTGAAAGATACAAATTAATATACAGCCTTGTAAAATTTTATCAAGTTGGCAGAAGCTACATTTTATGGAAGTTGGGAAGTAGAGGCACAAAAAGTTGTTCTGTCGTGCATTCTACTACATTTCTACCTGCTTAAAAATACAAACTAAGTGGAGTTTTAAGTATTGGACAGAACAAGAAAGATAACTAATTGGGCCAGAATTTGCTGTCAAAATAACGGTGAGGCTAATGGCGCCCACCGTTATTTATGCGCAAGTGCTACAAACTTCAGGCGAGGGGCAGATACGCGAAAATCTGGAAAACACAGAAATCCAAAAGTTGCTGTCCAAGATGCGCTGCTCTGCTGTTAGTTTTGAGAAAACGGCATCTCACTGTCTGCCTCACCATTGAAATGCATTGAATGACGTGAAGTTGCTGTATTTTCGCAGTAGATATGAACTAACCTCGCCACAGAAAGTTAAGTCTTGTCCGTTTCAATCTATGTACCCTTTTAACGATAAGTGTTAATTACTGCCAGTCAACTTCTCTGACACTGAAAATTAACTATTACAAGTGTGGAGTCTCATTCCTTCAGTTTTTAATTGTTTTTGGAGATTTTAAAAATGTAAAATTTAATTTGACTTTTCTGTCTTTTTCTCTCTCTCTTAATCCAATCTTTCTTTCCCTCTCTTTATTTCTCCTTTTGTACCTGATTTGACATTGAATTCACCGACTCTAATTTACACTTCCTTCTCAGTCCTCACGCTGTTTATTTCACAGTCTGATTGGTTAAGGAGATACACAGTTGTTTGCCCTGTTCACTCAGGTCCCAGATGCCCTGTTTCCCTCGCTGCGACATTATCAGCTCACACTTTCAGCAACTTGCCATGCAAAAAATGTAAAAACCTAAACATGCAAGGACAAGTCTAACTAACGGCAGATGTCGTTAGATGCCCTGCAACAGCAAATTATGGCCCATTATCTCCTATTAATCCCAGTTTGTTGGTCTGTCCCATTCTGTTTCTTATGAGGGGAGGCAGGCAACATATCATTAAGCCCCCACTACATTTGCGTCAACCTTAAATACATGAGGAAAGCCCAGGATGACTTGCTTTCTTATCTTTTCCTTTCTTCCCACTACACCTTGATGTAAGAAAAATGAGGAATCACATAATCTCTGCTCAGAGTCTACATTGATGTGGCAGATATCCAAAGTGCACAGTGTTTGAAATCACAAGCATGAATCCACATCCTACGTAGCATGTTAAGGTACCAGTGAACTACACGGTTTACACTTGAAGAGAAGGTTCAGGGGTGATCATATTGAGGTAGATATGTCAAATGCTTAACATAGTCACAGATTATATAAGAGGGAATAGCCTCAAAAATAAAGGTGGGGTTGCCGGGTCGGGGGTTGGAATTTGATAGAGGGGTGTAGGAGGTACTGTGGAATAGAATATTTTCTAGACTCTGGAATGAACCAGATGGACTGCAGTAGTCTTTAAGGTTTCTGTACATTCCTATATTCCAATTATTTTGCTAGTTTTCCAGAGAGCTTTCTCCCAGGGAGTTTTGTGCTTCTCCTCTCAAATTACCACAAAATGTAGCTTCAGAAAATATTAAAAAATCCATGGAGACAATTTCTCTTTTTCCAAAGAAAATACAAGTTATTGATTTGGCCAACTTAATTTAATAACTTCTGCGGTCTGGTCTGTGTGTTCAAACTCTCGCAATGATATAGACAGGCTACCTTAAACCAGGTTGGTAATCTTGAGGTTACCGTAGTATTTTGTTGCTTTATAGGTTGGGTATTTGTTTTGGTGAATTAAATGTTGAAGTTATTATTTATTATTTAGGTAAATGAGACACTGTTGATGGTTGCAGCAACTCCAGAGGAGCAACAGATCAAGGTTGAATCATCATCCATCCCACAGCTGGATGGGACTATTGACACTTCTTCTGATGAAGAAATTGGTAACATGCGGGAAGTGGAAGAAAATGATATACTTGGAATTATTGATGCTGAAGACCTTAAAGCCCTTGAAGGTTATGATGAAGATGATAGTTCTAGTGCTGACTCTTCCAGTGATGGTCTTGATGAACAACCTAAAGAAGAAATTATAGAAGAAGTAAATGTGTAAAATATTCTGATCTTTTTTTTGGTTCCTATTAAAATGACTAACCACTCATAATATGTAATCCTAATATGCAGTCCTAATACAAGCAAATGTCTGGCTATATCCAGATTTATGTACAAGTGTTACAAATTCAGGTCTGTCATAGATATCTTCTGTGGCACAGTGGCATTGGTTGTTCCCAGAAGCGTTCTGAGTGTCTTGCCTTTGTGGGAGCTGACTCACTGTGTCCCATATCTCCTTGTATTGGTTATAACAATAGTACCCCCTTATGATCTGAACTGGATATTCATGTCTTTCACGTGTATAATCTTTCTGAAGTTGAACTGATAAAACCCTTGGTAAGACGATTCTAACCAATAAGCTGTAACAATAGGTAAGCATACAGAACAGCACTTATGATTTGATTTTTAATTCAAATAGTACAACTTATCTTCATGCAAAGAGCCTGTCACACTAACATACATCATTAGGATGTCTTAATTGGCTTAAACAAGATTACTTCTAACTATCTTGCAGCATTTCTAACCTCTTCACCTCAACAAAAGCTCTCACAGTTTTCCTTTTGACAAATCTGACTGCTCTTGCACTCTACCTGTTTTAGAAAGCCTCTTACTCTCTCTCCCTTCTCTCCCCCCCCCCCCCCCCCCCTTAACAGAGAAGGATCAATTGAATACTGATTTTCCATGGCTTTTTCCAGGTAAATATGCTGGGGCTTATAGACGTGATTGTTGGTTTGCTAGCTGTTGATAACCCTACCATCCCTTCTTTCATGCAGCATCACTGAAAGAATTACCTACTGGGATTGGGGTGCTTCTGAGGAAGTATCCAGTATTAGTGGGGCATTCATATATTTTATTGGTACCATTTGAGTCAGTTATCCCAGCTTCCTTTGGGAATAGGAACTCCCCATGCACTAATCAGCTGACAAAGTGATGTGTATTCACCTCTGTCCACAGAAGCAGGTGATAGTGGATGGGGATAATGCAGTGACCTGCTTGGCATCTCTGAAGATCTTGCTCTTCCAAATACCTCAGATAAGTGAATTCTTATTGGTGGCAGTAATAATGTTGGGGAAAAAATTAAAACAGTTGCCAGAGAGGCTTGAAAGAATCTAGATGCCAGCAAGTAAAAAAATCACACAAAAAAAAGAAAAATAGTTTACGAATGACAAATACATTTACCATAACATTACTGTGTTCTTTCCCTGATCTTATTCATATATTTACTCTAACCTATGAACACTGGACACCCATTCACATGGGCATTATTTAGAAAAAACATTCTATGTGCCAAAATGTCAGGAAATGACGTGCAGGACCTCCCTGCCCTCAAAATAGTAATTAAAGCCTGTTTGAGGTAGGCACATGTTAAGTCAGCATTCCCTGCTCACAGGAAATTGCACATGATGCAAAGTGAGTGAAGAATTCGCATAACAGATGCATCTACTTTTTCTATTGTGTATGCCCGATTTTATATTTGGAAATCAGTCAGATCCAATTGGAAAATCTAGGCTAGAATCTCAAAGGGACGTGATAAGTTTCCTTCCGTACGCATTCTCAGTTACCTTGGTGGTTGTCTATTGTGCCTTTTGAAAATTATACTTTTCAACCTGGATACATTGCTGAGCTCAATGACTACCGCCTATCTTGTGATAACGTAACTGACATGTAGTGTGTACAAGTATTGTATCATGAAGACTTTTTAAAAAAAAAAAATAATTCCAGGCTATATTATTTGCAGCCATTCATGTACCCTATTGTCTTCTGGTTCTTGTGAGTCATGTCCTAGCTTCACTAGATGATGGCGAGGTCCCATCTGGTGTAGTGTATCCTTGATATGTGCTTTTGTTTTAAGAAAAAATGATTACCTGATTGTAATACTTCTACCTTTTTAAAAGAAAAGAAATTGATTAAGTTAATTCGGCTTCTGAAATTAAATAATGTAAACCAGGAAACATTTAGATGGGCCTCATACTTGTGGATTCCATATCTGTCCTTCTGCTGCAAAAATGTAATTATAATGCATATTTTGCATGACTCAGTAGCAAAGATGGCCAAGGATAAAATTAAGTCCATGGAAATTTTTTTATCAAGCATACTCTAGCAAACATCGAACTCTTGTGATAATTATCTAATTTATCACAGGACGATTTTTAGTCTGTTTTATACTAACACTTGTTTAGGTTGGATTCTCACAGATTGGCTTCAGTGAATCAGTTTGGACACAAAAATCTGCCTCCAGGATAAGGAAAATATATTTAGTCAGGAGCTGGCTCGTGGTCACCATTCTCCCAGAATCTGATGTAAACAAGCTTCAGTATGAAAGTGGCTTTTACACACAAAACGGGGAACACGCAAAACAAAAAACCCATATAACATTTTGTTGATCGGTATATTAGTACAAAATATCTCTCTCTCTCTTCCTCGCCCCAGTTTTCTATGCTAGTTTTATCCCCTCTCCCTCTGCCTTGAAGGCATTGACTCTTTACTAGAGTACAGTTCCATGGGTGCTCGCCCAAGTTGTTACCATTCATGTTTAAGTCTTGACAGTGAGTGTCAATGGGCTATTTGACTGTGGAAGGATACCACAGATGTCCCAGTCCTGTCGTTTGCTGATGTCTACTTATGCACGCGTACAGCAGGGTTACTGAATATGCATCAGGAGTGGGAACTTTTATCCCTCCAAACCATTGGAGCAGAGGTCAATTGTAGCACCTCTATTGCTCTCTGAGCAACTGGTACAGACTGATAATTGAATCTGGGAACTTTTTTTGATCTGTGTGGTTTAACTTGATGAGCCATCATTAGAAGCTAGCAAAAGAATTTAGTTAAGAGACTTTTGTTTCCCTCTTGCACTCTAATCTATAAAATGATTAGGTTCCAGAGCCATCTGAAGATGATAAAATGTAATAAGAAGTCACATTAGTTGTTGCAGAATGAAATTACCCATATATCAGTCCTTAGAAGGAAGGACAAGATGTACCAGGTTTTCGGTATCCTAAAGCTTAATATCAAACCATACCTGCTGAGTTAAAATTGACTGAAAACTGAAAAACCACTATGTCTGTGTAGTTGGAGGTACATTTGTTTGGTATATCTTAACAGATGACCGTCCTACTTTCTCTCTCAGCCCATTTCTGTTTGCAAATCTCAACTTCCACTGTGCTGCTTGCAGAAATCATTATTACATTGGCAGTTCTTTACGGATCTGAGGTTTTTTTTAAGCTGCATGTATGCCCAGGAAGTAATCTGTGTTCCACCCATCAGCTAAGAAAGTGTTTCATATTTAATAACCATGGATGATCATAGTGGCAAAACAAATCACATGATTGTATTAAACTTGTTTTTATCACTTATAATGGAAATGTTTATATAGTACAGATATGTGTAAGCAAGATTTTGTGTAGCTTGTTTTTTTTTCATTTGAAGATACTAAACGCTGCCTCAGGTATCTCCATTTTTCCTCCCATGTGATTATTTGTAGTGTTCAATGCCCAGTCTAGACTTGCAATTTTAGTACATTTCATTTTACCTTGTACATCTAGACACATTGACACTCAAATATGCAGGTTCTGTGGTCTCTTTTTTTTCCCTATGATTTGGACTTCATTGTGTAAACCTCACAAAATATGTAAGTACTTACACTTTTATCATCAATCCCAAAATGTTTTGTAAAAAAGTTAAAGAAAATTTTGGTATGCATATCTCTTTGGACATTGTAGCCTTCTTTTGTTCTAGTGCAGACACTGATCATATTTTGTGCAAGTTACGAGGATAAATTGGGGTTTATGCTGGCATAGAAACATTAACTGTATTGTCAACTTCTAAGGTACATTTGAAGGTGACGCAAGCAGAATTTACAGGTGTGATGGATACTATTTCAGTGTCCCAAATAAATTTAAGAGGGTTAGTTAGATCTCTTCATTTAAATTGGTTAGTTGTTTTTGTGCAGTCGATTCTACAGTATAAGAACTTAAGAAATAGGAGCAGGAGTAGGCCATACGACCCTTCGAGCCTGCTCCGCCATTCAATAAGATCATGGCTGATCTTCTACATCAACTCCACTTTCCCGCCCTATCCCCATATCCCTTGATTCCCTTAGTGTCCAAAAATCTATCGATCTCAGTCTTGAATATACTCAAAGACTGAGCATCCACAGCTCTCTGGTGTAGAGAATTCCAAAGATTTACAACCCCGAGTGAAGAAATTTCTCCTTATCTCAGTCTTAAGTGGCTGACCTCTTATCCTGCGACTATGCCCCCTAGTTCTAGACTCTCCAGCGTCTGCCCTGTCAAGCCCTCTAAGAATTTTATGCTTTTCAATGAGATCACCCCTCATTCTTCTAAATGCCAGAGAATATAGGCCCATTCTATTCAATCTCTCCTCATGGGACAATCCTCTCATCCCAGGAATCAATCAAGTGAACCATCGTTGCACCCCCTCTAAGGCAAGTATATCCTTCGTTTAGGTAAGGAGACCAGAACTGTACACAGTACTCCAGGTGTGGTCTCAACAAAGCCCTATATAATTGCAGCAAGACTTCCTTACTCTTATACACCAACCCCCTTGCAATAAGGGCTAACACACCATTTGCTTTCCTAATTGCTTGCTGTACCTGCATGTTAACTTCCTGTGATTTGTGTACAAGGACACCCAAATCCCTCTGCTACCAACATTTGTTTCAAAGGTATAGGCAGACCTTTGAAGCTTAATGTGTGAATTTATGAATCCAGTCCTTTGATGTGCAATAATGACTAGGTTGTTAGCTGATGGTTAATGCTATATATATCTTGTAACACAGAAATGCTAATTCAGAAAAATTGATTTGTTCATGCAGGCAGGAAATTAAAAAGCATTCTTGGCCCCAAATGTCAATTTTCACTTTGTAAGTATTGATTTTTGGCAATCATCCAGGCCATCTTGACCTTATCGAGAGTCTTGGCTGTTCAGAGGTTTTGATTCCCCTATGACTGTTTTAACTACATAATGCTTATAATTTTATAAGGTTTTCCAGTTGTTTTATAAATAAATGTTTCATACTTACCACCCCTTCCCAGCTTAGCATTTAATATTGTGAACCTGTCTGCTAAATGGGTTCCACTGGTTTTAAAGTAATGGACGATATAATATGAATCACTATGCGCAGCTCACACAGATGATGTGCTTTGAAGAATTAAAAATTAGCTGGAGGTTTGGAAAAACACGCAGGGGGAGTTCTGCAGGTGCTGGCCTCTTAAAAACCCCAGAGATCTAATTTTGTTGATTGTAGGAAATAATGATCAGCTGCCATTTTGTGGCAATGATTCAGAATATGTGGTGTGATTTCTTTGCACGTTTCTTTCTGGAATACATTAAACACATCTTGTTACGCAATTAGTTTTTAACCCTCCTAATTTACTAACCTGTTTTTGGCAATGTAAAAATAACTTTTACTTAGGATAATAATAACCATGCGAAAAGGTAATCTGTTTTTGAAATGTTTTTACATTTTAAGCCTAGAACTGATGAACCTATCAATTAATTTAAACTACAGAATAGCCATAATGCTTTGTTGCCTGGCAAAGAATGGCTCTGGACACTTGGCTTTACATTTGATGCATTTTTTTTATTGAGAAACCAATGTGAGGTGCCAAAACTCATAGTGCAGGATGTCAGATAGGTCGCAAAGATTAAGAGAACAAGGTAAATCAGAAGTACTGATAGTGATGTCAAGCTCACGTTTTAAGAGCCTGAAGATTCTAGAGGGAAGTAAGGATGGTGGTGGGGGAGAGGAAGGATTGAAATAGATAAAGATTTCTACGTCTAGGACCTTGAAAAATAGTGAGTTAAAGTAGAAGACCTATAATGAGTCTTGATTTCAACAAAGTAAGGATGTAGGGATGAAAAAGTATTTTTGCAGTTTAGAAGGAAAAAGGGAGGAGAATCAGAAGAATCTTTCCCATAAATTATTTTATTTTTTTATAACATTGCTCATATAATTTTCCTTTTACACACTATGCAAAGGCATATTCCGTACACTATTGCATCAGTTGCTTGTCAGCATTTGGGCAATTCTGCTCTTCTTACACGAGCAAAGCTCCCCAGTGAATTTTTTGCTCTGTTGTGTGTTTTGTTTTTTTGTTTTTTCTAAAGGTTTGCTGCATATTGTCGTTTTCATGAGATGCAAGTCTTCAGGATTGAAGCACTGTTTCACGTGCCTTCATGGGACCTCTTACAGTCAAAACAAAATGTGACCTCTTGTCAAGATTTGCTTGGAATTCTCAGCCAACAATAGCAGAGGCTGTTTTCATCTGTCACTGGAGTTAACTGCACACTAAACCACCATTCCAGTGTGTCATAAGTAAATGTAAGGTCTACTTCCATACAAAGATAACGAAGTTGGTTAGGATTGACCTTTTCAGCAACATCCACAGAGCAAATTCAGTGGTGCCTACCACTGAACATGTATCCCCATTTGTCTTGATTTAGCTTTTGAAAGTCTGTCTGTAAGTGTTTTAACATACTGAGTTTCTCCAGCTAACAAACCATAATAACATGAATCTTTGGCAACATCCAATGGATGAACAGTTTTTCTTTCACACACTGATCTTTGTTGGAGCTGTTCTTAAGTAGTCAAATTGACCCCATTAGCAATGGAAGCAAGAGGTTCCTGCCTGTGACAGCAGTTAGCAGGAATTTGTGAATACCACAGTATCTCCCTTGTTGCTCTTGGGCCTGTGGCCGAGGCTGGGTTTTACACTCTTGCTGTGTTATACCTTGCTCGCTCTCTGTCTCCCTGGGCCTAGTATTGTGTCTATCCACAAACCTCTCTTGTAACTGCTTTGTCTTTCTTGCTCTCCATGTATAACCAAACAAATGTTTAAAAATCAACAGCACATGTTCTAATACTGCATTACAATTGGAGGTTTAGTTATGATACAGGAATGGCAATTGATTCCTGGAAATACTCAGAGGCAAGTTGGCCATCTACACTTGGTCGGCATTTCTGACAAAGGGAAGGAGGCTGACAACATAAATACTGTTTAATGCTATGGGATAAAGTCTTAACATGTATGGAATTTTAGATTTAGGATTATCTGTGCAGGTTGTTGTCATTACTATATTAAACTTGCTGAATAGTTTTACCTTACTTAACTTTAGTTGCGTTGAGTCAGATCTCTATCAGAGAAACATGAAACAGTCAGTTGTCAAATGATTATTGGCTGCCAAGGTTGCTGGAAAGCAGTATTAACATATAGAATGGATACACAATTATTATTTGCCAATGAGAAAGTGGCCGCATGATCGTGTGAGTTTAGTTGCCCAACAAGATAAAGGGATAGCTTGGTTTGGTCTATTACTATTGGCTAAATAAGCTGGCTCAAAAGTGACACCGGTTTTCTCTACAGTCAGTGATTCTATCCATGAGTATAGAGGGAACATTATTATTCCAGTTCCTTATGTGGCATTCCTTACAGTGGAAACAGGACCTGGTCTCTGAACCTTAAAGAGCTTTTCTTGAAGAGAAAGAGACTCATTTAAACCTTAAGATTGTTATGCTTTTAATGGTCTTCTGGACCAGAGCTTGAATACCCTGATACCAATAGGCTATTCTCCACGATGTGAGCCTCTGTTAATGATCTATCATTGACCTTTAAAGGATTTGCCCTCCCAGCTTCCTTACGAATTGCTACGGGGCTTACTGATATCTAACTTTACAACTTAAATGAAAAATACCAAAACAATGAAATTCTGCCAATACAGCAGCCATTTTATAAAATCCTAAGCTTTTATTATAATCAGTGTTGCTCTGAACTTGCCTCTTTTTTGTTTCTTTTAAACTGTCGATAATTTATTCTACATATTTTTCCTCCTTCCTGCATCCTCAAAATGTTGAAATCAAGACTTATCAAACTGTCTCCTACTCTAATTCATTCTTTCTCAGGACTTGAAAATTATGGAACTCTATACCTCCCTCAAACTTTCCTTTCTCCTACAACCTTCAGGCTTTTAAAACCAAAGCTTGGCATTAGCTGATCACTTCTTATTTTTTTTCACCCTTACTTGTTTTCTGCCCCATGGCCTTGATTTTTCT
Organism: Heptranchias perlo; assembly: GCF_035084215.1. Lineage (NCBI taxonomy): Eukaryota > Metazoa > Chordata > Chondrichthyes > Hexanchiformes > Hexanchidae > Heptranchias > Heptranchias perlo. The sequence goes on along the minus strand of NC_090332.1, from coordinate 18,893,049 downwards.
CAATTTTTGAAAAAAGAGCTTGTAGTAAAGTTGTTGGCCATTAATCTTTGTTAAAGGCCAATGGAATTCGAATACTCCCACCACCAGTAATTTACTTAAAATTTATTCTGGATATAGAATTTCCTGATTACGTATTTTTCTTATAAAGCTTATTAGTTGTGTAAAAATCATTGGGCGATAGCAGCTCTCGCAAAAACTGAAGAGGCAAAAGTAACAAGGGAGGGGTGTTGTTGATAATACCTGTAATGGAACATTGGACCCGTGACTAAGAAGCCAGAGTTTGAATATCAGATTGACTGACTAGTATTTGTTCTTGAAACTTCCCATTTTGGTGAAGCACACCAATTTTTGGGTAGATCATCTGGAGAGAATTTCTTTTTTCACAGCTAAAGAAAACTATCTGGTGGTTGGATTGTAGAAAGGTTTGCAGTGATGTTCTTGGGCTAGACTACTACAGATGTAGGATTGTGTGAATAGTAGAGGGGAACAAAAGCTTTAATTGATTTTTGATATTTTATAAATTGTTTTGATATCCTGACATAGGAAGCATTGTATCACCTAAGCTCTTCCTGTTTTACCTTGTCCTTCCTTTCTTCCCTACATTACAACGGTGACTACACTTCACAAGTACTTCATTGGTTGTAAAGCATTTTGGGACGTCCTGAGGTTGTGAAAGGAGTTATATTAATGCAACTCCTTTCCTTTTTACTTTTTTCAACCTTGATTGTAATCTATGGGCCTTGGTCCTCCACTTAAGTTTTTCAATTTTAAACAAAGCTTGTAGAAATGTTATTGGTCATTAATCTTTGGTAATTAATGGAGGATAAATTAATTTGCATACAATGTATTTTACAGGATCCTTTGAATTCAGGAGATGATGTAAGTGAACAGGAGGTGCCTGATCTGTTTGATACGGAAAATGTAATTGTTTGCCAGTATGACAAGGTAAGTGCATTTGTGTTATTAAGTTCCAATATGTATTTATTTTTATTTCAAAGCCAGTGTTTTTTTAAAAAAGTAACTGTCTATGACCCAATGGTTCAAAGACAAAGGTACAGCTTCGCAAAGCAAATGGATCACATGGTTTATTGCCCAGATTTGTCAAATTCCCAATTCTAATATTTCGGCTAAGAGAAGGTGGAAAAAGAAACGAGGCATCTACCCACATGGCAAGAGATAAAATTGGAAGGAAATATATATCTGGCTGGCCTTACTACTTGTCAGAACAGATGGGAGGAACCTTGTAAGCAGAGTGCATAACTGGCTGTCCACTTGACCCCAAAAGATGTATGGCTCAAGAGGGAAAGAGATAGTAAAATGGGGATATTTGAAGATGAAGTAGCATCAGAAAAAGGTAACATGGAATTCTATATAATTGAAACTCATCTTTTCCATTACAGTAACATACAGTTTATAACTAGATTAATGGTCTATTTGTGATGTTTCTTTTACACCCATTTAATAGCTCTGACATCTGTCTTGCTTGATTGAATTTAAGAACCATAACACTGAAAAATGATTACAGCTCTTGTAGTAAACAACTGAATTTCAAGAATGTCGAAAAGATTGCAAGTTCAGAGTCTTGTGTGTGCAATTAGTGCTCTTTGTGTGAGTGTGATTTTTTTAATGTATATATAAAGGCTTGAAGCTCTAGGTTTCAAAATGAACAAGTCCCACTTGGCTTTTGCTTTTTGCCCTCAATTTTGGGATAACTTTGATACATTCCCCAAAGGCAATTGAAGATTCTTTACCTCCTCCTGCCAAAAGAGGTCTTCCACACCATGTACTACTGTAATAACATAACTTATTTAGCCCTGTTAATGTAGCAAACCAAGGTGTTTCACAGTTGGGAGTCGGACCCAAGCAGGAGAGAAATTAGGGGATGTGGCCAAAGGTGTGGTTGAAAAGATAGATCTTTAGGGGGCTTTTGAAAGTGCAGAAGGATGAAGCCAGGAAGAGGGTTTTAGGCAGTTCATAAGTGGAATATGCAATTTGTGTTTGAGTGGACTGATTTTAAGCTGGTTTCTCTGAAAATAGATAATGTCTTGAAATTGCTGCCAAGTGCAAATCTGTTGAGTTCACAAGCTTTGGCAAATGTGACTAATAGCAAAGAAAGGAATGGAATTCACTCCCACTATTTAGCATACATCCTAGCAATCCAAAACTAGTGGCCTGAAGGTGAATGGATAGTCTAATGGGAGCGCACCAACAGTCTCTAGCTATGTCTCTCATTATCCTCTTGATGGAAAAATTAGAGATTGCCTGCACTACTTTGTAATTAATAAGGTCTTGTTCTCATAAATTGCAACTTTCAAACTGGAGTTTCTGTGATTTTTATTGTTAGATCATTAATTACATTGATAAATGGAAATTATCTAATTTTTCATTGAGAAGAATTTTTGGTGGTTGCTGTAATATAACTCAATGGGCATATCAGCAGATTAGAACTTAAAGCAGCATTGCTGGCATTAGAACGTTACTTACAAATTCGCTTCTATTATGGATGTGTAAATAGTTGCATAAATGAATAAAGGGGCTATATGATCTAGAATTTTCTGTCTGGATACTTTGAGGATAAGGCACTGATTCAAAAAGTCACGGTCATTTTGACTTTCCAACATCTGGTTGACATGGAAAGTAGTGGTAGATATTTTCAGCAAGAATTAGCACTGCACAAGGAGATGGTATGCATGATCTGCAACAGATAGAAGAAACAGCCTATCAACATACTTATGCAATGTGTGACAGTACATTTGCACCAGTTCTGCTTCAAGACCAGAGATTGCAGTACACTAGCACTTAATAGGCTATTACTGTCCTGAAAGGGTAGCCCCTTTACATAATTCTATCAACTAGATAATTGTGAAAATCAGTTGGAAGAGGGCTGTAATGTTCTTGTTCTGTATTAGCTCAGAAAATTGGTTTTTGTAACTTTAGATCTCCCTACTATATTGGGCAGATATTTCCTCAGAGAAAATGGAAGAATTCAGCTCTCAGGATCTCCTGTCGTATAATAGGTGCTTCATAGGCTATTCATCAGAAGTGGAAGGCAAGTGAGCTCCTTTTAAGAGTGAACCAAATGAAGAGGGGAGAACGAGTAAAAGGTTCAAGAGATATATATTACCTACTGTAATAAAAAACAATGAATGGATTCACAGTCTTTGAACAGATTTTTCAAAAAGCTGGAAAGAGGTGAAAAAGAACTGGATGATGTACAAAGATTATCTCAGCCAATGAAAAGGCTGAGAGTGAACAAAAATAGCTCAAAATTGCAAAGGAGTTATGAAAGATAGATGGGAGAAACAGACTGGAAAATGGGATAAACAGCTGAGGCCTGAAATTTCTACGGCCAGTGGTCAGACCAGAGGGCTACAGATTGCAAAGAAGAAACTTGAGATGCTGTTTCTGAAGATTATGTCCAGCTTGGTTGGAGCAGTGCATGAGGTCAAAGAATGGCAGGGAGAGCCACCTGGAAATCAGGATTGTGGTTGTGGACAGAATGGAGATGATTGGGAAAACAGTCACCCAATCTACATTTGGCCTACCCAACATAAAGACGATCACACTGTGAACACTGCATACAGTTTACTAGATTGGAGGAAGTATTTGTAAACTGTTGTTTCACATAGGAGTGATTGGAGCTTAGAATTAAGCTGTGGAAACAGGAAAATGGGCAGGTGCTACATGAAGAAAAGTACCAGATAAAAGATAGCTAGAAATGGGGATGATGAAAGTGTGCAAAGGATAAAGAAGACAGAAAGAACTTGCATTTATTAGTGTATTTCACATCTTCAGGACACCTTATAATGCTTCATAGGTAAAGAATTACTTTTGATGTCACTGTTGTTATGTAGGCAAACATGGCCACTAATTTGTGCACAGCAAGGTCCCACAAACAGCAAAAACGATAAATGGCCAAATAATCGATATTGGTGATGGCTGAGGCAGGAATGTTGGCCAGAATACCAGGAGTACACTCTGCTCTTTCGATAATACCATGGGATCTGTTAGCCCTCCCATTGAACTGACAGGGCCATAGTTTAACGTCACATTCAAAAGGCACCATCTCCAACAGTGCAATGCTCCCTCAGTACTGCAGTGAAGTGTTAGCCTAGATTATGTGCTCAAGTCTTTGGAGTGGTGCTTTAATCCGCAACCTTTTGACGGAGACAGGAATACTATCGCTGAGCCAAACTGATAGTGAATATGGGTATCATAGAAGGAACGGTAGCTCTGAAAAGCAGTGTGTGCAGAGGAGGGGAAGATGTACTTGGTGGTGACATCACTCTGTAATGACAAAAAAAAATCTGGTGTATGCAGAAACTAGTAAGTAGAAAATGAGAATGCGGTACTCTGTTGTGAGACACGGGAAATGGGTGAGAGTGGAGACCTGGGAAAGGGGACACACGTGGTCAAGAATCCCATTAACAAGGGTAACGTTAGCTGAGGAAAATAGACTTTTCAGAAGGTCTGATGTGGAAAATGGAGTAATCAGATAACACAGAAACTGAGAATCTGAAAGAAAGGGATGAAGCCTTTGGATGAAGGGATTGAAAAGAAGTGTAATCAAATAGTTATGGGGAGGTGAGCAGATATTTTTTTTAGACAGCAAGTTGTTATGATCTGGAATGCACTGCCTGAAAAGGTGGTGGAAGCAGATTCAATAGTAAATTTCAAAAGGGAATTGGATATATACTTGAAAAGGAAAAATTTGCAGAGCTATGGGGAAAGAGCAGGGGAGTGGGACTAATTGGATAGCTGTTTCAAAGAGCCAGCACAGGTGCAATGGGCTGAATGGCCTCCTTCTGTGCTGTATGATTCCATGACCACTTAGGTTATGTTCCTATCCATTCCCTTCCTGTCTGCCACGTGTATATTCTTTGAACCCCTCTCCCCATCAACATTGGCTCAGTCTACATTGCATCTGTCCCATTCCTCTGTTTTCTATTCTTGTCATCCATCATTTTAACAACATTTTTTTTTTCTTCCTTTAGGCTAGCAAGACCCAGATGTCAGTCAATATTTTATTCTTGATTCCTGTTTCTTTACTATATTTTGAGCCCTTCTAACCTCATTCCTGTCTGGATTCCTATTTGCTGGATTTTACATACCCTCTGAACATCTCCTTTATCCTTCTGAATGATCGGCCCCCAGCAAGCTCCTTCACTTCAATATCCGATAACCCCCTCCTCATCGAATCACAAGCTTGACATGATGTCGAGTTCTTCAGCTACCTTCACCTGTTGTACTTTTTTTATTCCCAGAAAGTGCTGTTTCATGATTCTAACTTCCTCTTCTCGCTTCAGGCGTTCTTATCCTCCAGAATTCCCCACTCGGAACTCTTGCCCTTCTTCAATCTCTTTGTTGAGATCTCTCTCTTTCATATGGGTCATCTGAGTTTCTCTGTTCCCTTTAATCATTTAAAATTTGGATAATGTTTCTTCCCCTTCTTGCAAAGACTCTTTTTTTTGTTTTCTGTCTGTTGTATCTGCTTTGATGCCTCCACTTGTTGAACTACAGCTCTCAAATTCCTCCAAACTTCAGCTGAGATTTTTCCCTTCCCTTCCCCCATTTTCCATGCCTTCACATTCACCCACTCTTCCTCCTTGCACACTAATGACAGAGGTCCTCTTGTCCTCAGTTCATCCGATTAGTCTCTGTATTCATTAGATGATTGTCCACCATATACAATGTAATCTCATCACCAAACATTTATTGCCTTCTCTTTGATTTCCAGAGAGACAGTTCTTTTGTTCATTCTTCCTTTGCTCATTCTTCCATCACCTATACTTCTGGCAACCTTTTCTTGGTACTTTCTCATGTAATCATAGCAGATGCAATACCTGTCCATTTCCCTCTCTCCCGCCAATATAAAGGGCTACAAATGTTCCTGTCACATCAGACAGTAATTTATAGGTACTTCCTCCAATTTGGTATACTGTACTTGTTCACAATGCTGCCTTTTCTGCATTGGAGAGACCAACTTCAGATCGGGCGACTGCTTTGCTAAAAACCTCCGTTTTGTTCTAAGCATGATCCTGATTTCCCCGTGGATTGCCACTTCAACTTTTGACCTTTTACACTGTCTGTCAGACCAAGCTCAACACACAAATTAGGAACAGTGTCTCAGCTTCTTGGATTCTGAAGCCCTGTGGTCCAAGCATTGAATGTCTGCTACGTTTTCCTGTCTGTTTCTCCAATCCATCTTCAACTTAATTTTCTTCTATTTTAGAGTTGATTTTATTCCCCTTTTATCTGTCTAATGCTCTTTCATTGTCTCTTGAGGATTATCTATTATCTTTATAACCTCTTTCCAGTTTTTTGAATAAAAATGTTCAGAGGTTATTAACTTCATTAACTGCTTCTTTGTGATGGTAGGTAGCATCTGTGACTTGGATTCACCTATTTTCTCCCTTCATTTTGTTCAGCCCTATAAAAGGGTTTATTAATCTTTGTTTCTATTTCTAATGAAAGGTTTAGGCCCAAAGTATTAGCCTATCTTTTTTCTTCTTTCTGTAAATCTGATCTAGCTTGCAGCCAGCTTTGCTTTTCTATGTTTTCACATTCTTCTTTCATTTTGTGTCTCTCACCCAAATAGCAGCAAATTTGGACCTCTGCACAATATCCTTCTAAAATATCCATTTTAGGGCTGGCAAGAAGCCAGTCTGAGGAGATTCTATTAATTGTATTTTGTAATCCTTTCAACAGTTTGAGTTCTCTTGACCATATATCCTCTGAGTACTTACAGCTGTGTCACTTTATCTTAATATCTCAAAATAAAGATAAACTAGGGCACTTCTTCAACCTCATCAAATTCTCTATAATAATCAGATCTAAGAGTAATACTTTGAAACTATCTGGTGCACAACCATAAAGATGAAATCTGGCAGAGTATTTGGCACAGATTTCCAGTGTCTATTTACTGCAAACTTATAGAAATTTATTTTAAATTTCATTTTTACTGCACATCTGTAAATGAATGCCAACTAAACAAAATCATTACCCACTATTCCTTTTACCTGACATAGCCTAGTGGCTGCAATATTTCCTGCTCCAGAATGTATTGACTTTGTAATTTTTTTTTGAGAGTCAGCAATTCTGCCCCTTTTAACAAAAGCACTGCCAAAATGGAAGTTATTTATAGTTACAGCAAAATAAATCTGCTTGTTCAAATAGAAATCCTCCAATACTCGCAGTAGAAAGTTTTAGATGCAATCAGAAATTACTATTAGATGTGTACACATGTGGTATGCATTTTTGATCTTTTTCTATGCCACAACATTGGTTTCTTATCTCCTATTGGAGAGCTTTTAATACAGTCGGGTGTGTTGACCATCTTCTTGGTCAGTGTGACTTTGCTTTGTGCCTCTTCAGTTTTTTCCCTCTCGAGCCACACACAAACTATTTCATTCTTTTCCAACTGGTTCCCAATGGCAACATTGTGCTGTTGTTTTTATTCGGAGAAAAAATACTTTTGAGGGTGGGGAGGAGGAGAGGAAATAACTATTCTATAGTACGTGTCTAATGATCAATAAGAACACCTATTTTTTTTTAATTGTTATTTTTGTCACCTGAAGAGATTATTGCCTGCAATTCCTGTTAGTCTTTTCACCACCTTCAGCATATTCTCCCACTGTTATGTTTCTCAGCTAAGGTCATCCATAGAAAGAACTTGCATTTATATTGCGCCATATCACGGGGAATTTTAACTCGCCACGATCGGGAGCAGTTAAAATGGAGCAGCTCCATTTCCCGCTTCTTGTTGCCGATTCCCCATTTAACGCTGCTGGTTTTGGCAGCAGATGAGGCTCTCACGGTCTCTAGCAGGAACCTCGCTAATAGGAGCAATTCGGGGTCCCATGTCGCCATTTTAACCTGCTCCTGAGCAGGGCATCAGCCCCGACAGGTAAAGCTGTCGGGAAACAGCAAGGATCTCTAAGGTAAGTCTTTTTTAAAAAAAACTTTCCTTAGTGGGGCCAGGAGCAGTAGAAGTGCTGCTCCGGGCCCCGCAAGAAAAGTCCGGGCCTCTGCTACCCCGAGCTCCCCCCTCCCGAGCTGCAAGACCCTTGCAACACCTCCTGTCATGGACTTCGTGCCAACAGGCAGGCTCCAGGATACCCGATCTCAGTGTCTTCTCCCAGCTGACCAGCTGCCACTTTTCTGCCCGAAACGGGCAAGCAGCTGACTGGCAGCATTCAAATGAGACCCAGCAGTTAAAATCTTCAGGGCCTCCGGTGAAGACACCCATGTGGGATTGTTGTCCACTCCTGAAAGGGCTGAAAGAAGCTGGGGAGGGGATGGGTGCAGAGGGAGACAGTGAGCTGAGAGGGAGAGAAGGAAGGAACAGCTAAAGAGGTGGAGAGGAAAGAGCTCTCTATTGTATTAAAAGCTTCTGCAGAAATTTGAATCCGCTACTGTTTGAAGGTAAAACTGCCTCTCTTTTTGGCTGGAAAGGGAGTGAATGTAGGCTCGTTATATAATGTACAGCTAGCAGAGTGCTTTCCACTGTTCTCGCAGTTGCCTGTATTCTTTGTATCCTCTCAACCAGTTAAAATGAATGGAGAACACACCATAATTAGCTTGTTTTTTAATGTACTTAAACATTGGATTGGATATAAACATTAATTTATAATGAATCCCACCACTGTGTTAGCTTGGTAGCCCTTGTCTGAGTCAAGAGGTTCTGATTTCAAGCTCCACTCCAGAACTTGAGTGTATTATCTATGCTGGCACTTCAGTGCTGCATTGTCATAGATGCTGGGTCGTTGATTAGATGTTAAACCAAGGCCTCATCTGCCTCTTCAGGTGGATGTAAAAGATCCCATGGCACTTTTTTGAAGAAGAGTTCTCCTGGTATTTGGCCAATATTCATCCCTCAATGACCACCACCAAAATAGATTAACTGGTCATTTATCATGTTTGATGTTTGCAGGACATTGCTGTACACAAATTGGCTGCCACATTTGCCAACAAAACAACAATGATGAAATTCATTGACTGTGATACACTTTGGAACATCCTGATGGGTGTTAAAAATGATACATAAAATGCAAGTCTGTTCTTTTTTCCTCACTTTCATTGCAATAAAGGTTGTTTCAGTTATCAGTCCTTTGTCAGAACACTGGGTTTTGCCAAAAGGTCTATTCCCAAGATGTTAACCTGTCTTTTTCTTTTCAGATTTTTGATGGAGCTGCTGTGTATTTCCAGATTATTTTGGTTTATTTTCAGGCACTTCCTTTTATCGATTCTTTGCATTATTCCTACTATAAGATATCCTTGGTACTCCAATGGTGGCCGCATGAATCCGGCATTGTTACTTTGTTTACTGTTTTTTGAAAGACAATTTTATGGGAATGATTATTGGCACCATTGATGACCACCATATACAGTGTTTGACTGACTGCATGATAGTGAGTGCTTTCTTTTTGCATTAGATTCACAGGAGTAAAAACAAGTGGAAATTCTATCTTAAGGATGGAATAATGACCTTCAATGGGAGGGATTATGTGTTCTCCAAAGCTGTCGGGGATGCAGAATGGTAAAAGTGAAAACGCTGAATTAAACAAAGTGACATCCATTATGGGAGAACCTTTGGAAATGATTTGTATAGATTGGTGGCTTCCCACTTCCCACCCCCATCATTTAATTTGTGAAAAATGTTGGTACTGGTTATCCTTTGTTTTCGTTGATATTTCAAATTCTTATGGTAAAATTGATCAGGACCTGTTGTGATGAAAGTTCTTTCAAAACAGAAGTTACTTAACTGGCTAATAATAATGATACTTAAAAAAAAAAACACACATTCTTGGGTGTTGAGTAAAGAGACTAATTATATTGTACAATATAATTTGTGTTGCAGGAAAATGTATTTAAATATTGGAAAATAAAATTATATTATGCAAAATGACAGTGTCTTGTGAGGAAATAAAATGAAAAGGAGTGCAAGATACAAGTACAAGGTGAGCCTTTTGAAGAGATATTGCCCACCAAGTAAAGGGTTGGTCCAAATTGGGGGGAAAACTCTTGAGTAACTAGTTCATTGCCCATTTTGACCAAATAAACAGCATTTAATGTAATTTTAAATACTGAATATACCCAGTTAATGGGTATTCTAATGAAGGAGAGCACTTGCTTAAAGGGAACATTTGTATGGGGATCTGTTCCCCACATATTTGGCATGTTTGCCTAATGGAGATTAAGAGCAAGGTTTTACTAACTATTAGGGTATTTCCATTAGGACAAGTTGACTGTCCTCTGTACAACCACCACTCAGACAATAATTTTCTTTTTGCCATAGATCTTAAACTGATCAATTTTTCCATATGGAACACTGTTTTAGCAGGAATTCTACAACAGATCAAGTAGGTTTCTAAACTAAACGTATATAGAATGTTTATTGAAACCTTTAGGTTTAATGCTGTTTTCAAGATATTTCACTTAGAGTTCCTAGGAAATTATTTCATTAATCTTTTGAGGGTCTGTATATGTTTTATTTTTCTAAGTATGTAAACTCTTTTTCAAATGAGCTATTTTCTCATATTCCCCCCCACCCCATCTTCTGGCCTTTCTGGGCCATGCAGCCAGCAGGGCACATGAGCCAACATCTGAGCTGGCTGCAAAGAGGCAGAAGCCTAGCAATCAATGGCTGTTGTCCCTCTACTTTTTCACTTTTATCTGAGAAGCACCTAGCCTCTTTTGTGCATTTCCCACGATGATGTTGCTGAGATTGGTATCTTGCTGATGTGGTGAATCATGGGTGTAAGTCCAGGTTACACCACTCCATAGCACTGCACATTCTTGCTCCAACATGCTAAGATATGTAGTTCATAAAATGCTTAGAATATATGTCTTTTTTTATTTTTTTTTATTTGAAAACAGCAGTGCCAAGAATAAAGATTTAAAATGTCATTAGAGTTAAGATACACATTGATTGTATGCTGTACCACCATGGTTTGTCACTAATATTAATGCTATCATTATTTTGGTTTGAATCTATTAGTTGTGAATCATTTGTAAATCATCACCCCTAAAGAAAAACTCAAAGGAAAAGGATTGTATTATACTTTTTTGTTCCATTATAGTGAGCAACGTATTCAAATGTCAAATTGTTCATTGTAACGAACAGAATAAAAACGGAGGAAAATTCTTCTGGTTAAACTTGTGTGAACTTTATTTTAAGTTGTGGTATTCCATTTCTTGTCTTTATGCTTAATTTTGTTTTTAAAAGAAAGACAAATGGGGGCTGGGTGGTGGAGTGAATTAACACTCTTGGCTCCATCTCTGGGATCTAGGTTCAAATCCAGCCCAAGACAGAACATAGCATCTTGAACACAAGTATTGAGTGAGAAAAGGCTGTTTTGATCATCTAAGTTGATCCCATTCTTTCAGACCATGTACCATTTGCACTGTTGTGGACTTTACCCAACATATTCAGTCTCCTGAAGAAGATGATTAACCATGGCTGAAACATCCAAGAAGAAAATGTTCTGAAATTTCTCACTAACCTGCTCAGTAATCTAATGAAACTTCAGTGAATCAATTTGACATTACAGCCAACATTATTCAATCCTAGCAGAATAGGAGCCACAATGCTCTGTACAGTTTGAAAATCTATATCTGTATATAATCTTCAATTCTGTTCTGAACCTGTGGCTTTTTTTATTCAAATTTGATTTTGAAGATAGTTTATTCCACATATCTACTACATTGAGCAAAACCTTTCTTCTAGTCTCTTGACTTGGGTGAGGCTTGTTAATTTTGTTCTGTCCTTTTGTTCTTTGGTCAATTTAAGTTAATGTTAGATTGATCCTTTCCTTTATTCCCCCTCAAGTGAATTTTGTGAGCCAAAGTTCTTGAATCATTCTATTCACTCTTCCCTAAACCACTAAAGCATACAGTGTTCCATATAAATTGCGCAGGATTAAAATAGCCTGGCAATCAAAGGACATTGAGATGCACGGAGTATTTGATGAACCTCATTGATAACAGACTCACGTTAACTGAAGCCTGATATATCTACATCATTTTCCTTTCCTATTTTTTCCAGCAGACACTCATCCATTGTGTTTGATTTTCTCTGTCCGTACCTCTTTGATTTAACTAATGGTTCTGTTTGGGGGAAAAAAATCAGTTATTATGGTCTACCCTCCCTGAACATTTAATATCTCTCCTTGATATTTCTGGTGGGGTTGGGCTTAGCTCTATCAGAATTCCACTTATCCATGTGCAAAATGGGTCCTATCATTGATGTCCCTATGTTTCATGTATCAATAAGCATTATCTTGCTTTGATTTAAAAAATCTTTCTGCTATCATCATTTTATACTTAATACACTGAAACTGAACAATTGCAATAAAAAGTACAAAAAATTCCCTCAGCTGTTCCTTAGCCCATCCACTTAATTTGTTCAGATTCCTTTGAATGCTATCAACTGTACAATACTTGAGTCATGAGGCCAAATAGATTGTCACTAGTTAATTTTAAACTAAACATACTTTCTGGCTAATTATTTATGAATAGTATAAAAAGCAGAGGCCACAAAACAGGTTCTCGTGGAACTCCACTTGTCACCTTACCCTCCTACCAACAGACACTTTTCTGTTTGACATCTTCTGCATTTTTCATTACCTTCCGGAGAGTAAAGGAACAATGAGCCACGTTGGGATACAGTTTCACAAATACGAGTCACCCTCCAGTACTTCAGAAAAGTGACCGTTCGTCATGTGAGTCTAGACTGTATAGTTGTCAACAGGCTATTTGATGTGGAAATAGAGAAATAGAACCATAGATATTTTAGCACAGGTAACAGTCATTGAGCCCTACTGACCTGTGCTGAATTTAGGCTCCTCTTGGGACTGTGGAGGACATCATAGCACACTCTATTCCTGACCTTGACTGATGTCCTTACACATGCACTTTTCAGCAGGAGTTACTTGGTAGTGATCAGGAGCGGGAACTCTGCCAGAGTTTTTTCCATTCCCTAGCCCAGGCCAATTTTAACATCCTACCACCACCCTGCTTAAACTCAGCTAACTTAAAACAGACCAGAGATTGAACCTGGGCCCTTCCTGATTGTTAGTGATCGGTAACATAGCGTAGAACGGTTACAGCACAGAAGGAGGCCATGTGGCCCATCGAGCCTGTGCCGGCTCTATGTAAGAGCAATCCAGTTAGCCTTATTCTCTCGCTCTTTCCCCGTAGCCCTGCAAATTTTTTCCCTTCAAGTATTTATCCAATTCCTTTTTGAAAGCCACAATTGAATCTGCATCCATCACCCTTTCAGGCAGCGGATTCCAGACCATAACTACTCGCTGTGTAAAAAAGTTTTTCCTCCTGTCGCCTTTGGTTCTTTTGCCCTTAAATCTATGTTCTCTGGTTCCCGACTCTTCTGCCAATCGGAACAGTTTCTCTTTATTTACTTTATCTAAATCCTTCATGATTTTGAACACTTCTATCAAATCTACTCTCAACCTTCTCTGCTCTAAGGAGAACAACCCCAGCTTCTCCAGTCTATCCACGTAACTGAAGTCCCTCATCCCTGGAACCATTCTAGTAAATCTTTTCTGCACCCTCTCTAAGGCCTTCACATCATTCCTAAAGTGCGGTGCCCAGAATTGGACGCAATACTCCAGTTGTGGCCGAATCAGTGTTTTATAAAGGTTCAACATAACCTCCTTGCTTTTGTACTCAATGCCCCTATTTATAAAGCCCAGGATCCTTTTTTAACCGCTTTCTCAACCTGCCCTGCCACCTTCAAAGATTTATGCACATTTACCCCCAGGTGTCTCTGTTCCTGCACCCCTTTTAGAATTGTACCATTTAGTTTATATTGCCTCTCCTTGTTCTTCCTGCCAAAATGTATCACTTCGCATTTCTCTGCATTAAATTTCATCTGCCATGTGTTGCCCATTCCACCAGCCTGTCTGTCCTCTTGAAGTCTATTACTATCCTCCTCACTGTTTACTACACTTCCAAGTTTTATATCATTGGCAAATTTTGAAATTGTGCCCTGTACACCCAAGTCCAAGTTATTAATATCAAAAAAAGCAAAAGCGGTGGTCCTAGTACCGACCACTGGGGAACACCACTGTATACCTTCCTCCAGTCTGAAAAACAACCGTTCACCACTACTCTCTGTTTCCTGTCACTTAGCCAATTTTGTATCCATGCTGCCACTGCCCCTTTTATTCCATGGGCTTCAATTTTGCTGACAAGCCTATTATGTGGCACTTTATCAAACGCCTTTTGAAAGTCCATATACAAAACATCAACTGCATTGCCCTCATCAACCCTCTCTGTTACCTCATCAAAAAACTCAAATCAAGTTAGTTAAACACAATTTTCCTTTAACAAATCCGTGTTGGCTTTCCTTTATTAATTCACACTTTGTCCAAGTGACTATTAATTTTGCCCCAGATTATCGTTTCTAAAAGCTTCCCCACCACTGAGATTAAACTGGCTGGCCTGCAGTTGCTGAGTTTATCCTTACACCCTTTTTTGAATAAGGGTGTAACATTTGCAATTCTCCAGTCCTCTGGCACCACCTCCATATCTAAGGATGTTTGGAAGATTATAGCCAGCATCTCTGCAATTTCCACCCTTACTTCAGTCAGCAACCTAGAATGCATCCCATCTGGACTGGGTGATTTATCTACTTTAAGTACAGCCAGCCTTTCTAGTACCTCCACTTTATCAATTTTAGCCCATCCACTATCTCAACTATCTTCTATTTTACTGTGACTTTGGCAGCATCTTCTTCCTTGGTAAAGACAGATGCAAAGTACTCATTTAGTACCTCAGCCATGCCCTTTGCCTCCATGCATAGATCTCCTTTTTGGTCCCTAATAGGCCCCACCCCTCCTCTTACTACCCATTTACTATTTATATGTCTATAGAAGACTTTTAGATTCCCTTTTATGTTAGCCGTCAGTCTATTCTTATATCTCTCTTAGCCCCTCTTATTTCCTTTTTCACTTCTCTGTACTTTCTATATTCAACCTGGTTCTCACTTGTATTAGCAAGCTGACGTCTGTCATATGCCCCCTTTTTCTGCTTCATCTCACTCTCTATCTCTTTCGTCATCCAGGGAGCTCTGGCTTTGGTTGCCCTTCCCTTCCCCCTCGTGAGAATGTACCTAGATTGTACCCAAACCATCTCCACTTTAAAAGCCGCCCATTGTTCAATTACAGTTTTGCCTGCCAATCTATGATTCTTATTTACCTGGGCCAGATCCATTCTCAACCCACTGAAATTGGACCTCTTCCAATTAAGTATTTTTACTCTAGCCTGCTCCTTGTTCTTTTCCATAATTAATCTAAACCTTATGATATTATGATCACAGATCCCTAAATGTTCCCCACATGACCCATTTCATTCCCCAGAACTAGATCCAGCAATGCCTCCTTCCTCGTTGGGCCGGAAACATACTGATCAAGAAAGTTCTCCTGAACTTCCTCCTCCTGTTTGCCCTTTACACTATTACTATCCCAGTGTATATTAAGTTAGTTGAGGCCCCCCATTATCACTACTCTATAGTTCTTGCTCTTCTCTGTAATTTCCCTTCAAATTTGCCCCTCTATATCCTTCCCACTAGTTGGTGGCCTATAGAATACGCCCAGTAGTGTAATAGCACCTCTATTGTTTCTTAACTCTAACCAAATAGATTCTGGCTATTGAATCATAGAAATTTACGGCACAGAAGGTGGCCATTCAGCCCATCGTGTCTTGTATCATGGCTTTGACCCCTCAAGGACATCCTTTCTCTCCAGCATAGCAATGTTCTCCTTAATCAATACTACCAACCACCTTCTCCCCCCACCTTTTTTTCCCTTCCCTATCTTTCCTGAACACCTTGTATCCAGGAATATTTAGTACCCAATCCTGCCGTTTTTTGAGCCAGGTCTCCGTTATCGCCACTACATCATATTCCTATGTGGCTATTTGCGCCTGCAGCTCACCAACCTTATTTACCATGCTTCGTGCGTTTACACACATGCATTCTAGACCTATCTTAGTCCTTCTTATATTCTCTCTTAGTCTGATCCCACCTAATGCTGTACCATTTCTTACTCTAGTGCTATCTGTCTCTCCCAATCCTTTGCGCACCTTGTTTCTCCTTTCAAATGCTACATCCTGGTGCCCATTTAAGTGATGCAGTTACCAATTGAGCCTTCAGAGGAGCTAACCTATTGCTTTCTGTTGCTAAGTCAATTTTCAATCCAGGTTGGTAACTTTTCCTTACATGTAGAACTTTACAAAATTCAAGTGAATTCTATTAATTGGCTATCCCTAATATACTAATTTAGTTATATAGAGGAATTCCACTAGATTTATGAGACCTGAACCATGGTGCATTCACACTACAAGTTAGATTCGGTGTGAATCAGTTTCAGTTTTGCACCAACATTGGATTTGTGGAGTCAGGTGTGAAAGCCCAAACTAACTTCCAAGTGAAGCAACAAGAATAATTTGCATTTATTTATAACACTTCAGGAAGTCTCATTTCACTTCATTCTGGTGTCAGGTCATGCCCTGACTCAGGATTCAGACTGCATTTACAATATTACTGTAGTTTAGGTATGAAGTAAAATTGTAGCCTTTCGTGGAATATTCCTTTAAACTATTTGTAACTTGCTGGTAATACTGTAGGTCTTAAAATGTATTTCAGATTTACAATTATATCACTAAACTAATAATGTCTTTATACTCGAGCAGCAATGAAAACTGAGGTTGTAAACCAATGAAAGACCCTTCACAACCTCATAGATATGAATAATAACAGATACCTCTCAATGAATTTAAATATCACCCATCAAATGTGACACAAAAGTGTCCATGTATGGGTACATGTAAAGACAGATGCAAAGTACTCATTTAGTACCTGAGCCATGCCCTTTGCCTCCATGCGTAGATCTCCTTTTTAGTCCCTAATCTGCCCCATCACTCCTCTTACTACCCGTTTCCTATGAAGTGGGTCAAGTGGCGAAAGTGTCAATGGGGGAACATTTAGGAAACAATGATCACAGTATCAAAAGGTTTAGATTAATTATGGAAAAGGACAAGGAGCAAGCTACAGTAAAAATATTTAATTGGAGGAGGTCCAATTTCAATGGGTTGAGAATGGATCAGGCCCGGGTAAATAAGAATCATAGATTGGCAGGCAAAACTGTAATCGAACAATGGGCAGCCTTTAAAGAGGAGATGGTTCGGGTACAGTGACCATCACCACCAAGAAAAGGCCTACCCACCTCCATCTGACCTTCAACAACACCATCAAGGCTGGATTTCCCTAGCAACATCATAATGGTCACCATTGATCAGAAGCTTAACTGGACCAACCATATCAACACTGGCTACAAGCGCAGGGCAGAGGCTGAGCACTCTGCAACGAGTGGCTCACCTCCTGGCTCCTCAATCCACTATCTATAAAGCTTAAGTCAGGAATATGATTGAATACTCATCAATCATCTGAATGTGTGCAGCCCCAATAACACTCAAGAAGTTTGACACCATCCAGGACAAAGCAGTCTGCTTGATCAGTGCCCCTGCCACTGAATTCAATATCTGTCACCAGCACACTGTGGTTGCAGTATTTGCAATCTATAGGATGCACTGCAGCAATGCTCCAAGCTTACTTCAACAGCATCTCTCAGTTCCTCCAACCTCTGTCACCAAGAGTAGCAATATCATAGGAAAACCATCACCTGCAAATTTCTCTCCAAGTCACATACCATCCTTGCTTGGACATATATTGCCGTTTCTTCACTGTTGCTGGGTCTAAGTTCTGGAATTGTGTACCTAACACTATCCCGAGAGCATCATCAGTACGAGGACTACAGTGGTTCAAGAAGAAGATCCAGCACTACCTTCTCGGCAACTGAGGATGGGCAATAAACGTGGTCTTGAAGTGTCGCCCCCATTCCGAGAGCAATTTAAAAAAAAATACTTGGTTCAAGTTAAAATTGATTTTGCTATTGTAATGTTAATTGAACCTATCTGATTAATGTAAGTCTCTACATTACTCATTATGCTATCTAATGCACAAAGTACTAAAAAACATTTCTGTCCAGTGTTTTGCTATGAACTTAAGTGATGTTTATTTTAGGATTATTTGTTATATTATTTTTTCCCCTAAGGTGGTCTGTGATCACTTCATGCTCATGTAAACAGAATTGTAGTAGTTTTTAACACAATTATCTATATAAAAATAGATGTGCTAAGAACATTTGAAAACTGAGGAGCTGGAGAACTCTCACCACAAGGAATGGGCACAAAAGACACAATTTCTTATGGAAATATACCCTTCAAGTGTGGTTTTTTGAGACCGTTAGTAGATTTTATCAATTAATTCTTAACAGCCCTCAAAATATTGCCAAAGGAATGCATTTAAATATCTTTGGTTAACAGGCAGCTTAATCGGTAGTAGAATGGGAATTGTGCTGGATATGAGAAAATATTGAATCCGAATAAAGAAGTAGTACTCGAGTCGAAGTGCTTAACTACTCTTAACGACTCTATCGGAACGAAAGAAAAGATGTGTTGTACCTTGGATCAAATGAAAAATATATTTGTTAGTATCAGAAGTGCCAAGTGTATACATGTTTTGTTATACATGCTTCCTCTTCCTCCATTGAAGGTGTAGCCGTAATATGAATGTTTCTGCCCTCTACCCTCGGGCAGATGGCATGCAGAGACCCATTTACCCCTTCTCACAACACTTTTTCATACAACTGAAGTGGAGGGCACAATTGCAGATAGCAGTTCAAAGTTCAACTAGCTGCAGACACACCGTGCCAGCTCCTTAACCACTCATATTCATGATTATTCCTTTAACCTCACCATGGCCTCTCAACATCTCTCCCACACTTTCCTCTTTTAATCCCTCCAATCAGCTTTCCAACCCTCCCACAGCACTGAAATGGCCCTAAGCAAAATTATGAACCACATTCTCAGTGAATGTGGTGCCTTGTTCCTCTTCCTCCTCATCCTCCCTGAGCTCTCTGCAGCCTTTGACATGGTTGGATGCACAATCCCTTTCCAATGCCTTTCCTCCATTGTCCAACTCAGTGGTTTCACTCTTATCTGATGGTCGCCAGACCATCTCTACCAATAGCTTCCCTTCCCACCCCCACACCATCACCTCAGGAGACCCCCAAGTATCCATCCTTGGTCCCCTCCTCTTCCTCACCTACATGTTGCCCCTTAGCAACGGGGCAACATCATCTGCAAACATGGGGTCAGCTTCCACGTCTATGCAGATGACATGTAGATCTACCTCTCCACCAACTCTTTTGACGCCTGCAATGGCCCTGTGTTGTCAGATGGATTGTTGGATATTCAGTCTTGGATGAGCCACAGTTTCCTCCAACTAAACATTGGGAAGGCTGAAGCCATCATCTTTGGCCCCTGCAACAAACCCCACCCCCTCACCAACGACTCCCTCCCCCCCCCCCCCAGCCATTGTCTCAGACTGAACCAGACTGTCTGCAATCACAACATCCTATTGATCCCCAAGCTGAGCTTTTAACCCCATATACTCTCCATCACAAAGACTATCTACTTCCACCTCCACAACGTTGCCCACTTCAGCCCATCTGCTATGGGCACCCTCAACCATGTCGTTGTCACCACCAGACTTTGATTATTCCAATGGTCTCCTTGCCAGCCTTCTATCCTATATACCACTGTAAACTTCAGCTCATCCGAAACTTTGCTGCTTGTATCCTATCCCACACCAAGCCCCACTCACCCATCACTCATTAACGCTCTAACCTCTAGTGCGGCACACCCTGCCTTCCCAAAATCTCCGTTCCTCCAGCTTCCATCCTCCTGTGCATACCCTCCCATAAGACCTAGAGCACATATGGAATATAAATAGCACTAAATAATTATTGATCTTTAATTCATCATAATATGGCCAGTGCTTATTAGGTAGGGCTGTGGAAAGATAAGTGTTGGGAGTGTGTTGAAAGATGAAAGTTTAGCTTGAGTAGACTCTTGGGGACTGCAATGCATGGGATTTAATTGGAAAACTAAACTTGGCCAGTGGCAGGATGTGGTTCTCTATCCTAGTTCTGCTCCAATCTCCGTACCTGCACATCAACTCCTTCCATGTCACCCTCCTCCTTTTGCTCATCCTCCTTCTGTGGGGCTGCACCTCCATGGGTCTTCTCTCGTCCTGCTGCAAAGCTCATTCCTCTTTGGATATACAAAATTTGGATACGCATCAAGCATCAGCCAGTGATGATTTTGAAGACTTTAGCTAGACAGTAGAGCAGCGCCTTCTTGAGAGGTGCAACAATTCAATTGTTGCTTCAGCATCCCTACGATGTACTTGACAGTAATTCAGGGTGGACTTCATTGTATCTGCGCTCTACTGCTATGTGGGGATTTCTCATTGGGGTCATCCATGGCTGCATAGGGTAGTCCTGGTGTCAAAATAGCAACCTGTGCATTCTCTTGGGACCTTCAAATAATGTTTGTACCATGCACTGCTACAGAAGAAAAGCATCATGGCTGCGCCCTGAATAATGGATATTAACATACAGTAGTCTAAAACCACCTGAACATATATGGTGTGGCATTCCTTCCTGTTGTGTATACATTTGGGTTGACATATGGAGCCCTGATGGCTACTTCCGTCCATCTATAATGCCCTAGACTCTTGGAAAGCCTGCCAGGTGGTAAAAGTTCTGTTGGTTTGTCCTTTCCCTGGGAAAGTCACAAAGGTGTCCTCCCTGGAAACCATGCTTTTATACAGGTATAAACTACAAACCAACATATCTGGCAGATACCCAAGTTTCTTGTGACAATTAAAAAAGCAAAATTTGTTTACAAGCAGTGCCGAGGGTCTCTCAGAAGGTGAATGACCTTTGATCTTTTTAATTCGTGGCCTCTCTTGGTGGGGTTAGAATAGCATCCTCCTCAAGGGCGTGTCAAAAAAGTGTTACTGCTAACAGCGTCGACCCAGCCAGCAGATGGACATCAACATTGCAAAATTTCAGATTTACTCACACTCGCCCCTCTCCCATCAAATGTCACATGATTGGATATCATGTGCTGCAAAGGAAAGGAGCTCAATTAAGGAGCTGCCATCCATGATGATGGAAAAGTGTTGATGACATCATCACAGTTGATTATCACATTGTAAAGTGTGCAATCCTGAATTACTTTAACCTTTAATCTTACTCCTGATGTAAATTTAAAATGTTAAAAGACCGAAAGTGCATGTATAAGGAAGTAACCGTAGAAATGCTCGCCTCTTGGAAATGATAGAAGGGAAAAATGTGCAATGTTTTGAGTAATTGAACAAATTAATGTTTAAAGATCGGTTCATCAATTTATTTCCAAGGATTTAAAAATGCAATTACTGGACCAGCAGCCTGAACCTTAATAAATGGCTGAGAAGGCTGAACACTACACCGTCTCTCAGGCTCCAGGGCCTGGTGAATGGATAGGAAGGAATTCCCATGGGCAAGGCACCATGTTGTAGGAATGGCCATAGACCTGCGAGATTGGGGAGATACAGTCCAATAGATTTATGGGGCCGGGGAACGATTACCGAGGAATGAAGTGTTTTGAGGATAGGACAAAAGTCAAGGGAATGTTATCCAGAAGGGGGTCCAAGGTGCAGTCAGGGAGACACAGCGCCGCTGAAGGATTGGAGCATAAAGTAAATTGTGACTACCGATTCCAGACACAGAGATAGCACGCGTTGCTCCTCAGAATCAGGGCTGAAAGATTTAACCTAGCTGAGAAAATATCAGTGTAGCTGGCCATGGAGTGACGAGGAACAAAAGTGTCTGCTTCCCAAGCAGAGGGGGTGAGGCATTGCTGCCTGAGGGGGAGTTTCCTGCATCAGTTAGTTGCGCCCACTGATTCAGTGATGTGCAACGGGAGATCATCTCCCTCGTTAGAAGACACTCCGGGTATAACTAACCTGGGAGCTTCGACCCAAGCAAATCTGGCAGAGGCTCAGGGAACAGATTTCACATTAGAGGTGACACGTAACCAGGCTGTACAAAGTGACAGCAAGCCACAGTCCAAGCCAAAAGGGTTGTTTTTAAGGACATGGAGTTATACAATAAAACATATGAGTTGTGCCAGAGAATGGATAAACCAGAAGACTGCACCAAAGAATAGTTACAATCCTTATCCATTTAAAAGGAGAGGTGCATATATCATTGGAACCCCACCGGTCATGCATTATTTACAAAATAAATACTTCTTGACATGGGTGGACTACACGTCTAGGTGCCTTAGGACTCATAAGAAATAGGAGCAGGAGTAGGCCATCCGGCCCCTTGAACCTGCTCCGCCATTCAATCAGATCATGGCTGATCTTCAACCTCAACTCCACTTTCCCGCCTGATCCCCATATCCCTTGATTCCCCCAGAGTCCAAAAATCTATCTATCTCAGCCTTGAATACACTCAACGACTCGGCATCCATAACCTTCTGAGGTAGAGAATTCCAAAGATTCACAACCCTCTGAGTGAAGAAATTCCTCCTCATCTCTGTCTTAAATGGCCAATCCCTTATCCTGCGACTATGCCCTCTAGTTCTAGACTCTCCAGCCAGGGGAAACAACCTCTCAGCATCTACCCTGTCAAGCCCCCTCAGAATCTTATATGTTTCAATGTGATCACCTTTCATCTTCTAAACACCAGAGAGTATAGGCCCATTCTACTCAACCTCTCCTCATAGGACAATCCTCTCATCCCAGGAATTAATCTAGTGAACCTTTGTTGCACAGTCTCTAAGGCAAGTATATCCTTCCTTAGTTAAGGAGACCAAAACTGTACACAGTACTCCAGGTAAGGTCTCGCCAAAGCCCTGTACAATTGTAGTAAGACTTCCTTACTCTTATACTCCAACCCCCTTGCAATAAAGGCCAACTTGCCATTTGCTTTACTACTTGCCTGCTGTACCTGCATGTTAACTTTCTGTGTTTTGTGTACAAGGACACCCAAATCCCCCGGAACACCAACATTTAATAGACTCAAGTGTATGGAGGCAGATGTAGTAACCAGTATATTGTTAGAAATGTTTTGGTAGGTTGATTTTCTTGAAGAAACTCTAGGGCATGTGCAGAGCTGAAAGGAACTCTGGTACTATTGCAACCAAGGACCCAAGAGTACTAAGTAGACAGAGAATGCTAGATTTACTGCCAGTGAGGCAAACCATGCTCCAGAATCACTGAGAGGGACCATTTTCCATGGTGGAAAAATGCAGTGATATAAATTACGTGGTCCAGATACCTTTTCTGCAGAGTAAACATTGGGTATATCATGTGCATATGTCAAAACCTTACCTTGACCAGCAGGAGGTGGTCACATATATGATATCAGCTCGAGGAAGGTGAGGAGAATGTCCTAATTATTTGGTAACTGAGAATAAATGTGATTCCTTGTGAGGAAGATCATTATAGCTTCCCAGTCATCACTTGAACAGAGACAGCAGGCTAAGGGGTTGTTAAGAGATTTTAGTCTCTGCTCCAGGGGGAACCAGTTATTCATGGCAGTTGGTACACAGAGTGGAGGCAAGTAGTGCAACACCACTCTGTCAACATGTATATCCAGTCCCGTACAGTGCACAGGAACACACAGGGAACGAAGTGGAACAGATGATAGATTTGGGAGTTATATGTGCTTCACTGAATCCATGAGTTTCACCAGTGATGCTTATTCCAAAGAAGAGTAAGACAACAGAGTTTTGTGTACATTGCTGAAAATTAAATGATCTGATACAAACTGCGTATCCTATGCCTGGCCAAGCTAGGGTGTTCTTAAGATCCTGCGAATTCTTGACCTTGCCAAAGGTTATTGGCAGGTGCCGCTGAATGATAAAGCCAAACCATGTACTTTTTCTGATCCCAATGGGGTTGTGTGAGTTTTTGGTCGAGCCTTTTGGGGTTGAAGAACGCATAAGTCTTATTCCGGCGGCTAGTCAGTACTGTTCAAACGGAGGCTGGAATTACACGATGGGCCGAATGGCCTCCTTCTGTACAGTAAGATTCTATGATTTTGTGACATTGAACTCTCACCTATTGCAAGTTTTGGGTCTGCCTAAGACATTCTCTTGGGTACAACAGTGCTAGTCACTCCTGTAAGGGGTCCAAGCGTCTTGCATTCAGGTGTGTGTCATATTGCCCAATATTTAATTATACAATAGAGTAATCCAGGGGTGTGACAATAGAACCTTGTTGTGATCTGGGTTGGATATCATAGAGGTGAACTTTTCTTGGGGCTTCTTCCACTCCACTGCTGGTGGAAGGTTGTTGGAAACCCCGTATATGCACATAAATGTGGTTTCCGCAGAAGTTACATTACAGGAGCGGGAGATACTTTCGTGTCTTTTGCATGTGACCTCATGTACACTTCTCCAAAATTTCCAATGATGCAGATAGGGGTTGAGACAAGGTCAGATACAAATCATTAAACTGCTTTATTTTATAGACATCAAGTGAACATACAGAGTGAGAGTTGTAATCAAATCTCTCCTTGATGCAACAGGCTACAGGACCCTCCTCGAGAACAAGGAAAATAATAAAAATATGCTGCACTAACTTTTCCTGGTTAACCTTCTGATTCTGACTAGTTATGGGCTTGAAGTGAGCAAGTTTCCCTTCGCTAGGCCAGGCTTCCTCCACAGACCTAGCTGGCTGGCTGACTGCCCGATGTCCCTTTTGTCTGTTTTCCTACCCAATGGGAAAAGGGTCCCACTGACTTCTTCCCCATTCAGTGATTCACCAGTTGGCCCGTCAATAAAACTGGCTACCTTTCTGCCCCCTTAGCTTGTGGGTTTAGCCTTGCTACCACCCCATTTAAACCTGTAAATTGTGGGGGTGTGGGGGGAGGGTAGACGAAAATTAGAAAAAAAAATAGCGCCAACTTACCACTGACGGTCTGCCCATTCTGTTTTTCAGGTGGACCTCAATTTAGGCGGCCATTGCTTTGCCAGAAACAGATCGGGGCTTCATTAATATAAGCAAATAGTGGTCAACTGATGTTAGGACCCCCAACACCATTTTCGTCTGAAGCAGCACTGCCACTGCTACTTCCTCAACCCGCTCACAAACTATGGATGGTACAGGTCGGGAGATGGCATCTGGGAAAGATAGCACTCATTTTTTTCTTCAGTCTCCGGAGTGTTTTGAGCTTTAGAGGCTTCCATGATTTAGTTTCCTTGCTGTGGATGCTGCTGAAGTTTCCTCGCTGCTGAAACCTGCTGCTGTTTCACTTCAAATGCTTCCACCCTCTGCTTTAAATTGCTGTTGGCCGGCCCATGATGAATGTTTGCCCAGCCGAGCCGTTACCTCACCTGATATAAGTCGGAGGCAAAATAGCGACCCCAATATCTCCTGCTATTCTCAAAATAAATGGGTCATCCTGAATTAATGGACCAGCAATGAGACAATTGACCCTCATTGCCTCAGTTTGAAATGGACTGTGAGCCACGAGATTCTACAAAATAACTTGTCTCGCTTTAATACACATCTTCAATGCCTGTACCATTGACAAATAAAACCCTTTGCTTAAAACACTTAAACCTGTCATTTTTTAAACCTTCGCAAAATTGCTTTGTTTTAAAACATAACACTCAAACATAACTCATTCCCAAAACGTTTATGTGAAGACCAAAAAAAAATCGGAAATTTCAAAACATCACTTCCCATAATATTAATGTCTTTAATATGCATGTACATACTTGAAGTTAAATGAAGTTAAATCCGTCGGGTAAAATGATAGGCAGACTCAGTCCTTGTTTCTTGCCTTTATTTCAATGTTACAGTGCGATAAGCAGGATACAGTCAAGCCTAGGCACGAACTCTTCAGACAGTATCATAGCTTTAATCGAATCATCCCTTTTTAAACATTCAAATCTCCCGCTTATTTCCCTTAACTCCGTGATTGGTTATAAGTTTGTGCATTGTCTTATATGGTGCATCACCTACTTTTCTGTTTGTGCTACCCTCAGCAGTCTCAGCTGCTCCCAGTTTCGGCCTGTGGTAAATCAGTTTTCAAGCTGCTAATTTAATCAATGGCTGAGGTGAATGGGGCCTTTGTCTTCTGCTGATTTAATCAATAGCTGAGGTGATCGGGGCCTTTGTCTTCTGCTAATTTAATCAATAGCTGAGGTGATCGGGGCCTTTGTCTTCTGCTAATTTAATCAATAGCTGAGGTGAATGGGGCCTTTGTCTTCTGCTAATTTAATCAATAGCTGAGGTGATCGGGGCCTTTGTCTTCTGCTAATTTAATCAATAGCTGAGGTGAATGGGGCCTTTGTCTTCTGCTAATTTAATCAATAGCTGAGGTGATCGGGGCCTTTGTCTTCTGCTAATTTAATCAATAGCTGAGGTGATCGGGGCCTTTGTCTTCTGCTAATTTAATCAATAGCTGAGGTGAATGGGGCCTTTGTCTTCTGCTAATTTAATCAATAGCTGAGGTGATCGGGGCCTTTGTCTTCTGCTAATTTAATCAATAGCTGAGGTGATCGGGGCCTTTGTCTTCTGCTAATTTAATCAATAGCTGAGGTGATCGGGGCCTTTGTCTTCTGCTAATTTAATCAATAGCTGAGGTGATCGGGGCCTTTGTCTTCTGCTAATTTAATCAATAGCTGAGGTGATCGGGGCCTTTGTCTTCTGCTAATTTAATCAATAGCTGAGGTGAATGGGGCCTTTGTCTTCTGCTAATTTAATCAATAGCTGAGGTGATCGGGGCCTTTGTCTTCTGCTAATTTAATCAATTACTGAGGTGATCGGGGCCTGTGTCTTCTGCTAATTTAATCAATTACTGAGGTGATCAGGGCCTTTGTCTTCTGCTAATTTAATCAAATACTGAGGTGATTGGGGCCTTTGTCTTCTGCTAATTTAATCAATTACTGAGGTGATCGGGGCCTTTGTCTTCTGCTGATTTAATCATGCACACATTATCATATGTCCCAACCGTCCTTTCTGCTCATTTTCAACTTAACTCCTTCCTTCCCATGTCTCAACATTCCTTACTTTTTTCTTTCCTTGTCCTCTCTCACAACATATTCTTCCCCTTCTTCTGCCATGCTTGTTTTACTGCTCTTGTTATTCTTTCCTCCTTCCCCATCCTTTCTCCCTCTTTGATCTTTTTCCTATGCGTAGGGCTATCACCAATGTTACTAACTCTACTAGCTGAGCAACTACTAGCATCATCTGTAACAGTCTTGCCCAAGGATGTAGTTTTACACTGGTGGTGATCCCCCACCATTCATCAGTTCCCAATTCCTTAATCCCTGCCTCAATCTTCTTATTATCTTGTAACATGTGCACGATATGTTTCTGAGAGGTTCTAGTTCTGGGGAATATGGATTTCAGATTAAGTGACAATGGAGGTATTTAATGCCCGATGTATGGGATGGCCTGAATAGCTTAGTCTTCCAGTGGCAATGTTATTTGCAGGTTTGTCACATTGTGATGGTGGACAGGAACTAGGGTCTTGCCTCCTATTTTTATATTTTCTCCCACTGGCCGCATGCAAAACGTTGTCTGTGTGACAGGGCATTGGTTGTTCCCACCATCATGCTAGCTGCCATGGTTGTTACACAATATTTTCCTTTACCTCTGTATGCTATGTTCATTCTTCCTTTCCCCCATAGTTCTAAACGCATCTTGCAGTCTGGTGATTCATCGTGAATCGACAAGCCGGAATGGTGTGTTGTCTCACTATGTCATACCTGCAGATCATCCCTTTCAAGGTACAGCACTCCATGTCTGGTGCGATCCATGTACCATCATTCTTTGTCAAATGTTGCGGATACTCCTCGTATTGCCCAATTCCTGAATCCTCAATTACTCCGATTGATTCTACCTGGTGCATCTTCCAGGGTTGGCTTCTGTTCTTCTCCAATAGGGGCAAGGCCAGTACCATCGGGATTATATTCTTTTCGGCCTCTATCCGGGGAGGGGGGGGGCAAGAATACCATCCCCATTTGACACATCATGTCATAATCAAACTCCCCAGTCCTTTTGAACCACTTCCTTAATTGTTCTTCATGGATAAACGATGGGATCTGGTTGCTCTCTATGTCATCTAGGCCTTTCTGGACCACGTTCATCACAAATGCTGCGTACAAGGCTGCACATGATACCTCCAGTAAGATTCTGGTTTTTATTAGCTTCATTATCCACCTGTATTAATTCATTTGTTGTATCTTGGATCCCCCCCGAGGTTCCTCACCAATTCCTCAGTGGACAATAGAGTGTTTTTTTTTTTTTTATTCGTTCATGGGATGTGGGCGTCGCTGACGAGGCCAGCATTTATTGCCCATCCCTAATTGCCCTCGAGAAGGTGGTGGTGAGCCGCCTTCTTGAACCGCTGCAGTCCGTGTGGTGACGGTTCTCCCACAGTGCTGTTAGGAAGGGAGTTCCAGGATTTTGACCCAGCGACGATGAAGGACCGGCGATATATTTCCAAGTCGGGATGATGTGTGACTTGGAGGGGAACGTGCAGGTGGTGTTGTTCCCATGCGCCTGCTGCTCTTGTCCTTCTAGGTGGTGGAGGTCGCGGGTTTGGGAGGTGCTGTCGAAGAAGCCTTGGCGAGTTGCTGCAGTGCATCCTGTGGATGGTGCACACTGCAGCCACAGTGCGCCGGTGGTGAAGGGAGTGAATGTTTAGGGTGGTGGATGGGGTGCCAATCAAGCGGGCTGCTTTATCTTGGATGGTGTCGAGCTTCTTGAGTGTTGTTGGAGCTGCACTCATCCAGGCAAGTGGAGAGTATTCCATCACACTCCTGACTTGTGCCTTGTAGATGGTGGAAAGGCTTTGGGGAGTCAGGAGGTGAGTCACTCGCCGCAGAATACCCAGCCTCTGACCTGCTCTCGTAGCCACAGTATTTATATGGCTGGTCCAGTTCAGCTTCTGGTCAATGGTGACCCCCAGGATGTTGATGGTGGGGGATTCGGCGATGGTAATGCCGTTGAATGTCAAGGGGAGGTGGTTAGACTCTCTCTTGTTGGAGATGGTCATTGCCTGGCACTTATCTGGCGCGAATGTCACTTGCCACTTATGAGCCCAAGCCTGGATGTTGTCCAGGTCTTGCTGCATGCGGGCTCGGACTGCTTCATTATCTGAGGGGTTGCGAATGGAACTGAACACTGTGCAGTCATCAGCGAACATCCCCATTTCTGACCTTATGATGGAGGGAAGGTCATTGATGAAGCAGCTGAAGATGGTTGGGCCTAGGACACTGCCCTGAGGAACTCCTGCAGCAATGCCCTGGGGCTGAGATGATTGGCCTCCAACAACCACTACCATCTTCCTTTGTGCTAGGTATGACTCCAGCCACTGGAGAGTTTTCCCCCTGATTCCCATGGACTTCAATTTTACCAGGGCTCCTTGGTGCGACACTCGGTCAAATGCTGCCTTGATGTCAAGGGCAGTCACTCTCACCTCACCTCTGGAATTCAGCTCTTTTGTCCTGTTTGGACCAAGGCTGTAATGAGGTCTGGAGCCGAGTGGTCCTGGCGGAACCCAAACTGAGCATCGGTGAGCAGGTTATTGGTGAGTAAGTGCCGCTTGATAGCACTGTCGACGACACCTTCCATCACTTTGCTGATGATTGAGAGTAGACTGATGGGGCGGTAATTGGCCAGATTGGATTTGTCCTGCTTTTTGTGGACAGGACATACCTGGGCAATTTTCCACATTGTCGGGTAGATGCCAGTGTTGTAGCTGTACTGAAACAGCTTGGCTGGAGGCGCAGCTAGTTCTGGAGCACAAGTCTTCAGCACTACAGCTGGGATGTTGTCGGGGCCCATAGCCTTTGCTGTATTCAGTGCACTCAGCCGTTTCTTGATATCACGTGGAGTGAATCGAATTGGCCGAAGACTGGCTTCCGTGATGGTGGGGATATCGGGAGGAGGCTGAGATGGATCATCCACTCGGCACTTCTGGCTGAAGATGGTTGCAAACGCTTCAGCCTTGTCTTTTGCACTCACGTGCTGGACTCCGCCATCATTGAGAATGGGGATGTTTGCAGAGCCTCCTCCTCCCGTTAGTTGTTTAATTGACCACCACCATTCACGACTGGATGTGGCAGGATTGCAGAGCTTTGATCTGATCCGTTGGTTGTGGAATCGCTTAGCTCTGTCTATAGCATGTTGCTTCCGCTGTTTAGCATGCATGTAGTCCTGAGTTGTAGCTTCACCAGGTTGGTACCTCATTTTTAGGTACGCCTGGTGCTGCTCCTGGCATGCTCTTCTACACTCCTCATTGAACCAGGGTTGATCCCCTGGCTTGTTGGTAATGGTAGAGTGAGGGATTGTGGTGGAATACAATTCTGCTGCTGCTGATGGCCCACAGCGCCTCATGGATGCCCAGTTTTGTGCTGCTAGTTCTGTTCTGAATCTATCCCATTTAGCACGGTGGTAGTGCCACACAACACGTTGGATGGTGTCCTCAGTGCGAAGACGGGACTTCATCTCCACAAGGACTGTGCGGTGGTCGCTCCTACCAATACTGTCATGGACAGATGCATCTGCAACAGGTAGATTGGTGAGGACGAGGTCAAGTAAGTTTTTCCCTCGTGTTGGTTCGCTCACCACCTGCCGCAGGCCCAGTCTAGCAGCTATGTCCTTCAGGACTCGGCCAGCTCGGTCAGTAATGGTGCTACCGAGCCACTCTTGGTGATGAACATTGAAGTCCCCCACCCAGAGTACATTTTGTGCCCTTGCTACCCTCAGTGCTTCCTCCAAGTGGTGCTCAACATGGAGGAGGACTGATTCATCAGCTGAGGGAGGACGGTAGGTGGTAATCAGCAGGAGGTTTCCTTGCCCATGTTTGACCTGATGCCATGAGATTTCATGGGGTCCAGAGTCAATGTTGAGGACTCCTAGGGCCACTCCCTCCTGACTGTATATCACTGTACCGCCACCTCTGGTGGGTCTGTCCTGCCGGTGGGACAGGACATACCCAGGGATGGTGATGGAAGAGTCTGGGACGTTGGCTGAAAGGTATGATTCTGTGAGTATGGCTATGTCAGGCTGTTGCTTGACTAGTCTGTGGGACAGCTCTCCCAATTTTGGCACAAGTTCCCAGATGTTAGTAAGGAGGACCTTGCAGGGTCGACTGGGCTTGGTGTTTTTTTGCCGTTGTCGTGTCCGGTGCCTAGTGGTCCGATGCCGGGTGGTCCGTCCGGTTTTATTCTTATTCTGACTTTTCGTAGCGAGATTTTACAACTGAGTGGCTTGCTAGGCCATTTCAGAGGGCAATTAAGAATCAACCACATTGCTGTGGGTCTGGAGTCACATATAGGCCAGACCGGGTAAGGACGGCAGGTTTCCTTCCCTGAAGGACATTAGTGAACCAGATGGGTTCACTAATGTGCTAGTGTATCCTCAGATTGTCCCCTTCTTGTTGGTTCATGCTTACCAATAATCCTTTTAATTGTCTTCTCATCACCTCATCGTGCTCCCCCATGCTTTCTATGTCTATCCGATTTACCCCTGCCAGCCCTGCTGTAGCTCTTATCCCTAGCCATTCTGCTAGATCTCGTATCCTCCTTTTATTTATCTTCTCACCCTTTTCCTCAGGTCTAGCCTCCTCCTCCTTATTTTTTACTAGTAGTCCCTTCACTAATTCTCCTGTCATCTTATGTATAATCTGTGAATAATTCCTTTCACAATATTCCTCAAGTATATTTAAATTCATATTTAGCACAAACAGTACAGTTTCGAAATGTGCATCATTATACAGCATAGTCCCCGATTAAATCACTTCTAGTCCATTTTTACTCGGGTTGTCCTCCAATTTCGGGCATTCGTTTTTTTCTTTACCTTCTTCCTTTCCTTCTCTCATAGTCTCGTTTTCTTCCTTCATGTCTAGCGTCATGACATTGCCTCCTTTTCGCTCTCTTCCCGTAGTTTCGTAGAGTCTCCCCTTTTTACTCTTTTCCACGTTCCGTTGCCAAATCTTTGGTCAGTTCAATGTCTGTATTAAAATGGCGTTGTTAGTCTCCCCTCTGAGGGTTTCCAAATCGACAGTGTATGGGACGCCCAGAATTCTGAGGGGATGTTTCATTGGTTGTTTATCATCCAGTCTAAACCATTCTATGCTTTTGTCGTTGCCAGTTGTATTACAAGTACACTATTAGGGTACCCATGCCCACTTGCCCGTTTCCATTGTATTTTTCCACTTTACCAAGGTCTGGTCAGGGCATTGGGCGCATGGCGGCGACCAGAGCTAGCAACGTGAATAGAATGAGCCTCTTCACAGTCTGTAATACATGAAGACCAAATATTATATTTTTTCTTATTCTTGTTTCTTTTCCGGGCCCTTTTTGTAGGGCTTACATTGGTCACCATGATACCATATATATTGTCTTTTCTTTCCCTATTTTTGAATTGCCAATTTCAGATTGTTTTCTCCTAATTTATCCATAATCTCATATGGATCTTCCCAGTTAGCCTCCCATGCTCCCCCTTTTAAAAAATTTTTGAGCATGACTTGGTCACCTATTGAATAGATGACTCGTTGGGTGGGGTGGTTGTCCTTGGAGGTATTAAGATGAGCCACGCCCATGTTTTCCACTGCCCATAGCATTGCGGACTCAAGTGTCTGATGCAAATTCTGAAGGAACTGGTCATGTGCCTGGTGGGTGGTGATAGGGATTGGCACTCCCATTGGGTGGGAGATCTGCATCTGCCTTCCTGTCATAAGTTCAAAAGTTGAGCTGACTGATGGAGCTCTGATAGCCATCAGGAAGCCTGGCAAGGCCTTCATGTCCTTTTGGCTGCGGCCACTAGCTTCCCCTCCGGAGGAACCCATGGATTTCCACCACAGCGGCCTCTCTCGCCAATTGGTTAGCTAAATTGTTGTGATCCCCCTCTGTGCTAGCGACCCCCCCCCCCCAACTTCTGGTGCGCCTTCACTTTACAAATAGCAATTTGCCCCGTT
Organism: Heptranchias perlo; assembly: GCF_035084215.1. Taxonomy (NCBI): domain Eukaryota; kingdom Metazoa; phylum Chordata; class Chondrichthyes; order Hexanchiformes; family Hexanchidae; genus Heptranchias; species Heptranchias perlo. Next base: position 18,860,125 of record NC_090332.1, on the reverse strand, counting down.
CGCTCCCACGCTATATCCTAAATCATCTTTACCTTCTTCCTTTCCTTCTCTCATAGTCTCGTTTTTGAATTGCCAATTTCAGATTGTTTTCTCCTAATTTATCCATAATCTCATATGGATCTTCCCAGTTAGCCTCCCATGCTCCCCCTAGTCTGGATGGTGAGCGCGCGGTTTACCCTCCGCAGAGCTGAATCCTTGTTTTTGCCAAATTGGTAGATACTCGGTTAGAGAATTACAGACGGAAGAACTATTTGAGTAGCTAGTCACCTTCCCTGTTAGTGTTTGCAACGCAGTGACAACCCCAATAACTTTGGCCTTTTGGGCAGAGTGCTGGGGTGGGCACTTGATAAGGACTCGCTGACTGTCCTGTGGGATCCAACATGCCGTCCCTGTCTGGTATTGCCCCTGGTCCTAGAACTGTGAACCATCTACATATACGCTCGTGGAGCCCCTCAGTGAAGCAGCCCTTATAGGGCCATTTGATACGGCCTCCTCCACTTTGCACGTATGTGGTTCTCCCCCATATTGTAATATGTAAGCCAATTGGTAGGTGTGGGAATGTTGAACCGTAATATACTTATTACCCAGTTCCATAATCTACCTTCCCCACCGTGCTGGTGACACCCCCTTTATTTGCTCCTTTACCAATAACGCCACCGGGGTATGTGGTGTATGGAGGATTATTCGGTTAAATCCCACTAAATACTCAGTGTGTTTCACTATCCAGTAGACTCCAAGAATTTGCTTAGTACATTGGTCATAAGATTACTCTACTGGAGTGAAGGCGCATGAAAAATTTCCCACCGGAATATATTTCCCATGTATCTCCTGCATTATCACCGCGGATATGCACTGTTCCGACACTGCAACTTCCATAATAAAGGGTTTGGAGGGGTCGGGACTGCGTAAGGCCGGGGCCCTCATTAGTGCCTTCTTAAGGTTCTCAAATGTCTGATGGGATTCCAGGTCCCAGTCTTCCAGAGCATCCTCCTTCCTGGGGTTGCCCTGTAAATGGCGATATAGCGGAGCCGCTATTTCACTAAATCCTTCAATAAATCTCTACAGAAGCCCACAATGCCAAGGGATGACTGCAAGGCCATAACCGTGTGTGGTCTTGGTAGTTCTGCTACCAATCACAATGTGGCCGGGTCACATGTTTTCCCTCCCTCCTCAATCTTTACCCCTAGAAAAGTTACTGTTTTCCGCACAAGTGCAGCTTTCTTTGGATTGATCTTAAATCCTACCCCCTCTAAGAGACTCAGAACCTCCTCCAAGAGAAGGTAATGCTTCTCCATCAACTCCAACTGGAGTAATAGATCATCCACATACTGAATCACATCATTAGGTTGCGAACAGGACCGCAGCACGTCCGCCATGCACTGATGGAACAATGTGGGTGAATTGTGAAATCCTTGGGGTAGCCCTGCCCATGTATATTACTGTTCCCCAAATGTGAACGCAAATATATATTGGCTATCTGGATGCACTGGAATACTCCAGAATCCATTCGAGATATCCAAGGTCGAATACATGGTGGCTGTGCCCCTTCATTTAGACATCATGTCAGGGTGGCTGGCTACAAATGGGGCCGGGGGCAGGGTATATTTAACTGACGATAATCAATGATTAACCTCCAAGAGCCTTCTGGCTTCCTTATCGGTCAAATGGGTGCATTATTTTGTGAGATGCATTCCCTTAGTATCCCTTGTCCTAACAGAGATTCTATCACTGCTCCCGTTGTTTGTTCTGCATCTTTTGGGTATGGGTACTGTCTCTGGAGTGGAGGGTCATCACTGTTTACTGCCACCACCATTTTGTCACCCTTCCACAGTCATGCTTATGCTGTGCCCAAACCTTCTGGTGTTTCCAGAGAATGCCCGTCAGACGTCTGCAACAGCTGGTGCACGTCATAGGTCCCTGTCTCCTTAACGGTATGTATGAATAGGCATCATGGATCACGGTCGGCACATATGTATCGTGGGTGGGTCAAGTCCCTGCCAAATCATATGGTTTGCAACATCAATAATTAATCTCCCCTTTCTAATCCCGTCTGATCCTAGAATTGAACTCTCATGTGTGGAAGCCATGCATAATGGCAACTCAAATTCTGCATCTCCAATTTTCAGCCGAGATGCTGACTCCTCCTACCTCCATAAGTTGGAGGCGCTTCCCACTAGGCGGAAGGTCTTTATGGTGAGTGATTGAACAGGCAGCTCCTGTGTCCACTAAAAAGTCGTCTTGCTGACCTCTCACCAAGACTGGGACACATGGTCTACCTTCCCTGTCAAAGTTGAGCCGACTCATCGCGGCACTGGAGGCCAGGCCCCATCATTCCTTTTTAAAGGGGTTATGGTTACCGTCCTTACAGCAGGACCCCCCTTTCTCCACTCTCCTGGAGCGTCCTAATAGCATCAAGATATAGGTTTTGCTTGTCTGGGAGAGGTGGGGCCGAGGGTTCAGATTTCCCTTTCTGCTTGGGTCCCTGGCCATACGCTCCTCCTCCTTTTGCCTAGCACTGTCCTCTTACATGTCCTGACTTGCCACAGTTACCACAGACCTCCTGTTGGCTATATTCTTTTGAAAAATCCCCTTGTTTACTACAATTCTAACAGACTTTTCTCTGTGCGCCCTCATTGGCACAATGGCTGCCATTCTTTCCTTGGCCGTTTGAGGTTCCAGGTCCTGTTTGGACTCGTACCATGCCAAGAGGGAGGTCTTAATGTCCTCTCCTATTCTTGGTCGGGGCTGTGTTGGGGTCAATTCCATGGCATATTGGCGGAGCATGTGCTCGCATGCTGGGTTAACAATGTTTTTATACTTGTTGATCACCAAGCCCCAAAATGTGGGATCGTTCCTGTGGAACTCCTCACGTTGGTTCTTTCCCTGATTCTGATTGTACACCTCGAAAAAGTCCTCAGGTACTGAGTCGGGTGATTGTCCAGTGGTTTGTGGTTCAGCATCTTTCCCATATCTGCCACTACCGGATATCCAAACGCTTCACACACCAGCCCTGTGTGACTGTCGTGTGCTGGGAAGTATGGTCCGGTGGAGAAGATATCCGCCAATACCACACTTGGGGGTATTGCAGCTTGGATCAATCGACAAGCGACTTTGTCCGTCAAGGCATGGGTTCGCTGCAGCAACCGTACCTTATTCAGCACTTGGATGGGCTCCCCTATCCTGTCATACTGGGGTATCTGTTCTCTCAACGCACATAGCTCTGTGAGGGTCTGGTCTCTATCAACCTGTTGGGCCTTGTACTGGTAAACGATCTGCCCTGCTGTGTCCGTGTTTCCTCCTGTCCGGTCCCATTTGGTCGTGATCCGTGCTAGATTCACGCTCCCCTCCTTTTTTTTTATTCGTTCATGGGATGTGGGCGTCGCTGACGAAGCCAGCATTTATTGCCCATCCCTAATTGCCCTCATCGCATCTACTCCGAGACCGAGTCCTGCCGGCCATGTTGCCTGGTGTGCTAGTTACGCTTGACGGGGTGAGACACCCTTATGCTCCTTGCTCTCTCCACCATGCCTCCTCGCCTTTTCCTGTGCTCTCGGGACCCACCCAGGGACATCACTATCATCCTCCTCTGTTTCTGATTTGACCTCCTCTTTCCCAAGTGACAGTGCCACTACTCGTACTTGCAGTTTTTTTATTGTTTCCTTGCTCGCTTTTCCTGGCCCTTCTTTCCTCCCTCCATCTCCTCACTACTTCGCTATCCTTATTTTCCTGGGACACATCCCACAACTCTCGATAGACTATTTTAATATCATCCAATTTCCCCTGTATTTTAATCAATGCTTCCATAGACTTATGTAGTTGGCCCCTCAACTTGGTCATTTCCTGGCACATCCCAGCTGTTGGGTAGCTGCTAATTTCCTTTCTGCATGGACAGCCCCTAACGTATTATTCAGGCTCTCTATTTCACCCTTTTGTTACTTATTCTGTTCAGCCTGTTTACTATACTGTTCTTTACATTTGGCATGTCGATCATTTAAATTTACAGCAATTTGCATCATAACCATTACACAGTTCGCCTGTCTAATTTTTTCCTTTTTCTCTTTTATATTCCTATCCTCACATTTTACTGTGAATTCCTCATATAGTTTGTTCATTTTGTCATTATCGAACGCATTTTCTGGTCCATTCTTTAGCACATGGCATCCAGCCATTGCTATTCACCTTCTCTACCCTTTCTACATTTTTGTCAGTCATCCTGCGTTGTTGCCTTTTCCTTGGATTCGGCTTATTTGGAGGTGATCAGTCTCCTTTTTAATTACCGCTTACAGCAACTTCCCCTTTCCGTGGTACCTATAGAGGTTGAGGTCTGTATACCTGGTACAGTGGTTTCCTGGCCACTGTCACATTATAACGCTATACAACTTTCTAAATAATAACTACTTATCCACCACTCCAGGATTACACTCGTAAATGTACGTGATTTACTGCTGCACCTTGTTGGTCGTCTGTCCGTGGGTTGGTTGATGGGTTGGACGAAGCCTACGTCCGGAGTCTGTCCCCGCCTGCAGTCAGGTCCACTGATTCAGGCTTTACTTCAATCCCCGGTTTTGTATTTTTGTCACGACTGTTCAAGTGCAGTCCGTGGCTGGCTCGTCATTGAAGTTAAATGAAGTTAAATCCGTCGCATAAAATGATAGGCAGACTCAGTCCTTGTTTCTTGCCTTTATTTCAATGTTACAGTGCGATAAGCAGGATACAGTCAAGCCCAGGCACGAACTCTTCAGACTGTACCATAGCTTTAATCGAATCATCCCTTTTTAAACATTCAAATCTCCCGCTTATTTCCCTTAACTCCGTGATTGGTTATAAGTTTGTGCATTGTCTTATATGGTGCATCACCTACTTTTCTGTTTGTGCTACCCTCAGCAGTCTCAGCTGCTCCCAGTTTTGGCCTGTGGTAAATCAGTTTTCAAGCTGCTCATTTAATCAATTACTGAGGTGATCGGGGCCTTTGTCTTCTGCTAATTTAATCAATTAGCTGAGGTGATTGGGGCCTTTGTCTTCTGCTGATTTAATCAATAGCTAAGGTGATTGGGGTCTTTGTCTTTTGCTAATTTAATCAATTACTGAGGTGATCGGGGCCTTTGTCTTCTGCTGATTTTAATCAATTACTGAGGTGATCGGGGCCTTTGTCTTTAGCTAAACGAATAATGCACACATTATCATATTTTCCAACTGTTCTTTCTGCTAATTTTCAACTTAACTCCTTCCTTCCCATGTCTCAACAATACTTTTCTTTGGTTGTTATGTACTCACTGTGGTCAACGGTAATGTTATAAGACAGAATGTATACAATTTTCATAACAAAAATGCAGGAAACATTTAAATGAGTAGTACCATTTATGTTCTGTTTGTAATGCTGTTTATAAAATGTTATTTCCTGCTTAATCTACTATAGGTTCCACCCTTCGATGGGTCTGTGAATAAATATTGCTCCTAAGACAATTGCACTTACAACAACTATAATTTCAGTCAATTTAGCCAACTCAAAGTATTTCATTAATCTGATATTAATAGATTCTTTAGTGTTTTATTTTTCGCTTTCTCTTCCTGTTTTTAGTTGCAAATTTGTGGTTTTCACACTATTAAGCTCTTGTCTCTATCACCGGTAAAGTGAATGAAGGACTCAGTTGGATACTACTCTGAACATCCACACTGGTTATTTTTCTTGAATCCTCATTTCAACAAGTTTGTGCAGTTCTTGCCACTGCCATCTCTGCATGATTCAGGGGATGCCAAGCAATTGCTTTTATATTGACCTAGTGCCACTGACTCCCAAAGCACACTTTCACGCAGATGACAGCGACATTAAAGTAAACTTGCCAGATTCTTTAATGCTGGCAGATGAGAAGACCAAGTAAAATTCAGGTCTTCTGGGCTACCAGCCTTACTGAATCAGGTGTGTCTATGGTTGCATCAGGCCTGCGTATCAGGAGCACAGCACTACATCAATATAAAAGCAGCTATTATTTCTTGGTCTCAGCCAGGCAGCCTCTCTTCGGCTGGTTGGATTCGCATTGCTGAGATAATAGCCAGTCATAGAATACCTGTTTAGAACAGCTGTAACAGAACTGTGTGCTGTTCATTAAACCAAATTACTCAGCCATGATTTCCTTTCTTATTCCTTTTCTAAACTGCACATCTCAAATACTTTATCGAGTGGAATTACCACATTACAGGTTCTCTTGACCCTATTCCCACTAAACTGCTGACCACCAAACTTCCCTTCATGGTCCCCATGTTAGCTGATATTGTTAAAAGTTTCCTCTCCTCAGGTACTGTCCCCCTCCCCTTCAAATTTGCCTGCATCACACCCCTCCTCAAAAATTCCACCCTTTACCCCTTTGTCCTTGCAAACTACCGCCCCATCTCCAACCTCCCTTTCCTCTCCAAAGTCCTTGAAGATGTTGTCGCCTCCCAAATCCGTGCCCATCTTTCCCGCAACTCCATGTTTGAATTCCTCCAATCAAGTTTCTGCCCCTGCCACAGTACTGAAACAGCCCTTATCAAAGTCACAAATGACATCCTAAGTGACTGTGACTGTGGTAAACTATCCATCCTCATCCTTCTCCATCTGTCTGCAGCCTTTGACATGGTTGACCACCCATCCTCCTCCAATGCCTCTCCTCCGTCGTCCAGCTGGGTGGGACGGCGCTCGCCTGGTTCCATTCTTATCTATCCAGTCGTAGCCAGCGAATCACCTGCAATGGCTTCTCTTCCCGCTCCCGCACCGTTACCTCTGGAGGCCCCAAGGATCTATCCTTGGCCCCCTCCTGTTTCTCATCTACATGCTGGCCCTCGGCGATATCATTCGAAAATACGTCAGATTCCACATGTACGCTGAACACACCCAGCTCTACATCACAATCATCTCCCTCAACCCATCTACTGTCTTTCATTTGTCACATTGTTTGTCTGATATCCAGTGTTGGATAAGCAAAAATGTCCTCCAACTAAATAGTGGGAAGACCGAAGCCATTGTCTTTGGTCCCTGCTGCAAACTCTGTTCCCTAGCCACCGACTCCATCCCTCTCCCTGGCTACTATCTGAGGCTGAACCAGACTGTTCACAACCTTGGCGTCCTATTTGACCCTGAGATGAGCTTCCGACCACATATCTGCTCCATCACCAAGATCACCTACTTCCACCTCCGTAACATTGCCCATCTCTGCCCCTGCCTCAGCTCATTTGCTGTTGAAACCTCATCCATGGTTTTGTTACCTCCAGACTGGACTATTCCAATGGTCTCCTGGCTGGCCTCCCATCTTCCACCCTCCATAAACTTGAGCTCATCCAAAACTCTGCTGCCGGTATCCTAACTCGCATCAAATCCCATTCTCCCATCATCCCTGTGCTCGCAGACCTACATTGGCTCCCGGTCTGGGAACACCTTGATTTTAAAATTCTCATCCTTGTTTTCAAATCCCTCCATGGCCTCGCCCCTCCCTATCTCTGTAACCTCCTCCAGTCCTACAACCCTCCGAGATCTCTGCGCGCCTCCAATTCTTGCCTCTCGTGCATCCCCGATTTTAATCATTCCACCATTGGCGGCCATGCCTTCAGCTGCCCAGGCCCTTTAAGCTCTGGAATTCCCTCCCTAAACCTCTCCGCCTCTCTACCTCTCCCTCTTCCTTTAAGATGCTCCTTAAAACCTATCTCTTTGACCAAGCTTTTGGTCATCTGTCCTAATACCTCCTAATGTGGCTCGGTGTGAAATTTTGTTTGATAACGCTCCTGTGAAGTGTCTTGGGACATTTTACTAGTTTAAAGGTGCTATATAAACGCAAATTGTTGTTGTAACATGGAATGGAGTTGTATAGCTACATTATATACACAAGGGTTGATGTAATTTCCATAAGGTAATTTTCCTAATTTTATGATCTTGACATTCTTGTATTAAGACTACACTTTGGATGTGTGTGTAGTCCTCTAGAGTTCTACATTCAGCAAACCCGTAAGGCCATAATGAATTGAAATGGGGATTCTCATTAGTTATGTTGTGCACCTCTGATAGTTTATTGTGGTTAATCTGTAAGTATTTTGCAAGGTCATTTTTTTATGCTCTCCAAAGCCATGCTCTGTGATCTCAAACAAAGGCTGGGCAGGCAGGCAGGCAACTGTGTCAATATTACTCTATGACTGGCCATTATCTCAGCAATGGGAATCCAACCAGCCGAAGAGAGGCTGCCTGGCTGAGACCAAGAAACAATAGCTGCTTTCATATTGATGTAGTGCTGTGCCCCTGATATGCAGGCCTCATGCAGCCACAGATATACCTGATTCAGTAAGGCTGGTGGCCCAGAAGACCTGAATTTTACTTGGTCTTCTCACCTACCAGCCCTAAAGAATCTGGCAAGTTTACTTTAATGTCGCTGTCAGTGCGTGAAAGTGTGCTTTGGGAGTTAGTGGCACTAGATCAATATAAAAGCAATTACTTGGCATCCCCTGAATCATGCAAAGATTTCAGTGGCAAGAACTGCGCAAACTTGTTGAAATGAGGATTCAAGAACAGTAATCAGTGTGGACGTTCAGAGTAGTATCCTAAGCACTTGAAAAAAAAACTCTCAACTGTTTAGACTGAAAAGTAAAATCTGTCTTTTAGTGTTTTTTGTGTTCAAAAATTCCTCAGTACTATCTGCATCATAAGGCTCAAAACTGAAGACAGAATTCTGACTCCTAGCGGATCCCTGCTTGTGATAATTCCAGTACAAGCCATGGATTTTTTTTATATTGCAGTCTAAACAAGGGACTGTTGTCTAAGTGTTTGTTGTTTACTGAAGAGTACTGAGATTAATGTAGGTCCTGAATATATCCACTGCCTGTAAGCATCAGAATCTTAATAACCTTTTCTTTTGGGGGGGGGGCGTGACCTATTTTCTCTGGGTGTTCTGCAGCACTCGGATGAATCAGGGGTTTGTCTTCCTCATGCTGCTATTGGAAAGTTACATAGTAGCAATTGAGTATTTGATCTTTGGATTATAAAGTTTAAAATCCAGGTCCTTTTATTGTAAAGCTTGAATTTAAAATAGACCAGTGTGCAAACAACAATGCTAAACTATCAGGAATTTAAGTAACACTAGAGATTACAGAACTAGATGCGTACAGACCCCATGACCACCAGAACACCCAGAGAAAATAGGTCACGCCCCCCCCCCCCCCCCAAAAGAAAAGGTTATTAAGATTCTGATGCTTACAGGGAGTGGATATATTCAGGACCTACATTAATCTCAGGATATCAAAATTGGATCAGGTCAGATAACATTTTGGGATTTAGCAGTCATTCCTATAGTACGTGCTTTTACTTTTAAATTATAATTTTACTGTAAGTTTCAAATATTTAGCTCTCCTGTATTTGCTGATGTTGGGAATGCAAAAGAGCAAATCCCCAAATTATTGTTTCCTAAAGGGGGGCTCTCTAGAACTTAAGCAGTAATTGATTACATTAATAAAATTATGTTATGCTATATGCTATATCCCATTTATGCTGAGAATGCCTTCTTGAGACATCAATAAGTTTGAGAATTCTGAATGCAACGATTAAGCACCATCAGTGAACCATTATAACCTTTAAATGAACTGGAAGAATGGAATTGGCGACTCCCTGAATATTCCAAGATAACTCATGAATAGTCAAAAATTGGTTCCCTAACCCAATAGAATTATCCACCGGAGAAAATTTTGGGAAAAAAAGAATGCTTAAATCCGGTCCTAAACAATTGGGACTGAGACCTATTGTAGAAATGGAAATATACATTTCAAACTACTCTTACCCACTTGAGAGCATCTTCTGGCTTTGCAGAGCAGTATTTCTGATTGGGCAGTGCGACTTTCATAATTTGGAAGGCAATTCATGAAGCAGCCACTAACATTTTTTTCCTTAACCCCTCACGCCCCCCCCCCCTTCCCATGTTTAGCTTGGCTCAGTTGGTAGCACTCTTGCCAATGAATCAAACGGTCCAGGACTTAAGCATATAATCAAGATGGACACTCTAGCGCAATACTGAAGGAGTGCCACCTTGTCAGAGATGCTATCCTCAGATAACATGTTAAACTAAAGTCCAATTTGGCTGTTCCAGCAGTTCAGGTAGACACTAAAGATCCCAGGGCACCATTTGAAGTACAACATGGAATTCTCCAGGTGTCCTGCTGACATTCCTCCCTCAACCAACATCACCAAAAACAGATATGTCCCAAATGTCCACGGAGGTTCTGCCACTCTTCTGCTGTAAACTCTGGTGGGAGACCGGCGGAACCCACTAGAAAATAGCAGGCACCCAGTTGCACCAGATCTCCGCCATTTCCAGAAACTTTCAACATGCCTTCTAAGGGACAGAATGTCCACTTGACTCCTTAAAAGGCAAATGTCCAGGGGAGGAAGTTGTGGGTCTGGGTGCAGGAACTCCTTATGCCAAGAACTCTCACATCCCTTGCTCATTCAGGATCCAGCGTAATACAGGAGGTCAGGATGCTGAGTAAAATGAAGCATACTGAACTCCATAAGGTGGAGTTCAGTATGCTTCACCTGAGGAAGGAGGAAGCCTCCGAAAGCTTGTGAAATTTAAAATAAATTTGTTGGACTATAACTTGGTGTTGTAAAATTGTTTACAAGAACTCCATAAGGGCAGAGATGGGCTATACTGAAGGGGCCAGGCCAAGCAAGTGGCCTTGGACCACAAAAAAAAGTGCAATTCTTTTTTAAAAAAAATCTTGATTACCATCCTTTAGACTTTATATCAAGGAACCCGTCATTGAGGAAAAAGTCTCCAATGACAGTATACTTTCTGCTTCCTACTTGCTAGTATTAATCCATTAGTGAACAGTGGCTGCTGATTCTTTCCAATCAGATGATTAACTTGGCTGGGCGTAATCTGACTGAAATTTCCGCCACTAACTCCGCCATGGCCCAGACCGACGGAGTGCCCTTGTAAACAATAATTGCAGCATTCCCACACGGATCGCCGCTCATCAGCGAGTCGATGTAACTCTGCCAAGTATTAGTCCGGGCCATGACAGAGCTGAGAGAGGAACTTAAGCAAGTCACAGAGTAACTGGCGAGAGGAATCTGAGCAAGTCACCTGCCCCAGGCAAATTAGCTGCCCTCTCACTGACCCTGCAAACTCCAGCAGAATCAGTGCTGAAAGGCATCGGGAGGTGTGATCTATCCTTGGCCCCTATTCTTCCTCCTTACATGCTACAACTTGGCAACATCATCCCCATGCACGCTGACAACACCCCAGTTTATCCTCTACCACCTCTCCTGATCCCTCCACCTCCTCTGTGTTGTCAGACATCCAGTCTTGGATGAGCCGCAATTTCCTCCAGCAAAACTGGGAAGATCAAAGTCTTCGGCTCCCATCACAAACTCTTCGTATCCCGTCACAAACTCCGTATCCTTGTTACTGATTCCATCCCCATCCACTGTCTCGGGCTGAACCAGACCCATTTAACCTCAGCATCCTATTCAACCTCGAACTGTGTTTGTGACCCCCATATCTTCTCCCTCATTAAGTCTGCCTACTTTTACCTCAGTAACGTTGCCTACTTCCACCCCATCTCAGCCTGTCTGTCTCTGAAACTCTCATCCATGTCTTCGTCATCTCCAGCCTTGACTATTCTAATGCTCTTCTCGCCATGATCCCACTGTCTGCAAACCTCAGCTCATCCAAAACTCTGCTGCCTGTATCCCATCCTGCACCAGTCCCACTCAACCATCACCCCATTTCTGCTGACCTATGTTAGCGTCCAGTGTCCTGACGCCTCAAATTCAAAATGCTCATCCTAGTGTTTAAATCCCTCATGGCCTCACTGCTCCCTATCCCTGTAACGTAGTCTTACAAGTTCCCCGAACTCTCCATTCCTCTGACTCTGGTTTCTTGTGCACTCCCCCCTCCCTTCACCATACCTTACACTCTGGAATTTCCTCTCTAAACCGCTCCGCCTCTCCACCTCACTCTCTTCCTTTACAACCCACATTAAAACCCACCTCTTTAACCAAGCTTTCGGTCACCCCTCCTCATATCTCTTTCTTTGGCTCAGTGTCCATTTTTTGATTACACCTCTGTGAAGTGCTTTGGGACAGTTTTCTGACTTTAAAGGTGCTATATTAATTAAGTTGTGATCCCAGCTTAACTGCCAACATCCTGTGCCGAGGATCTTTGGGACCATAAACTCAGTGGCATTTGTGTGATCTTGCTGTGTGCAAAATGATTATCACATCTGCCTGCATAACAGCCATTGCACATCAAACTAGTCACTGCATGTGAAGCATTTTGAGATGTTTCTGAAAGATGCGGTAAGGCTTATTCACTGTGGAGTCGGTTTCCCTGATTCTTTCATTAAAGCTTGCTGTTTCAATGAAAGTAGAATGTTTCTATAAAGAATCTTACAACACCAGGTTATAGTCCAACAATTTTATTTTAAAATCACAAGCTTTCGGAGATTATCTCCTTCGTCAGGCGAGTGAGTGAGTGAAAGGTTCTCAAATCGCATATCTTATATTAGGCTGGGACACGCTCACACCAATCAAAGGTGTCGTTGGTGTTCAGACAGGTTAGCCACGGAAAACAGTTCTGAATACACAATGGGTCAGGTTACAAAGCCAGAGAGAGAAAGAGACCCGAAAGGCAGAGAGAGAGAGAGAGAGAATGTCCAGTTGTATTAAAAATCTAACTTTTTTTTTTCCCCTGCTTACATGTAGCGTGACATGAACCCAAGATCCCGGTTGAGGCTGTCCTCATGGGTGCGGAACTTGGCTATCAATTTCTGCTTGACGATTTTGCGTTGTCGTGTGTCTCGAAGGCCGCCTTGGAGAACGCTTACCCGAAGATCGGTGGCTGAATGTCCTTGACTGCTAAAGTGTTCCCCGACTGGGAGGGAACCCTTCTGTCTGGCGATTGTTGCGCGGTGTCTGTTCATCCGTTGTTGCAGTGTCTGCATGGTCTCGCCAATGTACCATGCTCCGGAGCATCCTTTCCTGCAACGTATGAGGTAGACAACGTTGGCCGAGTCACAGGAATATGAACCATGTACCTGGTGGGTGGTGTCCTCTCGTGTGATGGTGGTATCTGTGTCGATGATCTGGCATGTCTTGCAGAGGTTGCCGTGGCAGGGTTGTGTGGTGTCGTGGACGCTGTTCTCCTGAAAACTGGGTAACTTGCTGCGAACGATGGTCTGTTTGAGGTTGGGTGGCTGTTCGAAGGCGAGTAGTGGAGGCGTGGGGATGGCCTTAGCGAGGTGTTCGTCGTCATCGATGACATGTTGAAGGCTGCGGAGAACATGGTGTAGTTTCTCCGCTCCGGGGAAGTACTGGACGACGAAGGGTACTCTGTTGGTTGCGTCCCGTGTTTGTCTTCTGAGGAGGTCTATGCGATTCTTCGCTGTGGCCCGTTGGAACTGTCGATCGACGAGTCGAGCGTCATATCCCGTTCTTACGTATACCCATTGTGTATTCAGAACTGTTTTCCATGGCTAACCTGTCTGAACACCAACGACACCTTTGATTGGTGTGAGCGTGTCCCAGCCTAATATAAGATATGCGATTTGAGAACCTTTCACTCACTCACCTGACGAAGGAGATAATCTCCGAAAGCTTGTGATTTTAAAATAAAATTGTTGGACTATAACCTGGTGTTGTAAGATTCCTTACATTTGTCCACCCCAGTCCATCACCGGCATCTCCACATCATGGTTTCTATAAAGGGCACAGGAGCTGACAGTTATTCCAAAGGTTTAGTTAGATTTGAAGAAGTTAACTTTTGTCTACCTATATATTTTTAAACTGAAGGTTATTGTCGAACTATTTAACTGTAGCGATTTCCACCAGTAACTTCATAGTTTATACTGTTGTAATTGTGTCTGCCTGTTTGCTCTCAACTTGATTCCCTCCCAAACCTGGGGATTGGGTCATTTGAATATTAGTGGCCGCCACCTATGCCATTAATAGTGCTTCCGGGTGGGCTGCCTGCCTGTAGAGCAAGGGGAATTCCAGATCAGAACCTAAATGACCCAACATTCCCATTTCAACTTGCAGGTGCTCCTGTAATTAAGTGCCACGCTCCAAATGACAATCAATTTCTCTTGGAAATGGTCTTGTGGGACACATTTATGAACTGTATGACAAGTATGCCTTCTTGATGCTGGTGTGTTTGCCAATAGCCATATACTGGGCAGAAGTAGGATGTTGAACTACAGAGCTAAAATGGTGGGAGTGACTCAAAACTGGTGGAAGGATGGGTCTGGCCACCGTCGGGGGCCCACGGACACGGTCCCCAGCGAGGTAAGTAAGGATTTGTGCTGGGGAGGTGAGGCCCAAGGTATCCATGTAGGGCCAGGAGGAATACTCCTGCTCCTCCCTCCTCACCAGAAATCTTAAAAAATTTACAGAAATATCACTTGCCTGGACCTCCTGTGGCCTGGATCCTTGCTGGCAACAGCTTTTGTTGATGTGGTGAAGACTGTGTGGGCCTTAATTGGACCTGCGGTTAAAATGGTGTGTGCATCCCGATGACGTATTTGGGACAAGACTTTGTTATTTAAATTAGGCCCTCACTCTTCTGGAATGGATGGCCTTCCCATGTCTGAAAACAGGCAAGTAAAAACGGAGGGGTGCGGGAACGCTGCACGACCCCCGTCATCTTACACCCACCCCCCACCCGTACCATGGCTGCCAGGCTGGGGGGCAGTTAAAATTGGAGCTCATAAGTCAGTGTAGATAATAAATCAAATTCTGTAGTGCTCTGGTCAGACTGTACTTTGAATAGTGCGTCCAGTTCTGGTTGCCAAGAAACAAGAGAGTTATTCAAGCACTGGAGGCAATTTAGAGAAGATCTCCATTGTCAGAGGTCTGAGTTATGAGAAAAGCCTGGATAGATGTGCTTTTTAGCTTGGAAAGGAGGCATCTGAGAGGTGATCCTACAGAGGTATATAAGATTGTTAAGGATATAGTGAAAGTTAACCCAGAATATTACTTTAAATTAAACTGCAACAGTAGGACTAGGGGACACAGGTTCAAACAAGTAAAAGTTAATTTTAATATTGATATCAAGAAATTCTTCTTCACACAAAGAGTGGTCAATATGTGGAATAGACTTCCAGTTGGGGCAAAAACCCTGAAATCATTTAAGAAGCTGTTGGATACTACAATGGGAGGATGTTGGGATCTCTCTGAAAGGATGAACTAAGATGGGTCAAATGGCCTTCTTCATCTGTAATTATCTTGTGATCTCGTGATTTCTGGTTGAGTCTGGCATCCCACCAGTCCTGTCCCCGAAAGCGATGTCATTACAGAGAGGGGTTGGTGGAAGAATTTTTCTGTGAAAGGGGCATTAATGGGTTCCTGCCCCTGCTCCCACTGCATGTAAATTACATCCCCCAAAACCCCAGAATTTGAGGGCTCATTTTTTAATCAAAATCCATTGCCTACCCTTTGGAGCACTGATTCCCATGTGGCCATATTGGATTGAGATCCTGCCAATAAAATGATAGATAACATAACATAAAGAGAAAGGCTTGCATTTACATATCGCCTTTCATGAGCTCGGGACGTCGCAAGGCGCTTTACAGCCAATGAAGTACTTTTTGAAGGGTAATCACTGTTGTAGTGTAGAAAATGCGGCAGCCAATTTGCACATAGCAAGGTCCCACAAATAGTAATAATATAATGACCAGATAATCTGTTTTAGTTATGTTGGTTGAGGGATAAATATTGGCCAGGATACCGAGGAGAGCTCTCCTGCTCTTCTTCAAAATTGTGCCATGGGAGCTTTTACGTCCACCTGAGAGGGCAATGGGGCCTCGGTTTAACGTCTCATCGAAAAGATGATTCCTCTGAGAGTGCAGCACTCCCTCAGTACTGCGTTGGAGTGTCAGCCTAGATTATGTGCTCAAGTCTCTGGAGTGGGACTTGAACACACAACCTTCTGACTCAGGTGAGAGCGCTACCACTGAGCCACGGCTAACACCTAAGTCTGGTTTTCCTCATTCCTTGAATGAAGTTCAGTGTCCATGTAAAATTAGAAGCGTCCTGCATCCAATGGGTGAAAAATAATCAAATAGGAACATTGCTCCTTTAGCAACTTTTTGCCACGCACAGCTGGCCTCAAAAGTTGACTATTGCCACTATCATCTGTAATGTCTTGTAGGTGATGCCCTTAGTTTTGTGACCAGCAGCAGTAGAACTGTGACCTCAAAATTATGACAAGAATAATGAAATACAGACGATTAGTTAGTAATTCCAAGGCAGCAATAGATGGGGAAGACATAGGCTGGGTAGGGAGCTTTGAATCTCAAGGTTGAACTTAATTCAAAGGAGGAAGATTGTACCCATGGTAAGTGCTCTAAAAAAAATTCTCATTTGTTTAACTTCACATACAATTAGGAGTGAACCAAAGTAATACAAAATCTGTCAGAGAGTGCAGAAAAATGAAAATTCAAAGTTTAAAAAATACTGTTCCAAACACAGATTATTCAAGAGAGCATCGACAAATAGTGGAGATTTTGGTGACTTGTTGAACAGATAATTTAACTAGAAGAATTGGATTCTTGAGTTTGAAGGTTAGATTTATTTTGTTTCCTTTTTTAAATAAACAAATGATTGATACTGCAATGTATTTAAAATGTTCTTATTTATATTTTTCCCACTTATTTTTTTCCCCTCTTGTTCTGGAGACATCGACTTGCATTGGAGTATGGTTGCACAAAAGCCAGTTGCCCTCTGGTATCTCATCCAAATGGATGCACTTCATGTATGAGCTAGACCCTGAGTGTTGGCAGGTTATCCAAGCCTAATCCTGACCTCACCAAACGTGTTCACAGACACAAATAGGGAGACAAATTGTACCATCTATATTGCCATCTCTACTGAGATCAGCTAACTAAACATGGACCAAGAATCAAAATGCAACCTATTGCCCTGCAAGGCTCATTTACCGCTTTTACTTACTGAGCCATTGGAGGAGCTAAAATATTACCACTTCAAATATTATTTGAAAACTATGAGACTGGATGTTCTTGAGAGTTGCAACAAACAAGGGAGCACTAAGTGTTGTCACTAGGGACAAAGAGAAAAATATTCCAGCACCGTCAGTGTCCTCCCTTATTACACAGAAGCAAAAGTCACAAAGGAAACAAGCATGCAATGGAATTTTTAAAAAGTTGTTACTACATCAATGCAAATACAGAAATGATTTGCATTGAAAAACATTGAAGTGGTGCAGAATTTCTTTGGAAATGCAAAAATATATGGAAGTTTTAACTCCCCCTCCCCCCACCCCCCGGCAGAACCAATAACAACAACTTGCATTTATATAGTGTCTTTAACATAGTGAAACATCCCAAGGTGCTTCACAGGGAGGTTATCAGATAAAATTTGACACCAAGCCATATAAAGAGATATTAGGACAGGCGACCAAAGCTTTGTCGATGAGGTAAATTTTATGGAGCTAATTACAGGAGGAGAGTGAGGTAGAGAGGCGGAGTGGTTTAGGGAGGGAATTCCAGAGCTTAGGGCCTAGGCAGTTGAAAGCATGGCCATCAATAGTGGAGCAAAGGAAATCAGCGATGCGCAAAAGGCAAAAATTGGAGGAGCGCAGAGCTGAAGGAGGTTATAGAGATAGGGAGGGGTGAGGCCGTGGAGGGATTTGAAAACAAGGATGAGAATTTTTAAATCCACGCATTGCCCTGACCGGGAGCCATTGTAGGTCAGCGAGCACAGGGGTAATGGGTGAATGGGACTTTGTGCGAGTTAGGATAGCAGAGTTTTGGATGAGCTCAAGTTTACGAAGAATGGTAGGTGGAAGGCCGGCCAGGAGACCACTGTAATAGTTCAGTCCGGAGGTAACAAAGGCATGGATGAGAATTTCAGCATCAGATGAGCTGAGGTAGGGACGGAAATGGCGATGTTACAGAGGTGGAAGTAGGCGGTTTTGGTGATGGAGAGGATATATGGTCGGAAGCTCAGCTCACGGTCAAATAGGACGCCGAGGTTACGAACAGTCTGGTTCAGCCTCAGTGATTGTGTCGGTGCCAGGTGGGCAGGCAATTAAAATGGAGTGGGTAAAATACTCACACCATTCCCACTCTGTTCCAATTTTAACATGCTTGATTTTTCAGGCGTATGAAGTGTCTGCCTGAGTCAGGCATGAGCTTCATACATTTATGCGAATTTGGGACCTATTACATCAATAGGGCCCCAACACCATTTTAGCCAGGAAGTCAGTGAGGCAATCGCCCTGACAGCAGGAATCTGGTATGAAGACTGAAGAGGTGAGTTTAAAACTTTCATTAGCTGGGCCAGTGTAGGCTTTCCCTGCTCTAGATTCCCCCCTTCCCGAACTGCTGACTGCCCCAGGACCCCCGTAAACCCCGTCCATGAACCGACCTTGGGCATGGCGGACGGCCTCCAGTTTTGGGCAGGATGTCGGTCAGTTAATGAGGCCCTGCCATTAAGATGGGCTGGGCCTCCCGCTGCTGCTGCTCCCGGTCGGGCTGGCTGCTGGCTAGGCTGCTTTCCCGCCCAGGAAACAAACTCCCCCTAGAGTGTAAAGTGCACTACAATAGAATGAATGAAAATTATTTCCAAAATTCTGTTCAAATTTTTCACTAAAAATGTATGTACATTTAGATAAATTTTTCCAACTAAAACCTCTTACATAGCTTCCCTTGATGGCCTATTTGGTAAAGGTACTTCTTGGTATAGTGGAGAAGCCATTGAGACCAGAATGTTCCAGATTTGATTGTTGGTCTCAACTGATTTCAACCAGGGCAGCAATTTGCTACTAAATTTCGCCTCAGCTTTCCTGGGTAGGAAGAGAAAAATCAATCAGGGTTCCTTCCCCTGCTTGCATCTGTTGGGTGAGAACTGCATCAGGTTCAGATCTGGTGCCCTTGACTAGTATGCCAACACTTACTGCCTGGGCTCACACTCGAAAAGTTGACACTTGGGTGAGGTACTGGATTGCTGCTGATACCTGTGGATTCAACACCTTCAGTAGAGAAGGAGAGAAAACTGGCCAAAAAAAAAACTTACATGGAACATGAAATGTTATCAGCATCCTTTACAACTATATTCAGCAGTTGCGTTGACAGGTAAATCCTGCTCACTGAATGTTGTTAGCTTGACAACTGCACCTGAGCTTTCCTTGGTGCCACTCCTTGAGTTGGAGTTGTCAGTTTTATAAATTTGTGCCTGCATTTCGCAGTAACCAAACTTGCTCATCAGGATGAAGAAATCCCTTCTGAATGCTTTCGTAAAGATTGCATACAGAAATGGATTTGCGCATGAGTTAAGAGGATAAAACAATACTAGCAGAATTTTAGCATTGGTCACTGTAATAAGGGGTGATTTGAAAGCTGCTGAAATAGCAAAAAATGATATAGGAGCCATACACATGAAGTCTGTAAAGATTAGTATCGCCATTCGTTTGGCAATTTTTGTGTCACTTCTTTTAGAGACAAAGTCAGGATTTTTCACAGCTAAATATATTTTGATATAGCAGACACAAATTATAATAAAGGCTACAACATTCAGTACCAATAGGAATATAACGTAAGCCTGGGAAACAGTAGTTTCTATATCCATGGGCAGACAGATGCTAACTTTCATGTAATTGCTGATTCCTACAAGTGGCAGCATTGCTACAACAAGAGAGAATACCCAGCCTCCAAACATAATCACAACAGCGTGCCTCAAACGAATCTTCTGGTCCAGTTGCATGGCATGGGTAATCGTATGCCATCTTTCGAAGGTGATCACCATGAGCGTGTACACCGAGAGCTCGCTTGCAAAAACAGTAAAGAAGCCGGCACTGGCGCACCCGGCACCAGTTTGCCAGTCTATAGCATAGTTGTAATACTGACTTTTGGTGCTCAAATCAACAGATGCAATGAGTAGCAAATAGAGACCCATGCAGAGGTCGGCAAAAGCGAGATTGCACATAAGGAAGCGTGGGACTGTGAGCTTATTCTGACTAATCACCAAAACAATAAATACCACAAAGTTACCCACGATGGCAAGGATGTTAATGAACCATATCAAAACTCTTAGAATGTTGTATCCCATTATATCTTCACATGGGTTGAAGGCATCTGGTTCTGGAGTACAGACAAGGTCCACTTTAGTGTGGCAAAAGCCATAATCAAATGATACTGCATTTTCATAAATCTCCTCTATATGTTCATATTCATCATCAGGGTTATTTTCAGGAAAGTGTGTATAATTCTGTGAGGAAGGATATTTCTTCAGTCCAGCAGAAAAATTCTGTAAGCTCCTCTGTCCAAGCTGTAGTGGTGGTAGATTAGGATGAGAATAGTCATTCCTGAAACTATAAGCAGACAAAGAGAAGAAACAGTTTATTAGTATATGGATTTTATTTAAGTTTTGAAAGGTAAATCCACAGTGAAACAAGTACATCTTGCAGTTTCATATCATGATTGTATTATTATAGAATTTCAAAACACCAAACAGTTTTAGAGTTTCCTCCGTCCATCACATTGTAACTGGAATGGTTTGCAAAAAGTTAAATGAAGGGAACAATAAATGGGTTATATCGTTGATTTAAAAAATATTGATTGGGGAAAAGGATAAGAAAGGAGCTACTAAGGCCACATTTTCCCACAACCCCACACCAAATGCAGCCTATAGCTGTTGGTGGCTCCTTTTACTGGTTTGAACCTGTGTCTCTTTGTCCTATTTTTAAAAACTTTTGATCTTGGGATGTGGGTAACACTGGCAAGACTGCATTTATTGATCATCCTTAGTTACTCTGAGAAGGTGGTGGGCGGCCTTCTCCTTGAACTGCTGTGCTCACAGTGGTGTTAGGTAAGGAAAAAATAACATACAGTTTAACAAAGCAATGTTACATTCATGGTAAGTCACTCTCAGCCCATTGTGCAGCTCCTAGAACTGGTTGCAGATTGCATTCTCATAAATACTAGGAGAGGGAGAGGACCTTAACAAGTTTTTAAAAATTCATTCTCGGGATGTTGGTAATGCTGACAATCTTAGTTGTTCTGAAGGCATTAAGAGCCAACCATGTAATGTGAGACTGGAGTCATATGTAGATCAGACCTGATAAGGGTGGTAAATTCACTTCCCTGAAGGGCAGTAGTGAGCCATTTGGGTTTTTACAACAACCCAACAACTTTCATAATCATTTTTTAGCCCACAGGTTACCAAATTTATTGAATTTAATTTCACAACTTGCCATAGTTGGATTTGAATTCATGACCTCTGGGTTCCTTGTCCAGTACCATAGCCAGTAGGCTATAGTACACAAATTTATTTTAGAGTAGTATTCCACATTAACCTTTTCCATACCATTTACTATCTCAGAAGCCTCTGTAAGATTGTGTCCTTTCGAGGATGAATAGCCCAAGTCTCTCCATTCTTTCCTCATAACTCTGACCCCCGATACCAGAGATCAGCATCATGGCTCCTCTCTGCTGCCTCCAGCGCTTGAATGTCCCCCTCATTTCTCAGCGACCTGAAATGGACAAGGTACTCAAGGTGCAGGATGACCAGAGCACTTTACAGTTTGATCATGACTTCCTCTGACTTGTACTCTATTGTATTGGCTATGTAGTCCAACATTCTATTGGCTTTGTTGATTGCTGCTCTGCACTGGCTGGACATGTTGAGTCTCCTAAGTTCCTTTCAATCTCGTCCTTGGCTACTTCAATTTCATTCATGGTGTACATGTCACCCAAGTTTCCTTCTTGTGTGCAATACTTTAGGTCTGTTTCCCATGGGAGTTCGTTTCACTTTTAAAAGTAGATCATACAATTTGCATACTTGAAAAACAATGGGTCATTTGATATTCCAGCACAATTCTAGATATTAATGTAGGTGAATTTCCAGCCATCATCTAGTAGATGTTTAAAAAGCAGAGAGATGAAGGGTGGACCTGAACATAAATCCTGACTAGGATGCGCAGCTAAAGAAAAATCGCACATATAACAGGCACAACACTTTTGAAACACATTGACACATAAAGTTGATCCCAATCCTTGTAGCTAGAGTATGAAGCAAACATAACGAAAATAAATGATGTCATTGATAATGACTGTCATACATTGTGAGATGTTATTGGGCCTACAAAGCAAGTCACTGGAGGCCAAAAATGGTCTAATTAAATATTTTATGTTTTCATGTTTGGAACCATACTCACTATATTTTATTCTGTTCATGGCTGGTGATGAAGTCCTGATCTGCGGTTAGTTTTCTTGTGGCAGCTTCACATGCCTTCGAAAAGTTGTATAAAAATATGGGTATGGAATTCTGTCTGAAGGGAAAGTAACAATCACGAATCCAGAACTGTTTTCTTTCCTCCCTGTCCTCTTCCTCACCTGAAGGCAGCAAGTCCTTGGCAGGGTATGGTCCTGTAGGTGCCAGATATCCTCTGCTACTTTACTTAAGTGATCAATCCTCATGTGTGAGCCTTTACAGTGAGCATCAACAAGCTATTCAATAGCGCCATAGCCAAGCCCAATCCTGTCTTCAGCCAAAATCCACACATGGACACTTCTTGCAGGGGTTGCTGTATAGTGATCAATGTTGTTTTCCTTAATCCTGGGTAAGGAGGTCAATTTTAGTGCCCTGCTGTGTCTCTGGCTGAGATCAGAGCACAAACTAGGGATTGAACTTGGTAATGTCTTAGCATAAATGAGTCAGCTATTTGCCACTAAAACCATGAGCCATCTGGGAGCTTACTAAGAATTATTTATTTGGGTTTAGTTTAAGAAGAATAAAACATTTTTTGTGCTACAGGATAAAATCGTCAGAGCTGGAAAATGGTTATTGTCTATGAATTAATTTGTCCTATCATGGACTTTACTCAAAACTCTCGATTTTCTGAAGGAGACAACCAACAAATAAAACCTTCAAAAAGAAAAAGCTCTCTGAAATTCTTATCTCAACGATGATCAAATAAAATCAAGGGATACTAATTGAACCTTAAACCTGTACTACTCAACTGTGGCCACCCACACTCACAGCTGAACATTTTGATTATCTTTAACTTTGTCTTCTTGGAGGTTTTATCCGTGCTTAATTGCCTCCTTCTTGATGCATTCTCAACAGTATTGCTGACATCACTCATGGCCATTCTTGATTTGACAGTTGTTTTACTTCATGTCTGCTTTTCTGAAGAACAGCTAATTGCTAATGACCATAAGTGACACTCACAAACAGGTGCATTGATCGTGCGGGACACAGGTTAGGAGGGTGATAAAATCACAAGAACTTACCCATTTGATTTTTTCCAATTTCTGAATGCACAGCAGTGGCTGGGATATGTCAAATTTGCCACCAACAAATTAACAAACTGTTCCAGTGGCGGGAGCTTTTTCAGTGAGTACGTGAAGCGTGCAGTAAGCCTTTGAATAAACTCCAACCCGTAAGACGGAAGGTACTCTAGTGCTGTTGAGGAAACATCTCTGTAAGAAAAAAAGTTTGGATACGTTTTTTTTATTTATGTTGGAACTGTACAAGAAAAAACTTGTTAACTGATGGGTGATTTTTCTGCTGCTTCAATCTCCAACCTCTCTCCGTGCAACCTTTCTTTTCTTTACCTATCTTATTATTACCATTATGGCCATTGCAGTTGTTAATTTACCTCTTATTTCTCCTGGTTCCAAATACACTGCCATACACATCCTTCCTCTTCCCTGCATCTGCAGTATGTTGAAGTCGAGACTCATCGAACAGTCTTGTACTCCTTATCATTCTTTCCCACAATCTCAAGATTCCCAAATCATTCTTTCCCAAGATCTCAAGATTCCCAAGGTCCTCTTTACTCCCTCTGTCTTTTCTTCATCCTACAATCTAAAGGCTTTTAAAACCAAAGCTTAGTGTCACCTAACCAGTACTTTTTTCTCTTTTCAACTTTGCTGGTGGCTTGCACTATTGACCATGGCCATTCAACCAGATTTCTCCATAAAAAATAAGTCCAGATATATTCCAGTTGATACATTAGTACCTCACTCCATAAATTAGAGCAATAGTGTAAATCACAGTCTTGCATACTCAAAGTATTAAAACACCTTATGACCTCAAGATTCTAAATTCAGAGCAATTCAATTCCATCTGAACTGAGCAGCAAACAAGTTCAAACAGAACTGTGAATATAAGTTATCAGTAAGTGAAAGTAATCTTGTACTTTAGTCACATAAACAGGCATCTGGTGTCCTTCACAACATTTTCTGAAAGAGAATGTTTTATCGTTCCGCTCAATGGTGTCATGCTACCCACAGACAAATTCCAAATACCTGCAAGGAGTCAAATTCCACTCTATTAATTAGCGGACTCAAAAAATATACTGCTTGCCTGTCCTGTGTAATGTTACTGCACATTTACTGGCAAATGTGACATGTAACCACTGGCAGTAAATATAAGAATAGTTCAGCCCCTTGAGCCTGTTCCCCATTCTATTAGATCATGATTGATCTGTACCTCAAGTCCATTTATCTGCCATTGCTCTATATCCCTTGATACCCTTCCCTAACAAAAATCTATCAATCTCAGTCTTGAAAATTCCAATTGACCCACAGCATCCACAGTATTTTAGGGGAGGGAGTTGCAGATTTCCTCTGCCCTTTGGAAAAAATGCTTCCTCATTGTACTCCTAGCTGGTCTAGCTCTAATTTTAAGATTGTGCCCCCATGTTCTGGATTCTCCTACTCCTGGTATAATCACTGTTCCACACTGTCTCCTTGCAATGAACACACGTTTTAATAGAATATAAATTATGTTGACTAACGGCACTTTATACCACAGAACTACCTCATTTATACTGCACATATGGGGATGACAGAAAACAGCATTGTACATGTGGAAACTGACTAGGCAGTGGCTGGGCAAATTATGTAGAACCACTCAGCTGCTGGCCAGAAAACACAGCTGTCTGACTCTCTGACAGCAATGTCTACATTGCCTCTGGAGGTGATGATGTGGAGATGCCGGTGATGGACTGGGGTTGACAATTGTAAACAATTTTACAACACCAAGTTATAGTCCAACGATTTTTATTTGAAATCTACAAGCTTTCGGAGGCTTCCAGTGTAAGCTACCTCTGTTGGTGGGAGTCAGATGATCCTGAGATAACACTGCTGCCTCGTTTACTGCACTGTTGTCAAAACCAGTTTACTGTGCTATCAGTGGCAGAACTATAAAACACTGGAACTGATTATTATGGGGGAACCTATACCTCTCAGTCAGATTGGGAGTACAGTTTAATACATTGATACATGTACATAGATTTTTTAAAAATTAGATGTAAATATATACACAAGTATAGAACCTCATTATGCTTTACTATCATGCAACACCTGCTATATTTTAATCACTATTGACATTTTTAATTGATTTTTAAAAAAAATATCCTTTTGATTACATTGTGTGATATATCTGTTTTAAAGGGGTACTAACCATATCATCAATACTCAATTTTAGCATCAATACTTAGCATAATTTATCAGCAAAGCAACTTGTAGTAGTTAGGCCATCATCTAAGTGCACAAATTTCAAACACAGAAAATGGGGGATAATGGTGTTAATTTGCATAAGAGACTATCTTACCCAATTCTCTGGAAGTTAAAGGGAAACTGCAAATTGAAAAAGATGGATGTGGATCTACCATTACAAGAAAAGAAAGAGCTTCCATTTATAGAATTCTATCCTAATCTGCCTTATTGCTTCTTAGAACACCCTAAAGCACTTCACATATAATGAATTACTCTGAAGTGCAGTAACTGTTCTTATGTGGACAAACAGACAGCTATTTTGCACATGGCAAGAACCTACAAACAGCAATGAGATGAATGACCAGTTAGGTGCTCCCACCCTTTGAAAGTGGCAGGACAAGTTGATAAAGCTGTTTAAAAAAAGCATACGGTATCTGTGGCTTATTGTGAAAGCAGAAAAAATGCCTGAAATAATGCTGCTTCTTTTTAAAGGAGGATCATTGCCTCTGGAAAATTATTAGCATTACTTCTAGCCCTGTTCATCAGCATTAGATGTAATGGTATAATTGTTTCTCTTCCCAATATGGTAATGATCCCTCTAAGATACCTTATATTGGATATTATCAATTCAGGTAAAATAGATTCAGTGTTGGTCTTCTCAATCAAAGGATTCTACATGATAAAAAAGGAAATATGGAAAAAATCAAAAATGAAATAAATATGTATAACATTAAGATAAAAGTTTATTTTCAGTTCAAAAAGCTTAATTTGCAGTTTTGATGGAGTCTAATTTACAAAATGAATTTAAATTTAAATTGAGCCACATAATGTGGTTTAAAACTAATATTGTTTATAACCTGCATGAAGTGAAAAGTAGTTAAGTTGCTGTAACTTACAATACATCTGGTCCAATAGCTCCCTTGAAAGCATCATTGTGTATTCTCCTTAGATTTTTATTATCATTAAGTTCCCTGCAAAAAAAAATATTAATCTATGTTTAAATCTTAAAGGAAATAAAGATTATACATATGCTCATAAACTTAAGAATTACATATAATTTAAGACTTTTGCCTTATTCTACCTTCAGTGCCCTAGCAAAAAATTCTACAAAGCACTGAAGACATGTATAATTCTCAGGACATCAAGAAATTATTTCAATACATACACACATTGTACATTTTATAAAGTCAATTCATGTTAAGAGCAAGTTCAATGTGCCAAGGGGAAATAAAAGTGCTTTTTAATTTTTTTTGTGCTCAACAAGGTGACGGGCATTAATACAAAAGCTAAAATACCACAGATGCTGAAAATCTGAAATAAAAGCAGAAAATGCTGGAAACACTCAGCAGGTCAGTGGGGAGAGGGAAGTAAGATTAACCTTTCAGGGCAATCCTTCCTCTCTCCACAGATGCTGCCTGACCTGCTGAGTGTTTCCAGCATTTTCTGTTTTTATTTGAGGGACATTAATTCTGGGGAATAGAACACTTTCTAGCCTTGACATTCAGTGTTAACATCAAGCATTCCAGGTCAGGTACAGTATGGTTAGGTGCAGTGTACAGTTCTCTCTACTCTCCCTCAGCCCCAACTTCAGAAGAGCATCCTCTATTGCACTAATGTGACATTTTTCCATCACACATACCGGCAATACTTGTGGCCTATGAGTAGGATTGTCAATTAGGGTAAATTTTGGGCCATGTACCCATTCCCATTAGGAACTGAATTGAGACTGCCCGAACATATGTAGAAAACCTTCTCTTATCAGTGTTTAGCTCAACTCTTACTAGGAATTGATCTTTCCATTGCTAAAAATTGACTATGGATTTCATATATAGAAATGAATTCCTACCAAGTCATTTCCTTTTATAGCTCAACAAATTTGCCAAAAAATTACAGCAAAATCTCTTATTTAAAATTGGAAATTACTGAGGGGAATAATATCAAAGGATTGTTTAATACATTCATATGACATTCCTCTGACCACTATTTTAATGGGAACCATTAACTCGTTTATTTTAAATGGGTTAAAATAATGGCCAGAGGGTTGTCATATGGCTGCATTCAGCATTATTGGCAACAGTAATTTCTAGCCTTTAGTCAAGTCAAAGTTTTGATTACAATAATTATGACTGATATGATTTACAATGATGTCTAGCTTACTTTATGACGGACTAAGCACACTATGTTTGCATTGGACAAAATATTGACCCAGATTTTGCTGTGAAAATAACAGCGAGGCTAACAACGCTCACTGTTATTTATGTGCAAATCGGACAGCAACTTCCCTCGACCGGAGATGTGCAGTTAAATGAAAATCCGGAAGTTGCTGTCCGAGATGCGCCACTCCTCTGAAAGCTGTGCAAAAACGGCATCTCACCGTCTGGCTCCCCATTCCAATGTATTGAATAGCGTGAAGTTCCTGTACTGACATCATTAGATATGGACTAAACTCACCACAAAAAGTTAGGGCTTGTCCATTCCAGTCTAAGTACCCTTTTAACTGAGTGGTAAGTCATAATTACTGCCGAACAACCTCTATGGCATTGAAAATTAACTTTTACAAGTGTGGCGTCTCATTCCTTCAGCTTTTAATTATTGTTGATTAAAAAAACATTTTCATTTTTAAACCTTTTTTTGTCTCTTTTATCTCTCTCTCTTAATCCAACTTTTTTTTCCCCCTCTTTATTTCGCTTCCTGTACCTGATTTGACATTGAATTCACTAGTCTAACTTACACTGCCTGGTTCAGACTCTGCATTACACATTAACAATTCTTCAATTTGATTGGTTAAGGAGATACACAGGTGCTTGCCCTGTTCACACAGATCTCAGATGCCCTGTAGAGGGCGCCGCGCCATTTGGCTGTCTCGTTGACAGCAGCTTGCTGTACAAAACCCCATTGAAAGTCTATGGGCAAGTGCAAGTCGAATGAATGGTGGGCACCGTTTGTTCGCCGCTCACAGCAAAATCTGGCCCTATTAGTCACTATAATAACACCTGTTCCTTATAAAGCAGATGTGGGTTTGGCAGAAGAAAATTGGATAGCCCCACTTGAGTCACCAAGACAAAATCTATAGGATGGTGAGTTGCCAACCTGAAGATATAGCTTTGCATGAAGAAAAAACTTTGGAAAAGTCCAAGATCTTGGAATAGGGGAGTAGGGAGAGGAATGGTCAGTTGGGAACTGGGAAAATTGATTTATGAACCCATACTATTGAAGCAAGGCTAAGATCTTATTAACAAATTCCTTCAGTCACTCTGGTAATAGAATCAACTAAATCTGTTGTCATATGCAATCATAAACAGGCAATCTGTAAATATACAACAAGTTGTTATGCTGAAAGAAAACACCTTGCTTTGAATGCAAATTCAAGGGAAGGTCTATAACTTTCACATGGACATAAGCATCTGTGATGTCTATGAACACAAATGAATTCCTTAATTCCAGTGTTAATGATGGTTTGGTAATTTTGAATTTGCCCTTGTCGATGTTTTTCTAATGTCAGTTTAAAAATAGGTCATAATCCCCTTGAGTTGTTTATCAGAAAGTAACAAGAATAAGAACTACTTATCATGTACTTGTAGAGTACATACTCAAAGTCTATTGATAGTAAAAGAAGTTATTTTTTGAATAGCATATTCTTTAGAGAAGATACAGAGCAATCCTGAATTTATAATTTCTCAAAAATGAGAGTGAAAGATCTTTTTGAAGGGATAATTCAGGAGCTGGAGTTATTCTTAAAGATGTGATAGCTGTTTCCAGATGTAAGGTTAGAATAATGATTCAAGATAGAATTTAGTTAGAAGACTCGCTATTACGGAGGGCTGACATGCCTGGATCAAATAAATCCAGGTGTGTTTTAAAAATCTTTTCTTCAAGGAGGGCTGGTCTCTGCTTGTTTAAGACGGCAGCGTATTGAGCCTTTGAATGAGAAGAGAATTTCTTTCAACTTTGAATCAAAAAATTGGTTGCCTTCATAATGCAGATAAAGAAAATAGCCCTGAAATTCCAGGGGGCCATTTATTCCAAAGTTGTGCTGTCGAGCCTGGACCTCGGCTTGCCGATCCAATCCAGTACTGACCCCACTGTAAATTGTGGGTTCATCTCATTTGCATTGGCTGAGCGCAACTCCTGTGTAACACGGGAGTACTGTGCTGGGGGGAGGTTGGAAATTTAAAGCACAGCCTTTAAAAAGCCTACAATGGCTGAAGATTTCAGCAGCAGGCTGGGGGAACAGCAAGTCAGTGGTAATTTTTTTGCATGGCTGAGGTGATTGTCAGATTGTTGTAATAGCTGGTTCATTTGAGATTTTACAGCATTTTGAAAACATGTCCTTCATTGGAGGAGCAGGCAGAAACGCCCAAAGGAAGCAAAGCATCGGAAGGAAGCAAGAAAAGAATATACTCAGAATTTTAATAAGACCAATCATCAGACACTCCTGGATGAAATGAAGCAAAGGAGAGTAAGATTGCTTGGTGCCTTGGAAGGTACCCTCAAAAAAATTGTCTCACGTGCCATGTGGAGGCAGGTAGCAGTGGCACTGGATGCAGAACTTGCCCTCCACCTCAAAGAGTTATGCTCACCCATTCTTGGCTTATGCCCTCCTTTCGTGCAGATTGATTCCTGGGATGAGAGAGTTGTCCTATGAGGAGAGATTAAGTAGAATGGGCCTATACTCTCTGGAGTTTAGAAGAATGAGAGGTGATCTCATTGAAACATATAAGATTCTGAATAGCCTCAGGATAAGGGGTCGACCATTTAAGACTGAAATGAGGAGGAATTTCTTCACTCAGAGGATTGTGAATCTTTGGAATTCTCCACTCCAGAGGGCTGTGGATGCTGAGTCATTGAGTATATTCAAGGCTGAGATAGACAGATTTTTGGACTCCAGGGGAATCAAGGGATATGGAGATTGGGCAGGAAAGTGGAGTTGAGGCCAAGGATCAGCCATGATCTTATTGAATGGAGGAGCCGGCTTGTAGGGCCATATGGCTACACCTGCTTCTATTTCTTATATTCTTAGATCCGTCAGAGCGATGGGGGATGGATAATGAAGAAGAGGAAGACGAGAAGGAGGAGCAGAAGGGCCAAAAATTCTTTCTGCTTGGATTACGATGATGATGATGGAGAAGAGAAAAGCAAAATACTGCAGATGCTGGAAATCTGAAATAAAAACAGAAAATGCTGGAAATACTCAGCACGTCACGCAGCATCTGTGGAGAAAGAAACAGAGTTAATGTTTCAGGTCAATGACCCTTCGTCAGAACTGGAAGAAGTTAAAGATTAAACAGTTTTTAAGCAAGTGCAGAGCCAGGCCAAGGTGGGGGAGGGGGAGCGAAGGAAAGAACTGAGAAGTTCTGACAAAGGGTCATCGACCTGAAATGTTAACTCTGTTCCTTTCTCCACAGATGCTGCCTGACTTGCTGAATATTTGCAGCATTTTCTGTTTTTTATATATGAAGAAGAGAATAATGAGGACCACGTTATAGTCCCATGTTCCTTTGCCCTAACCCATTCCATGTCAGCTTCTACATCACTTGTTTTCTCACTCTCGTGCAGCAGCTCAGATACTTTCACCCAGGGAGAATTTTTAAAATTCATTCTCAGGATATAGGTGTCACTGGCAAAGCCGGCATTTATTACCCACCCTTAGTTGCTCTTGAGAAGGTGGGTGTTGGACCTTCTTCTTGAGCTGCTGCAGTCCGTGTGTTTAAGGTACTCCCACAGTGCTGTTAGGTAGGGAGTTCCAGGATTTTGACCCAGCGACATTGAAGGAATGGTGATATATGTCCAAGTTGGGATCGTGTGTGTCTAGGAGGTGATGGTGTTCCCATGCACCTGATGCCCTTGTCCTTTTAGGTAGCGAAGGTCGCAGGTTTGGGAGGTGCTGGGAGATGTTAATAATATGTGCAAAGATGTGGCACTAGGTGATTCGCAGAGCTCAACGAAGCTGGAGGAGTAGGGTGTGGATAGAATGTGTCACCTTCCCTGCAGAGGCTCAGGAGAAGGCTACCCCTTGGTTCTGGAGTTATGAGATCCATATCTCATGGGTACTCCTCTTAAAAAGATGTTCAAAGAATGTCACGTGCCATTTGTGTGGTGTACTGAGGAGATAGGTCGGATGCCTGGAATCTGTTGCTGTGCTGAGAAATGGCAGCCTTATTCAGGTCGACTCTAGCTATCGCCATTCTACTGGGCCCTGGATCCCTATCCACTGATCAGGCTCTAAGGACAGTATTCAAGGATGCGAGGCGACTGAAAGGAGAGATACAGGACTATGCATCCCTTTTTTGTGGAAACATGATGGA
This sequence comes from Heptranchias perlo, assembly GCF_035084215.1. Classification (NCBI taxonomy): domain Eukaryota; kingdom Metazoa; phylum Chordata; class Chondrichthyes; order Hexanchiformes; family Hexanchidae; genus Heptranchias; species Heptranchias perlo. Next base: position 18,828,347 of record NC_090332.1, on the reverse strand, counting down.
AGGTTTGGTTCATTGCAGGCATCAATGGAGTATGTGGCAGCTTCCACTGGAGTCTGAAGCAGTCCCCCATCATCAAAGTGGGTGCCTACCCCTCCAAGAAGGGACAGACTATAGTTCTGGTTACAGTAGGGGACAGATTAGACAGTACTCTTTCTACTGGCTTTCAGACATTCCAGGCTAAGATGCAGGCTGTAGTCTCTCGAGGCTTTCAGGAGCTGAAAGCAGCTTCCGCTGATCAGTTGACAGATGTGCAGGGCCTAGTAGAATGGCGACAGCTAGAGTTGACCCGAGTAAGGCTGCTGTTTCTCGGATGTATGCATCCATTATAGGAGGAAAATTCCCTCTGTGTGGTAGGTGGAGCAAAATTGGAAATGTGTTTTTAAAGAACAGAGAGATTTCCTCTGTGTGATATGTGTAACAAAACTGTAAACCCATTTATAAATAAGATCTTTACATTTTTGTTACTCATTGTGCACAGACAAAATCTTCACCCTCCCCCACCCCCCATACTCCACAGTTTAAGATTTTGCAACACTTAGTGCGCAGACAACAGCTTTGGCCTAGGCTAGTTCTAATTTGGAAAGTTCCCAAGTTTCAGCACATTCCTCACAAACTAATAATCATAAAATAACCCCCTCCAAACATAGGCCGTTAGAGATTTTCATCTGCAACATTTTAATTGATAAAGCTGTAATTGACTACAAATATTTTTCATCAGTTGCTCACGTCATCAATCAAGTCCTCAAGTACAAAATAATAACATTGTTGTACTTTGACTTAAACTCTGATTTTTGTTGCGCTAAAAATACATAAAAAAATGAGTAATTCTGTACTGGAATCTGAGATACTGTATACCACTTGTATCTTATATTTTAGTTATTTGTGATTGGGAACCTTGGAGTTATCTTGTGGCTCACAAACTACATGCATTAATATTCTGTTTTTCTGTACTGTCCTTCAAAGGCGCCAAAATGGAATCCTAAATGTGCAAAACAACTACAACGACTGCTGTTTCTGATTTTATTTATTTTTAAAGAGTATTGAAAAACACTCTGGTAAAACATTCCACGTATAGCTTACATCAAGGAAACAACATTATATAAAGTCAAATAGTAAACAAAACATACAACTTATCTAGCTTTGTCGCATTGAATGCATGGCTTTGCACATCTTCAAATCCATTTTTGTACAGCTTTCTGAAAAGGCAAGGATATTAGAGTGTATTATTTGATGAATTATACATTAAGTGAAGTGAAAGCTTTTTAAAGCTGTGGTGTCCTTGTTTGGGATACACAGGACAAATGTGGAGAATGGATACCCTGGGAATTATCACAAGACAGTTATCTTATCAATAGGTTCATATTATTATGACAAATGGAGAATGGATGTTATGAGAAATATTGTAAGGCAGTTAGCTCATCAATAGGTTCAGGTTATTATGAAACTATATTATATTTTCTTCTCTATGCTCACTTTTAAATCTTGTGCCACACAGCATACATTCTTCAATTGTTTCCCAAAGACTGATTTTCCTAATAAAGATACTTTGTTGAAGGTTCTCAGCAAGACCTGAGATGCATAACTATTTTGAGAAAACAGAATAGGAGCCGAGAAAAGTTTCAACAGTGCCAAAGGTATACCACTGAAATAGTATCAGTCTATGCAATATTATTGATCAGTGGAAGAACACCATTGTTCACATGGGTTTGGGAGTCTGGGAAACAAATTTCAGCCAAGTGCCAGTAGACAAATGCATAAGATACACAAGCAACTGAATTTGTAGAAAACTCTAGAATGACACCCTGCTCCTCCAAATACCCAAGCTCTTGGATGACTTCTTGAAGGCAAAAGATTGTTTTCCTATATAAAGGACTTCCCTTATCTGTACTTGAAATATCATTGAAAAATCCAGGACAGAGGAAGGATGAAGAATAAACACATGAGGAACAATGGCAAAGTTCATTTCAGCTCAATAGAAAATACTTAAGGATCATTAAAGTTGGTTTTTATTGTCAATTTAAAAACTCAATTTTTTCAGGTTCTATTTTTAGCATCAAAAACTGGGAGAAAATGAGGAGAAAAAAATTGGAATCCAAAAACGCAGTAAAAATCTGTTTTTGTTTGGAACATTGCCAAAACTCAAGAAAACAAGGAAGAAACTAAAAAAGGCAGTTAAGCTAAATAGCATCTCATAATTTTTTACATAGCTCATGGGAATAGAGATAGGCGAAGCGGCCAAACATTGCAAAGAATATTTTTAGAAAGATACATTTTCAAATTATACTCTTAAAAATTGTTCAAATCTAGAAACAGTGAACAATTGTAAAGTGAATCTCCTGAAAACAAACATGAAGTACACAGTGATGGCACACAAGGATAAAATCAAGCAAAGGAGAACCAATGAAAATACTGGAGCAGTGGTGAGAGTAAGAATGTCAGTGTGAAAGAAAATTGAAAAAAATGTATCAAAGAGTGCCACTTTTCTGGATATCACTTTATTAGAGAAATGAAAGGAGTAAGAACTATAGAAAAGTCACAGTAAGAAATTAAAAGGAGTGAAAAAGAATGATTGTGGATTCTAACCCAATTTGAATTTGCAGTGTTTGCCTGAGATAGTCCACAAGTACAACCCCAAGCTCCCTGTCACTTGCTACATTAATTGCCCATCCCTCTGTCTTTGGCTTTCGGCGCTGTTCCAATGGAGCTCAAGGAACAGCACCAAACTATCCTACTAGGCACTTTACAGCTTTCTGACTGTAATATTGATTCTAATAACTTCAGACCTTAACTCTAGCTACCATTTTCTCTTTAGCAAAAAGTGCTGGTGACGTGGGATGTGGTGTGCTGGTGTCTCTGAGGATGGAGTTGGGGGGGGGGGGGCGGGTGAAGAAGTGGGTTGGTGCTTGGGGTGGGGACCGTCCATTGGAACATTGCGCTGGTGAGATGGTCTGCACCCTTGATATTCACCTGCTTTTCTCTTCTGCCAAGCTCCTAGACTCTGCTCCACTTTGTCAGTTTTTCGAGCTTCCATTTCTATCTGCCTCATCCCTCGCGTCTTTCGGCTATTCATGCATTCTGTGTGTCTCAAATATGTCTTTTATTTCTATAATTTCTCTCCTAGGGCTCCTATTGTCTCATGCAAATATCACTTTTGCCATTTCACCATCTCCTGTGTTTCACTTAAGCACTTTCCAGGTATTCTATTTATTTTCTCATTGTTTCTTTTTCCCTATCCCTTTCTTTTTTTCTGTCCTTTTTAGATGCTGTTCATCTGTAATATTTTCCAGTTTTGACAAATGGCCCACATCCAAAGCATTATCTCTTTTGTTTTCTCCACAGATGCTGCTTAACCTGCTGAGTGTTTCCAGTGTTTTCTGTTCTTGTTTCAGATGTGAGATAGTGTTATCAGGTAAAAATTATTTATCATCTTCAATTGTCTAAAGGGCTCAGCCTGAGCTTCTTTGGTGGCCAGAATAATTTGCATAATAAAACGTTTTTCTTTAGCAAGCAACTTTGTTCTCTTTCTGTTCTTTTAATTGAGTTCACTCCCTCCTGACAATCTCTGTGTTCTGCTGTTGCAAATATTGGGAGAGACTTTCAACTGCTCGCTGCCCATTTCTTGCCTGAAAAACAGGTGACTGGCAGTTGAAAATCTGGTGGGGACCTTGTGCTTGCTTGAATCAACTTTCAGGCAAGCCTTTAAATGGGCGTTCAACACACCTGCCCAAAAAGGGCAAGAGGCTGTTTAAATATGCAAATCAGGGTCCTATGCACAATGTAGGGTGCCCGATTGCAACTTTCAAGAAATGGGCGGACCTTGCACAGCGCATGCTAGTCCCACTATCTTCAGGCATTGAGAGTTCTAAACATTAAAAGGAAGTCTTTTGTTTTCTTTTCAAGGTTTTTTATGGTGCCAGGAGGAGGAGGGTGGAGGGAGAGGAGGAGGAGGACTACGACAAGGGGGAGGAGGACTACGAGGAGGACGACTACTACTCTTCCCCCCCCCCCCCAAACAGGCCACAACTGCCGGACAGCGGCGTGCAGTAGCCGGACAATTTTCCTCCTCACTACACCGTCGAGCTGCAGCGGGGCATCCGTTTGGCACCTCCAGCTCGCCTAGAAAATGTTAATAAGGCTCAAACCTGAAAGTGGTTCGGGCCACCTGACTGCTGTGTCAGGTAGGCACCATAGATACACTAGGCCCAAAAATCTCCATTATCTTCGTTTTTTGTTCTTATATGTAAACTACCATTTTAAAGATGCGCATTGCAGAACTTTATTTATTTATTCCTTCTGTATGTTCTAAAATGGCAGTTAAACCCACAATGAGCCTCCGATACTTAACACAATGGCAGATTCCAGCCTTCAATACTGCAGAACACCCAAGAATTAATTAACTTTTGCATGATTCATGCCTCTCACACTTGTGCAACTTTGCATTAAATAATCATGTTTTGTAAAATATGTTTTTTTTTATAATGCTGATAAATAAGTCTTGTGCTCAGCACCTCCATCACACTTGACATTATCAAACCTGGCAGTAAACACATGAAAGGACCATGTCACATTTGCATCTGACTGGTTCAAATTCATAAAACACCAAAAAACAATAACATAACATACAGGGGAAATGACTGCTCTCTTTCTCTTTTTTCCCTTATCTGTGATGTTATAATTTGTTGGTGCTTTATCAATATTACATTTGACCAAACCAGATGCAAATATAACATGAAAGTGTCACACTTGCAAAATCCAAGTATGATGGAGATGCTAGGCACAAGACTTGCCTGTCTATCCCTCTCTTTTGATAACTTTAAAAGCTTTATGTATAGGCACACTTCTTGTCCGTCGCATTTCAGGCATTTCACTTCCTGTGTCACACCTCAGCTATGACAATGGGGCAGAAATTGCTTGCAAAATAACGGTGAACTCAACAGCGCTCACCGTTATTAGTGGCGAAATGGAGGAGCATTCACACATGCGCAGTGAAAGGCAGAAATCCGGAACTTGCTCCTACTGGTACGCCTATGAAATGACAGCTTCGAATTAAAGGTATATCGCACACTGCATCAGGGAAATTATTGAAAAAATGCCAACTTGCTCATCTGCCCAGCTGGAAAGTAACAAATATCGCCACAAAACAGGTATGCTTAAAAATACCAGGTCTGAACTGCCAAACATCTAAAAATTAGCTTTTAAAATTGTGGAATCGCATTACTCCTTATTTTAATAGTTTTTGGTCATTAAAAAAATTTTATTTTTAAAAATTAAGAAATTAATTTTTTTTTGCTTTTCCCTTCTGTCTCTTTTTTATTTAATTCAATTATTTCTTACCCTCTCTTTTTTTTCCACTGTCTATAACTGTTTTTACAATGATTTTAATGTTGTACCTTTCACTTCCTGGTTTTAATGTTCCAAGCCTGCAGAGAGAGTTACGCAGCTTGTCAAAAATGCTGCAATCTCATTGGTCAAGGGGAGAGAGTGATCCTCTCACTTCTCCCAGGGTCCTAGCTTTGCTTGAACTGAAGCCGGGCTCTTCTCCGCTTCCTATTCGAGGAAGAGCTCGAAGAAAAGACCGCGGTGAGTTAGTGAGTTAGTATAAATCTATGGAGCAGCGAGCACGGTTGGTTCACCGCTCCGAGCAATTTCTGCCTTATTGTGAAATGCAAAGTCCATGGGCTCGATATTAGGAGGGAGGCGGGTCGGCAGCGGGGGGTTGACTGGGCGCGTGGGTAACGCGCCCAGTGAATTCGGGGTGCTTCGCGCGCGATCGCAGCCTAATTGAAGGCACTTACCGTGGCTTCCGGGTTTCCCGTTCTAGACCTGCGCAGCGGGCGCACTGCGCACCTGCATCACAGGCTGTCAGCAGGAGGAGCCCTATTTGAAGGGGCAGTCCAGCCGTGCTCCTCCTGCAGCAAACAACCAATTTAGGAGCATGGAGTAGGCCAGTGGCAAGGCTGCTCCAAGGTTCTCTGACTCCTCACTCCAGGTGCTGCTCAATGGGGTGAGGAGGAGGAGGGAAATTTTTTTCCCATCGGATGGGAGGAAGTGTCCTCCCTCCACCACCAAGAGGGCCTGGCTGGAGGTGGCTAAGGAGGTCACCAGCAGTGGCAACATGTTCAGAACCTGGGTGCAGTGCAGGAAGAGATTTAATGACTTAACCAGGTCAAAGTGAGTATACTTACGCATTCTCACACACTCTGTCTTCCACATCACCTCCACCACCACACAACTCCTTCTGCACTGCCACCACAACGCTCTCGCATCACTCCTCACATCCACTCAACTATCGCCCTCACCTTGCCTGCACGTACTCACCCCCCCCAGTTCCCATTCAAACACTACCATGCAACCCAATCCTCATACGATCTCATGGCTATGTCTCACATGCACCCTCCCATGCATCTCCCTCACACTCACCCTCACCCACACCAATGCATGCAGCGGGTCACCATGCAACCATGACTCAATCACGCCTCTCTGTGTTTTGCCTTGATAGGAGAAGAGATGCCAGAATGCTCGGGAGAGGGCAAGGACCGGAGGGGGCCCGCCACACCAGGTGGCATTAACAGATGCGGAGCAGCAGGCACTCGAAATAAGCCGGACGCTGGAGTGCCTGTCTGTGGCGGACGCCGAAACTGGGAGTGCACAAGCGGCCGGTGACAGAAATCTAACACTCAGCACTCATGATAGCGAATGATCTTAGCATCACTTGGCATCTGCAGCACCTCAACATCTGTCCACATGCTTAATATTGCTTTCTGTTCTCTTGCAGGGCCATCTGCGACTGTCGTGACTGCAGAGGGCGATTCCTCAGAGGACCTGCCGGCCTCTGAGGGGGCATCGTCACATCTGAGCCAGACATCCACCAACGCATATACACACATCTCGGTGGGTCCCCATTCTCACTTAGTTGGGCTTGCACATGGTGAGTCACCGCGCACTTGTGAGCACGAGCAGACTCTGGTGGCAGGGGCAGCCGTGGAGAGTCCGCGTCGGTGGGAGCACTCTTCTCCAGGCTCTGCTCAGCTGGACCCAGATGCTGAACCCTGGGGGCCAGCCGTGAAAAGGAGAGTCATTGAGGGGCAGCAGCACATTGCTGCGTTACTGGAACAGTTGCCACGTGCACTCTCCACAATCGTGCAGAGGATGGAGGAGTCCAACTCCTACATGAGTGGAATACTGTCATAGGGATGTGAAGGCATCTATGAGATAGTGTCGTGGGTAGGTGAGGGAATGTGTGCGATGGAGGAAAGGCTAGCCTCCATCGAGTGTCCATTCAGGCCCTGACAACAGCCATTCAGATTCAGGGTGAGCAACATTCTGCTGCCTTAAACAGGCTGACAGATGCCTTACAACTGGCCTTCCAAGGCTTCACACAAGTCCTCCAAACTGTCATCCAGCAGGGTGGAAGGAGTGATGTGGGCCTGGGCCAGAAGAGGGATGATGGTGAAAGGGGACATGGAAGTGGGGACACCACTCAAAGTGCTCCCACGTCTCACCTGTTTCCCCCCTCTCAACCAGTACCCACAATGCTGCCCCCCCTCCAGGTGGCTGAGTCTTCCCCTGCACAGGTGCAGGTGGAGCAGTCTTTGGAGGGGCCCTCACGGGCACCGAAACCCAAAGGGCGTCCGCGCAAAGCGTCCCATCGGTCAGGGCACGGACAAGAACAACCTGCCACTCCCTCTGCTGAAGCCATAGGGGTAGCACCACGTAGGAGTTCCCGTAAACGTAAGGCGAAGGATTTGTGAGCACAAAGGGGATGCACAGGGGTGTAAGACGAAATGTCATGTTTTTGATTTATTTTCCTTTGTTTTGCAAAAAATCTTTAAAAAATTGTTATCACCACTACTGCCATGTCTTTGAAAATCTTGTCTGGTTTGCGCAATAATGCCCTTTCCTGAGGATCACCATGAAGACCCACCACCTGATGCCACCATTGTGTCACTACAGAGTGGGTGCAGGTGTATTGCAGGGCTCTTTTGTGCAGACGGCTGAGAGACGCCGGCCATGTCCCCGGTGGCACACTGAAAGGATGCGGAGGAGAAGTTGTTGAGGGCAGTGGTGACTTTGACAGCGACAGGTAAAAGGATGGTGCTCGGGCCAGCCGGGAGCAGCTCGGCATGAAGGAGGCTGCAGATGTCTACGACTACATGTCGAGTGACTCTGAGTCTCCGTGTGCACTGCTGCTCAGAGAGGTCCAGGAAGCTGAGCCTCAGTCTGTAGACCCTCTGGAGAGGGTAGTGCCTTCTGCAACGCATCTCTCTCTGTGGTTGCCCTCCCTCCTGCTGTGCAGGTAGATTTGTCACAGCACTGTGTTGTGGAGCTCCACGTGTCAGAGGTGGACGGCGTGGCCGGCGAGGCTGGTGATGCTGTTCGTCCTCCGAGGAGGTCATGACTGCAGCTATGGCGGCCCCCATCTGGAGGATGTACGTTTGAGGGGGTCCACAAGCTAGGTAAATGTGTCTGCACACCGGGGTTGAGGTTCCAAGTTGGTGAATTTGATTGTTAGGAGTAGGGTGGTGGAGGCCAAACTTTGTCCAAAGTGAGAGTGGCCTCCTGCAATGAGTGAGGGTCTCCCCCCCCCCCCCCCCTGCCAAATGGACGTTTGCAGCTGCCACAGGCTGGTGGCTGCAACACGTCCATTTCAACTGGGAGTGTTTCCCCCAGTAGGGGAAACACTCTCAGTTTAGTTGAAAATCCCACCCCTCCTAAAATATCCTACAAATCAGGTCTCCTAACGACCTAAACTATTACCTTATTGCCTTAAGTGGGATCCTGCCGGCTTTATTTACTCCGGGAATCCCCGATTTTCAGAGCCCCCCCTCGCCGTGAACTCGCCGGTTCGGACGTCCAAAGGTCGAGCCCTATATCACACTTGCAACTGACTGATTCAAATCTTATATTCATAAATCAGCAGCAAATCACAATTAAACAGATAGGCGCCGTACCAATCAAACATGAAAAGGCAGGTAGAAATTGGTCAATCCTGAAAGGTTCTCCTGACTGGTCAATTAATAAGCAAAAGCAGAAGTGAACCAATCGAATCACTCAAAATATCTTTTATAAATGTTTTCAAATACCTGGTGAGACTAGAAGCGCAGATAAAGTTTGTAACATAATAAAAACAAGAGACATATTTCACAATAACATCATTAAATTAAGCTATAAAATTGAATTTAATGTCTTTGAGTATCTTTATGAATGTTTCTTTATGGAGGCATCAACCTCTGTCCAAAGCCTGGGGATGCAGGTAATATTCTTTACATAGTTATTACTCTCCACTGGAGGGAATTACCAACCACAGCTGTTCCTGCAATTCCTAGAATGTTTCAGTCTGAGCACGGAGGAGACTATCCCAAGATGCATCATTATAATCCTCAGTTCACATCTGGTCCTTATTATCATTACATCCTATATATAATCTACATTGATATACTTCCCTGGAAATTCAATGGGGGTTCTCCGACAGAAAATCAATGCAGCCCCTAGAGTAACAGCATAAGTGGCCGCTTTTAGCCATTTATGCCCTTTTCTCCAGGGGTTCTGCCAATCTCCGTCTGAAGTTATAGCAGGAGATCGGGAGGACCCTGTGGAAATTTAGGGCCACAGTCTCTGTTATCATTACATACTATGCTCAATACTCATTCAAAATTATCCAATGATCTGGCTGATATGAAGTCTTCCTCTAACTTTCAAGTGGATAATTATGAATGGTTTGTGGTCCATAAATTGATTTATCCTAACAATTGCTCAAACCTAGGGCTCGAATTTAGCAGGCCTGCGGGTTCCCAGCGGGTGGTCCTCCGGGAGCGTGGAAAACGCGGACGGCTAATCGTGTGCGTCCCCCACGCGATCGCGGGATAATTGACCTGATTAAGCCCTGCTTCCGGGTTCTCGGCTCCCCAGCTGCGTGCCGGCCGGCTGCGCATGCGCAGTACCGTCGACGCGATGTAGGAGCTCCACTTAAAGGGGCAGTCTCCCAAAGCCCCTCCTGCTGCAAGCAAGAGGTTTGAGACGATGGCTCAGCAAAGGGGAAAGGCTGCGCCCCGTTTTTCAGACCTGGCACTGCAGCTGATGCTGGAGGGCGTGAGGAGGAGGAGGGAAACGCTCTTCCCAGAAGATGGACGCAAGTTCCCTGCCACCGCCACCAGGAAGGCATGGGCAGAGGTGGCGGCGGAGGTGAGCAGCAGGGGCAACACCCCAAGGACTTGGGAGCAGTGCCGCAAGCGCTTCAATGACCTGACTAGGTCTGGCAAGGTGAGTACACCAACGCACCCTCCCACATCCCGTCCCCACCATCACGCCAAACAGATCACTACCCCTCCTGCACAGCCACCACTGCGCTCCATCAGCAATCCTCACAGCCACTCATTCACCATCCTCGCCGTGCACGCAAGTACCCATCGTCCCTGACCCCACCCGAACACTACCACACACCCCAATCCCCATGCAATGGGATGGGCACGTGGCCCACGCATCCTCCCATCCATCCGCGCCACGCTCAACCCAACCACACCGATGCTCGATGCGTCTCACGATGCAATACGCACCCACTCACACATCTGTGTTTTGCCTTCACAGGAGAAGAGAAGCAAGAACGATCGGGAAAGGGCACGCACCGGAGGTGGGCCGCCGCAAGTGGTGGAGCTCACCGACGCCGAGGTGGAGGCGCTCGACCTCGCCCGCACGCGACACTGCCTGTCGGTGGCTGATGGCGAGTGTGTCGCTGCCGAAACGGCCGGTAAGGGAAAGCTGACACTCAACACCCATGATCGCGAGTGACCGTATCATCACCTGCCATCAGGCGCACTGTCAAGTTGGTCCACATGCCTCAAAGTGCCCTCTGTTCTCTTGCAGGTCCGTCTGTGTGTGAAGCGATCGTGGAGGGCGATTCCTCAGAGGACATGGCGGTCTCTGAGGGTGCATCGTCACATCAGAGCCAACCATCCACCAGCGCAGAGACACGCACCTCGGTGGGTCCCCCTCGCCAACTAGTTGGGGTAGCACTTGGTGAGTCACCGCGCACGAGTGAGCATGAGCAGACCCTGGTGGCAGGGGCAGCCGCGGAGGGTCCGCGACGGAGGGAGCACTCATCTCCAGGCTCTGCTCAGCCGGACCCAGATGCTGAACCCAGGGGGCCACCAGTGAAAAGGAGAGTCGTCGAGGGGCACCAGCTAATTGCTGAGGTACTGGGAGAGGTGCCGCGCGCATTGTCCACAATAGCGCAGGCGATGGAGGAGTCCAACTCCTGCATGTGGGCATTGGTGGCGCAGGCACAGGAGGGTACCGGCGACACAGTGTCGCGGGTAGGTGCGGGACTGTCTGCGGTGGAGGACAGGCTGGCCTCCCTCGAGCGTCACGCACAGCTCCAGATTGAGTCCATGCAGGCCCTGACAACGTCTGTATGGATTCAGGGTGAGCAACATTCCGCCACCATCAACAGGCTGACGGATACACTCGGGGTGGCCTTGCAAGGCCTCACACATGCCATCCAAACTGCCGTCCAGCAGGGTGGAAGGGGTGATGTGGGCCGAGGCCAAGAAAGGGATGATGGTGACCGGGGACATGGAAGCGGGGACGCTTCTCAAGGCGCCCCCACGTCCCACCCGTCGCCCACCTCTCAACCAGTACCCGCAATGGTGCCTCCTCTCCAGGTGGCCGAGTCTGCCCCTGCCCCGGTGCAGGAGGAGCAGTCTGTGGAGGTGCCGTCACGGGCACCGAAACCCAGGGGCCGTCCGCCAAAAGCATCTACCCGGTCAAGGCAAGAACACGAGCAACCTGCCACTACCTCTGCTGGAGCCACAGGGGTAGCACCACGTAGGGGTTCCCGGAAAAGAATTGCAAAGGCGTTATAATCACAAAGGGAATACACCAGGGTGTTTATTAATTTGTACATTTTTTTTTATATAATGTCACATTGGAGATATTAAATACTCTATTCTCACCACTCCTGCCACCTCTCGTCCATTCTTCCGCGGCTTGTGCAATAGGTGCGTTCCGTGGAGGCCATCATGACGGCGAACACCTGCTGCCACCCATTGGGCACATTGCTGTGGGTGCAGGACTACTGGCAGCACTCTTCAGTGGAGGGGGCTGGTATGGCCGCTCGCATGTGCAGGTGAGGAGATGCGAGCGCCTCGCAGTGTCTGACTCTAGGAGAACCGTTGACGTATGAGTGCCTCCCTGGCCCGGCGACCATCCCGGTGAGTCGTGGTTCGGCGCATGGGTCGTCCACTATCCTCTGGCGCGTCCTCCTCCTCCGCCTCCTCCTCCTCCGCCTCCGCCTCCTCCTCCTCCTCGCCCTCGCCTTCCTCAATGTGGGTGGCGGGTGTGGATGGGGCCTCCTCCAGCGGCACCCCTCTCTGTTGGGCCATGTTGTGCAGGGCACAGCAGACAACTATGATTCGTCCCACTCTGAATGGTGTGTATTGCAGCGCTCCCCCAGAACGATCAAGGCACCTGAAGCGCATCTTGAGAAGCCCTATGGTCTGCTCAATTGTAGACCTGGTAGCAGTGTGGCTGTCATTGTACCGACGCTCCGGCTCGGTGATGGGGTTCCTCAGAGGTGTCATGAGCCACGTGTGTAGGGGATACCCCTTGTCGCCGAGGAGCCAGCCGTTGCCGGCGTTGGGTGCCTGCAGGATGGGCGGGACGGCGGACTCCCTGAGGACGAAGGCATCGTGGCAGCTGCCGGGGTATCTGGCGCACACGTGTAGGAATCTCTGGCGGTGGTCACAGATGAGCTGGGCGTTCATGGAGTGATACCCCTTCCTGTTGATGAACAGCCTTGGCTCATGCGGAGGTGCCCGTATTGCGATGTGGGTGCAGTCGATTACACCCTGCACCCGTGGGAAGCCGGCCATGGCATGGAATCCAACCGCCCTCTCCATCTGGCTGCGCTCGTCCATGGCGAAGTTGATGTAGTGCGAGGCCCTGCGGAACAACCCATCGGTGACCTGCCTTATGGACTTGTGTGCAGAGGACTGACAGACCCCGGTGATGTCCCCGGTGGCACCCTGGAAGGAACCGGATGCGAAGAAGTTGAGGGCAGTGGTGACTTTGACGGCGACAGGTAGGAAGATGCTGCTTGGTCCATCAGGGAGCAGCTCGTCGTTAAGGAGGCTGCAGATGTCGGCGACTACCTGGCGATTGACTCTGAGCCGACGTATGCACTGCTCCTCGGAGAGGTCCATGAAGCTGAGCCTCGCTCTGTACACCCTGTGCGGAGGGTAGTGCCTCCTGCGACGCATCTCTCTCTGCGGTTGCCCTCCCTCCTGCTGTGCAGGTGGGTGTGCCGCAGCACCGTGTTGGGGGGCCCCACGTCTCCGAGGCGGACGGCGTGGACTGCGAGGCTGCTGGGGCTGGTCATCCTGTTCGTCCTCTGACGATGTCAACGCACCACCCATCTGGCAGGTGTTGGTCTGAGGGGTTGTGCAGGGTAGGTGGGTGGCTCCTCGGACTGGGGCTGCGGTTTTGTGTCGGTCTGTCCTCTGGCTTGGCGAGGGGTGGTGGAGGGCAGGGGTTACCCTATGTGACGCGGTGGCCTCCTGCGTGGGTGAGGGCTCTCCCCCGTGGAGCGCACCTTGGCACCTGCCACAGGCTGCTGGCTGCAACACGCCTGGTTGGAGAGGGACTGTTTCCCCCAGTGTGTGAAACTCACTGCCTTGAACCTAAAATCCCACACTTCCTCTTTTGACAGCTGCTTCAGCTCATTAACTGACCACAACGAGCAAGGTAAGTACACTCAAGTGGAACCCCGCTGGCTTTAATTGCCTGCGGGATTCCCACCAGCGGGGCTTGCGCGCGCAGCCCCGCACGTCAGCGCGGTACCCGGAAGTGGCCGGGATTTCGTCGCGATCCGGTCACGTGACCGGATATCGGGATTTTCGGGGCCGCCCCGCTGGGAACCCGCCGGAAACACGATCCCAAAATCGAGCCCCTAATGTCTAATTAATGGTTTAGGTACATTTCATTCTTGGGAGGCAACATAGGAATAGGGGTAGGTCATTCAGCCCATTCCGCCATTCAATAATATCATGGCTGATCTAAAATCATTTACAGTACCTAAAATCCATTTACAGTTCCCACTACTTACACCGTCCCCATTTAGCCCGGACAGCCGCCAATATCAGGCAATGGTGCTGACCATTTGCCATTGCCATATGCGTCAATTAAAAAGGTGCCACTTAAACCAAGCCGGCTATTTTGGGCAGGTAAGCAGCTGTTCGCACCTTGTTAAAGTGTGATTACCTGTCAATAAGTACTTTCAATCACCGCCGTGGCCTGCAATTGCCGCTTACAAAGGTGAAAGACCCGACCACTGCGTTATTCAGCCAGATCAAACAAACCCTTAATTAATTAATTACTTGTTCATTACAGGCCACTTTGTCTCCAGCATTCTTTTGTAAGCTGAGCCGTAGCCAATTTAAAATGACTACAAACTCCCATAAAAAAATGGATGGATTGAATACTCATTCGATTCAATATTGAATATAGAATCTGCTGGAACCAATCTGGTTCGTCCTCCCCATAGGGATAGGAGGTCCAAAAAAAGCAAAATCAAATTTATCCAGTGAAATAAAAACCCGATTCACGATGTACACAGCCTCAAATAATAACCATGTAATTTTAGCCAATCTAAGAAGGGAACCCCGATGTTGGTTCATTTTGAGAGATTGGACCCAGACATCAGTTTTGTTCCCAAGAGCATCAAATCCACCAGAACACATTAACTGAAACTTTGCAAATATTAAGGAGTCAACACTGGAACTTGTGTCCTTTCTATACTGGTACTATATTTAAATAGCTGTCTGAGTTGGGAATGGATTGTTACTTTTCCGCTTACACCGGCCACCGTGTATAGCGGACAAATCGCGTTTGCACGAACGTGCCCACCTCTGATCCATATCAATAACAACTACTTGCATTTATATAGCGCCTTTAACGTAGTAAAACGTCCCAAGGCGCTTCACAGGAGTGATTTTCAAACAAAATTTGACACTGAGCCACATAAGGAGATATTTGGACTGGTGACAAAAAGCTTGGTCAAAGTGGTAGGTTTTATAAGTTAATAAACCTTAAACAAAAATCTGTCGATCTCAGCATTGAAAATTTCAATTGACCCAGTATCCATAGCCTTTTGGGGGAAGGAATTCCAGATTTTCACAACCCTTTGTGTGAAAAAGTGTTTTCTGATTTCACTCCTAAATGGCCTAGCTCTAATTTTAGGATTGTTCTGGATTTCCCCACCGGAGGAAGTGGTTCCTCTGTTTCTACCATATCGAATCACTATCATTTTAAACACCTCAATTAGATCATCCCTCAACCTTCTAAATTCAATGGAATACAAGCCAAGTTTATGCAACTTGTCCTCATAATTTAACCCTTTAAGTCCTGGTATCATTGTGGTGCATCTGCACTGTACCCTCTCCAACGTCAATATATCATTCCTGAGATGCGGTGCCCAAAACTGAACGCAGTACCCCAATTGGGGTCTGACCATGGCTTTGTAAAACTGAACATAATTTCCTCCCCTTTGTATTCCAACCCCCTTGAGTTAAAGGCCAACATTTCATTTGCCTTTTTGATTCCTTTTTGCACCTTTTAGTGACTTGTCATTAATGGACACCCAAATTCATTTGCTCCTCCACAGTTCCCAGTCTCTTGCCATTAAGAAAATATTCTGATTTGTCGCTCTTGGATCCAAAATGAATGACCTCACATTTCCTCACATTGAACTCCATTTGTTACCCAGTTTTGTCCACTCACTTAATTTGTCTCTATCCCTTTGTAACTTTCTGCTCCCATCTACACAATTCACTGTGCCTCCTAACTTAGTGTCCTGTGAAACATTGGAAATACAACTCTCTATTCTTTTATCCAATTCGTTGGTACATGTGGTGAAAAGCTGTGGCCCCAGTACAGATCCCTGTGGAATACCATTTGTCACATCCTGCCAAACAGAGTACATTCCCCGTATCCCTACTCGATGTTGCCTACTTCTGAACCAATTACCAGTCCATGTTACAAAGTTACCTCCAATTACATGTGCCTTTATTTTTGCTAATAATCTCTTGTGAGGAACCTTATCAAATACCTTCTGGAAATCGATATAGACAACATCCTGTCCACTGTGTTAGTGGCCTCCTCAAAAAATTCAACTACTGAGACATCCTTCACAAATCTATGCTCACTTTCTTGATGAAGATTTTAGAGCTTCTAGACAGTTACGGTAATGAAGTGATTTATATTGAGACCAAAGCCTAGAAATTACTGTTGGTAAAACATCAGCAGGCGAATGTCAAATATGACATTGCTTTGTCCGGTATTTTAATGAAATATTAATAAATTCAAAATAAGTATTAAAATAGCACATAGGTGAAAATGTGTAATACTACTATAATCAACAATGATATCTAGATTCAAGAAGTATAGTGGTATAGCAAGAAGCATCAAAACATAGATATATAATTTTTTTAAATAATTGATTGATTAATACAATGCACATGATTCCCTGTTTTGGTCAGGCTCAGGGCTATGTTCCCCTATATGGAGTACTCCACACATCAGAAAATACTTATGTATCTATAAAAGATTGATTCCAAAATGCTGGAAAATGCACCAAAGTGTTGAAATGAAAAGATTTGGGGCGGGGACCGCCTAGAAAATAAATCCCATACATGATGTACTAGACATCCAATTTTGCTTTGCATTTACTCATATATTTGAGCCAATCTGTAAGTTAACTGTACAGGTAATGGTTATTCAAGCCAATTACTAATTCTTGCCTCACTTTCACTTTGAGGTGTGACATTTACTTTGCTGTTTAGGGCCCGACGATACATACGACTTGCAACATAATCTATAGAAATCCTGGTCGTATCATACAGTTTCTTGCGAAGAAGTTTGCCTTTACAGTGCAATTATTATTCATAATTTTCTCTCTTCCCTTCCTCTCTTGGAGATATTGACTTCTTGATGTGCATGCTTTCACAAGTGTTGGTCACACTCCAGTACCTTGCCTAAGGGACCATTAATCATGTGTGATCCTTAACAGCACATATTGTCAGGCTATTCAATTGAGAGAGGCATCACAACTGAGCCCATCCTTTCCCACCCAACATTCGTGCACACGCATTGCAAGGAGTGATCACTGGGTAGTGATCGGATGGAAATTGTGGTTATTTTTCCCCCTCTGTCCCAGGACACTAGGCCAATTGTAGGACCTTAGCCCTGCCCTGCTGAGTTCCACTAACTCACTACAGGCCACGTTTGAACCTGGGACCTTTCTGGTCTGTATAATTCAATTGGAGAAATTCACCAATCAAAGGAGACTGTAATTCTATCACATCCTGATACACGATGTGGGAAAAACTAACAGCCATTAATTAATTTATGATATTGCAAACCTTTTCAAATTTGGTCCCTGTTTCATTATTAGGATTCAGTTCTACTGTAAAAACTGACCTATTAGGGTTCATTTTATGAAATCTTGAGGAGTCTTGCCTATTGGGGACAAATAGCAGGAGTTTTGCTGTGAACTCCCCAATGTTTTATATCCATTAAAATTAAAATGAATCAGTGGAAAATCATTGGGACTGCAAGCTCAAATTCCCAATACGCGCTCCCAGCAGATAAGGCTTTGCACCAGGAATGCAATTTTGCGAAATTTGTATTAGTGTATACTTTAAACCTCAAGTACATTACTCATTCTTCAAGAACTCATTTGATATTGGACATTTGCATTATGCATGTGGAGAAAGTACAGTGATTTATGTAACAGTCATAAGTTATTTTACTTACAATGTCAGGGATTCATTGTTCATTCCTTGAAATGCATTTTCTGGTATGGTTAAAAGGTGTAAATTATCGCACATTTCCCTGAAAATAAATATGCAATATTTATTGAAAAGGATATTAAAGCACATCAATTAACAATATTATATTAATCTGTGGATGTAAACAATCATTTTTACTGCCTGTTGGAGTGAGAATTCACAAGTCAGTCAGAAATCTACATGTATAAATTATTTCAACAAAGGCAGTTTCTGTATAGCATTCTAGTGTAAATTTTAAATTTTCTACTCCATTTTCTCTCTTCCCATCCTAAAAGTGGTGAATCTAGTAGGATTTCATCAATACCTGCAGTCCACAGACATAGGGGTAGAAATTGGAATGTGGGCACCCGTTTTACAGGCGGGCTATGCAAATGGGGAAATCAAGAAGAAACTTAACAGAGCTTTATGTTCTTGGAGGTATTTCCTTAGCTTGGAAGATGATATAAGTTTCTGAAAGTTCATGATACAGTTGTACATAATCTGTGGTAGGAAAGGGGTTAATGCAAAATATGGCCTGTCTCATTAATTTTTCTTGAGTTTTTTAAATTCAACATCCCTCCAAGTACGTTATCAAATAGATGTGACAACAAATCCCGGGAACAAGAACCCACAACCCTCCTGGGACAGTTATTTTATCTCCCAAGAAAGGTGAACAACCATCGGAAGTGCTTCCAAAAGCAAAGTTCTGTTACATTTGCCCACGATCACTTGGCTCCAATATTCGCTCCTCTGTCCCATCACCCCTCCCCCCCACCCCTTCTCTCCCCTGGTGCAGGATAGGCAAAGCATACCAGAAGTTCGCTCCACCTATCCAGCCTGCAATGTCCAAAATTTGTTGTCCCAGGCCATTTGCATGGCCCAGCTCCACTACTGGCATAGGTCCACTTACCAGCAGGGGCACAGCAGAAGGGCTGCAAATTAGGCTGGGATCTGGATACTGGTCCTGGCCTTTCCCAGGAAATTTCACAGGGCCTTGTTAGGGGCAGTGCATCTACCTGTCCCAAAGAAGGCCGGGGGGTAAGAGGGATATGGCCGGGGGTAGGGATTCCCCACAGTGGGTCAATACACTGATTGGAAATAGGTATTTCAGCCTATCATATAGTGGGAGTATGGCTTACCTTGAAGGTCAAGGCTTGGGATACTGCCTGGACACCCAGAGATTTGGTAACTGTAAAGCTTTTCTCGGCCCTCTTAAAAAGCCCACTGTTTAGTTATTTTTTCGGGGAGGGGCAAAACTGTATTTTGTATTTTTGAAATTTTGAGATCAAATGAAATTTGAGTGAAATCAGGAAGCACTTTTTCACACATAGGGGTGTGGGAATTTGGAATTCCCTCCTCCAAAAGGCTGTGGATGCCTGATCAATTGAAATTTTCAGGACAGATCAATGGATTTTGTTAGGTAAGGGTACTAAAATGTCATCTGATGTCAGTGAGGTTTCCCACAGTACTTTCCCTTAGTGCTGTTGTATGCACAGCTAACACCTAAACTATGATTTCTTCCAAATGATTCTCCTTTGGAAGGAGAAATTATGCTAGCAGATTGCAAGGTTTCAGTGGGAGCCAGCTAGCGCTGGTTCATGAGGTGGCCTTGCAATTGTTTCGATCGTGTCCGGTGTTGCTGCGGCTGGTTGGCTCTGTCTATTTTCAGGTGCATCTACTGTCAAATGCTGAATGGGTCATATGAGGTTTTCCCCTGAGAGATAGCAGCCACCCATGTTTACTCCAGGCATGCCCCTACTGTTGGAAGTTCCCTCAAAGTATCCATTGATATGTGTGGAACAGACCTCTGGACAGCAATGAAGTCTGTAAATCTCTACCTCTGATCACCCAGTAAACTGAAGCCAGACACAAGAGACCCCTTGTAGACCAGAGCTCAAGGCTCCACAGCAGTAGTCTGACCATTGGCATTCCACATACCACATGATTCACTACAGTGCAGACAGCCATTCATCCATAACTGCACAGATGCACTTAGTTGTCTTCTCCATACTCCCAGCCAGACCTTACAGGGTACTCTGTGTGTATTGAAGTAATTCCTGCAGACAATCCTGCTCAGGCATCTCTTTTTGTAAACAACTCTAGTAGATCAGAATCCCTCCTCTCCACAAAGCAGCTCCTTGCTCCTCCTTATTCTTCCTTACCCATATATTCTGGCTTATCCTAAAGAATGTAGCTAATGAGCTTGAGAAGGTGCCCCATGTACCTCCTTATGCTCGCTATCTACATCCTCCAGGGTAGGCGTAGCTGTGCTGGTGTTTGCCCAAGTTGGTGAGGATGATACAGCATACTGTGTGGTGCTGGCTTATTCAGGAACACTGTGCTGACAGTAAATCCTGCCAAGCCTACAAAAACAGAAGATGAACAAAGGTCAAAATGCTGCCTCAAAGAAGCACTTTCAAACAGTCCTTGCATTGCAATTTACTGTGTTTTAATTTTTTTTAATGGTTAAGTGTATGTGTACCTTTGCGTCAGTGTGTAGGGGACAAAATATAACAAGACAAGCATATGGGATCCTGGGGTTTATTAATATAGGCAGAGAGTACAAAAGCAAGGAAGTTATGCTAAACCTTTATAAAACACTGGTTAGGCCTCAGCTGGAGTGTGTTCAATTCTAGGCACCACACTTTAGGAAGGATGTCAAGGCCTTAGACAGGGTGCAGCAGAGATTTACTAGAATGGTACCAGAGACAAGGGACTTCAGTTATGTGGAGAGATTAGAAAAGCTGGGGCTGTCTCCTTAGAACACAGAAATTCAAGGGGAGATTTGATAGAGTGTCAAAACCATCCATGATTTTGAACATGAGTAAATAAGGAGAAACTGTTTCCAGTGGCAGAAGGGTCGGTCACCAGAGGACACAGATTTAAGGCGATCGGCAAAAGAGCCAGAGGTGACATGAGGAAACATTTTTCCACGCAACGAATTGTAATAATCTAGAATGCACTGCCTGAAAGGGTGATGGAAGCAGATTCAATAGTAACTTTCAAAAGTGAATTAGATAAATACTTGAAGCAAAGAAATTAACAGGGCAATGGGGAAAGAGCAGGGACTAATTGGATAGCTCTTTCTAAGAGCCGGCACAGGCATAATGGGCCAAATGACCTCCTATAATACTAGGATGAGTTAGGGAGAGGCCTTTGGTTTCAGCCTCCCCACACCCTTGATATTCTGCCACCTAATGACGTCCAGTGTGGCCTCCTCAAAGGCTTGAAATCTCTCAGACCTCCCCTCCTATCTTGTCCTATCCTGTTTTTTTATGTCCTACAAGCAGCGACGTGTTCTTCAGATTTTGCCTGCTCTCCCCTGTGCAAATTTAGAGGCTCGAATGCATGCTTAATCCATTTAAGTGCTGCTCAGAAGGATAACCAACTCTCTAATGGACAATCTACTGTTTGGGTGGGAGAACGTATGATTTGCACTGAGCAGCTCCAGGGGCATCTGCAATAGAGCCCCCAGTAGCAAAGATTTCAGGGCCACTGAAGAGTATCTCTTGTGAATGCTCAGACTACTTTATAGAGACCTTGGGCTCCAATCTAAACATGCTATCTTACCTACATTCAACATGCAGGGAGAAAGGATTGAGCGTGCCTTGGGCAGGACTTCACTGACTTCTTGCTCTGCTCCCGTGCAGATTGCTGGGCATGCTGAGGCTACGCCATATCTCTCAAGGTGATGCCACATCCAGACTATCTAGGTCCCCTGCCCACAAATTGAAGTAATTGTTTCAGAAAACAGGCAGAACCCATCCAGCCACTGCAGCCATGCAGAGACAATTACAAGGCTATCTCATGACCTAGCACAAGGAGGTATAGGACCCTTCGAGAAACCCTGCTGCCACTTACTCCTTCTGCTGGAGAATAATTTAGAAGAAATCATGTTAAGAGTTCAAAATCACACACAATACACAAGTATTAAGGGGAAGCACCAGTTAAAAAGATACTAATACATGACACAAAGTAGTCATATAAGTTGGTAGCACTTTATTTTACCTTTGTTCAGGGATATTCTTTCTGATGGTGCAGGATAAGGTATCAACTCAGCAAAGTATGGGTATTGATGGAAGTTGATATAGTTGCAAAGCCATTGTGGGGAAGGTGTTTTGAGTATGTGGACAGGAAGCTTCATTAAAAGGCAAGTTCAGACGCTTAACTGAATGGGTCTTATATCTGCTTCTGGAGCAAGATTCTTCCTGGCTGCACTGATGGTTCTGCAGTTACTTGCTCTTTATGAATGTCTATGCTGCTATGATCTTGATTGCCAGTTGCCCTGCTCCATTTCCAGAGTCAGGCCTCTTGGGAGAGCAAAGTAATGCAAAATGGTCATTGAGACTGTTGTGGGGTTGTATTGTGAAACACCCCCAATCTGTCAAAGTCTCTGAAATGTTGCTTCAAGATCTCTATAGTATGCTTGAAGATGATACCAGCAGCTGGATGGATCTCAAAGTATCTGCAATCAGTTTGTAGCTATGGAGAAAAAGAAGGGATTGAAAGATTATGGCTGCGTGGTGCTTCACAGGGATTCCAGGATGACAATGCAGATGTTTAGTCGATAACCTGGTACCAGCAAGATGCTGCTGACCTTGCAATCTCCCACTGTGCCTCTCCCTCCTCCCCTCTACACCGTGAAATGTGTGGCCTTCATCAAAGTGGATGAGGTATTTATAGTTGGGAAAACCCCATTTATGGTTGGCCTGCCTGTGGTGGGCATTGTGTGCCAACTTGTCCTGCAAGTGACAATGCTCTAGATTGAATAAGGGTAAGGCTAGCAGTTGAGAAATGTGTTCCAGTTGGCATGGGAGATACAGGATATGTGGCTGTCAAAAGTGGAGAAAGGAGTTTTAGGATTGTGCATGCATGTCATTTTTGTGAGGGGAGCTGTGTAGCCACAGTGCAAGATGTCAAGTTGGATCACCACCCCCCCTCCCTTTACCAGAAAGCATTATGAAGGGTTAGTTGTCGAAGTGATGCTTTAAGAGCATGAAGAGTATGTTGATACCCAGACTGTGCAAGGAAAAAAGGAATGCAGTGTGTTACATTGCCTGCCCTGCTCAGGATGTGGAACTTCTTGTGGAACTGTTCTGCAATCTTGGGGATGAGGGAGTTGAGACCTAGTGCCAGTACAAGTGATAATTCTGGGTGATGTGATAACAGCAACATCCATGAGTCTTTACGTCCGGTCTTCAATGCCCACCAGGAGGGTTTAGAGATCTGAGTGAGTGAAGTTGTGTGTTCTTCTCGGGCTTAGTGCCATGCCCTGCTGCCATCTGGACACAGAGTTCTTACATATTCATAGTTCTATCCACATATAATGAAAATATTGCTAAGACATGCGGAAAAGTTATTGGAGATTGAAGTGAAATAGCCGAGCACTGTTCCTCTCTTACCTGTTTGTCCACCAGTCTCTTGCTAAAGAGCACAGGAGCAACTGTAATTCTAAAGAAGAAAAAAGAAATCTTCTAAAGCTAGAAAATATAATCCCCTACCCAATACTTTGATCTTGTTTCTCCTCTTCACTTCTAAAAGGTGTTAACACATGAAGGATGTGGGATGGTTCCATTGGTGTTGGTAACCCTCTGGTATCTCACCTATGTGGCCATTCTTCATGTATGAGATTTGACAGCCTCTGTTGGCAGACTGTTTTATCATAGGAACAAGCTTATTTGTGATGCTCCCAACAGCTATGCACATGCACTTTCCAGCAGGGGAGCGTTGCCAGGATTTGATTTTAAATTGGCAATCTCACTCAAAGAGGCCACAAGAATGGCTGGTGTAGGAATTGGAAGGTCACACTGGTGCTTTAGAGAGCACTCTTCTCAGTTTGGGGCTATGGTATATTGTTCAGGCACAGCAAAGGGAGCTTGACACTGTCGGCTCCATACGATGTTTGGCTGGGGACTACTTGACAATACTGGAAAGAAAAGTCAAAAATGTGCAATTACCAGTGCTGAGGTCCCTCACCTTGAAAAGAAAGAGAAAACAGCCCACCTCTTGCTCCCATCAAAAATTATTTAAATTATATTTATAAGGATGTAGGGATACTTACAGAATAAAATTGGATGCAATTGAGTGGATGTGTGTCAGATCAGGAAAGAATCCTACTCCAGTATTACAGATGCTCCTGGTTTAAGAAAATAATTATAAATTGGTATTCATGTCAGTACTTAGGAGAATTAAAACACACTCATGAACACTCAAAAGTACAACAAAATGGTTTAATTTTAACTTCCAGGTGACTGAACTCCTCAAAACATTACAAAAATACAAGTCTACAAAACATTGTTTAAAATCCCCCATCTTTCAGGAGACATTCCCATGTTTAGTATTATGTTCCTCCTCTTTGATGACTCATTTATTCAGGTTCCCAAGCTAAGGGAATCAATATTTGTCAGCTGTTATCAGGTACAGGAGCATCTCCATAGGAAATTCCGCAGAGCAGAATTCTTTCTAGCTTGGATCAGAAAATTTCTGCACCACCAGTGTACAGTAATAAATGCAGATCCTAATTTTCTTTGAAATTGTTTGCTGATGCTACAAAGGAAATGCTAATACAGGATAATATATGCAACTTCCTTCAGCATCTTATATTTTTAGAAAATCATGTTATTGTAATCTAAAATTTTCTTTGTATTAAATTCATCTCCTAACCATCTGCCTCGGTGCCTTGAAAATACCATGTCTGTCCTAACAGATTATTAGTCCATTAATGTTTGTTCACAGGTTCTAATCTTGTCCTGAATGTGACTTTTCAGAACCTGCTTATATTGCAGATTCTTAGTTTCAATATGTGTAAGTGTCTTTAATAGGGAAATATTTAATAAAGTTATAATTATTAGGGTTTTCCCCACCTGGTCTACCTCTGCCAACACCACGGGCTCGATTTTAGGGTCGGGTTACCTGCGGGTTTCCAGCGGGGGGGCCCCGAAAATCCCGATCTCCGATCACGTGACCGGATTCGGACGAAATCCCGGCCACTTCCGGGTACCGCGCTGACGTGCGGGGCTGCGCGCGCAAGCCCCGCTGGTGGGAATCCCGCAGGCAATTAAAGCCAACGGGGTTCCACTTGAGAGTACTTAACTTGCTCGTTGTGGTCAGTTAATGAGCTGAAGCAGCTGTCAAAAGAGGAAGTGTGGGATTTTACGGTCAAAGCAGTCAGTTTCCCACACTGGGGGAAACAGGACCCTTCAAACCAGGCGTGTTGCAGCCAGCAGCCTGTGCCAGGTGCCAAGGTGCGCTCCACGGGGGAGCGCCCTCACCCACGCAGGAGGCCACCGCGTCACATAGGGCAACCCCTGCCCTCCACCAACCCCCGCCAAGCCAGAGGACAGACCGACACGAAACCGCAGCCCCAGTCCGAGGACCCACCCACCTACCCTGCACAACCCCTCACACCAACACCTGCCAGATGGGTGGTGCGTTGACATCGTCGGAGGACGAACAGGATGACCAGCCCCAGCAGCCTCGCAGTCCACGCCGTCCGCCTCGGAGAGGTGGGGCCCCCCAACACGGTGCTGCGGCACACCCACCTGCACAGCAGGAGGGAGGGCAACCGCAGAGAGAGATGCGTCGCAGGAGGCACTACCCTCCGCACAGGGTGTACAGAGCGAGGCTCAGCTTCATGGACCTCTCCGAGGAGCAGTGCATACGGAGGCTCAGAGTCAATCGCCAGGTAGTCGCCGACATCTGCAGCCTCCTTAACGACGAGCTGCTCCCTGATGGACCAAGCAGCATCTTCTTACCTGTCGCCGTCAAAGTCACCACTGCCCTCAACTTCTTCGCATCCGGTTCCTTCCAGGGTGCCACCGGGGACATCACCGGGGTCTGTCAGTCCTCTGCACACAAGTGCATAAGGCAGGTCACCGATGGGTTGTTCCGCAGGGCCTCCCACTACATCAACTTCGCCATGGACGAGCGCAGCCAGATGGAGAGGGCGGTTGGATTCCATGCCATGGCCGGCTTCCCACGGGTGCAGGGTGTAATCGACTGCACCCACATCGCAATACGGGCACCTCCGCATGAGCCAGGGCTGTTCATCAACAGGAAGGGGTATCACTCCATGAACGCCCAGCTCATCTGTGACCACCGCCAGAGATTCCTACACGTGTGCGCCAGATACCCCGGCAGCTGCCACGATGCCTTCGTCCTCAGGGAGTCCGCCGTCCCGCCCATCCTGCAGGCACCCAACGCCGGCAACGGCTGGCTCCTCGGCGACAAGGGGTATCCCCTCCACACGTGGCTCATGACACCTCTGAGGAACCCCATCACCGAGCCGGAGCGTCGGTACAATGACAGCCACACTGCCACCAGGTCTACAATTGAGCAGACCATAGGGCTTCTCAAGATGCGCTTCAGGTGCCTTGATCGTTCTGGGGGAGCGCTCCAATACACACCATTCAGAGTGGGACGAATCATAGTTGTCTGCTGTGCCCTGCACAACATGGCCCAACAGAGAGGGGTGCCGCTGGAGGAGGCCCCATCCACACCCGCCACCCACATTGAGGAAGGCGAGGGCGAGGAGGAGGAGGAGGAGGAGGAGGAGGAGGAGGCGGAGGCGGAGGAGGCGGAGGAGGAGGACGCGCCCGAGGATGTTGGACGACCCATGCGCCGAGCCGCGACTCACCGGGATGGTCGCCGGGCCAGGGACGCACTCATACGTCAACGGTTCTCCTAGAGTCAGACACTGCGAGGCGCTCGCATCTCCTCACCTGCACATGCGAGCGGCCATACCAGCCCCCTCCACTGAAGAGTGCTGCCAGTAATCCTGCACCCACAGCAGTGTGCCCAATGGGTGGCAGCAGGTGTTCGCCGTCATGATGGCCTCCACGGAACGCAACTACTGCACAAGCCGCGGAAGAATGGACGAGAGGTGGCAGGAGTGGTGAGAATAGACTATTTAATATGTGGAATGTGACATCATTTAAGAAACAAAGTACAAAATAATAAACACCCTGGTGTATTCCCTTTGTGATTATAACGCCTTTGGAATTCTTCTCCGGGAACCCCTACGTGGTGCTACCCCTGTGGCTCCAGCAGAGGTAGTGGCAGGTTGCTCGTCTTCTTGCCTTGACCGGGTAGATGCTTTTGGCGGACGGCCCCTGGGTTTCGGTGCCCGTGAGGGCACCTCCACAGACTGCTCCTCCTGCACCGGGGCAGGGGCAGACTCGGCCACCTGGAGAGGAGGCACCATTGCGGGTGCTGGTTGAGAGGTGGGCGACGGGTGGGACGTGGGGACGCCTTGAGAGGCGTCCCCGCTTCCATGTCCCCGGTCACCATCATCCCTCTCTTGGCCTCGGCCCACATCACCCCTTCCACCCTGCTGGACGGCAGTTTGGATGGCATGTGTGAGGCCTTGCAAGGCCACCCCTAGTGTATCCCTCAGCCTGTTGGTGGCGTCGGAATGTTGCTCACCCTGAATCCGTACAGACGTTGTGAGGGCCTGCAAGGACTCGAAGTGGAGCTGTGCGTGACGCTCGAGGGAGGCCAGCCTGTCCTCCACCGCAGACAGTCCCGCACCTACCCGCGACACTGTGTCGCCGGTACCCTCCTGTGCCTGCGCCACCAATGCCCACATGCAGGAGGTGGACTCCTCCATCGCCTGCGCTATTGTGGACAATGCGCGCGGCACCTCTGCCAGCACCTCAGCAATTAGCTGGTGGCCCTCGACGACTCTCCTTTTCTCTGGTGGCCCCCTGGGTTCAGCATCTGGGTCCGGCTGAGCAGAGCCTGGAGATGAGTGCTCCCTCCGTCGCGGACCCTCCGCGGCTGCCCCTGCCACCAGGGTCTGCTCATGCTCACTCGTGCGCAGTGACTCACCAAGTGCTACCCCAACTAGTTGGCGAGGGGGACCCACCGAGGTGCGTGTCTCTGCGCTGGTGGATGGTTGGCTCTGATGTGACGATGCACCCTCAGAGACCGCCATGTCCTCTGAGGAATCGCCCTCCATGCTCGCTTGATCCAAAGACGCACCTGCAAGAGAACAGAGGGCACTTTGAGGCATGTGGACCAACTTGACAGTGCGCCTGATGGCAGGTGATGATACGGTCACTCGCGATCATGGGTGTTGAGTGTCAGCTTTCCCTTACCGCCCATTTCGGCAGCGACACACTCGCCATCGGCCACCGACAGGCAATGTCGCGTGCGGGCGAGGTCGAGCGCCTCCACCTCTGCGTCGGTGAGCTCCACCACTTGCGGCGGCCCACCTCCGGTGCGTGCCCTTTCGCGGTTGTTCTTGCTCCTCTTCTCCTGTGAAGGCAAAACACAGATGTGTGAGTGGGTGCGTCTTGCATCGTGAGACGCATCGAGCATCGGTGTGGTTGGGTTGAGCGTGGCGCGGAACGGATGGGAGGAAGTGTGGGCCACGTGCCCATCCCATTGCATGGGGATTGGGGTGTGTGGTAGTGTTCGGGTGGGGTCAGGGACGGTGGGTACTTGCGTGCACGGCGAGGATGGTGAATGAGTGGCTGTGAGGATTGCTGATGGAGCGCAGTGGTGGCTGTGCAGGAGGGGGTTGTGATCTGCTTGGCGTGATGGTGGGGACGGGATGTGGGAGGGTGCGTTGGTGTACTCACCTTGCCAGACCTAGTCAGGTCATTGAAGCGCTTGCGGCACTGCTCCCAAGTCCTTGGGGTGTTGCCCCTGCTGCTCACCTCCGCCGCCACCTCTGCCCATGCCTTCCTGGTTGCGGCGGCAGGGAACTTGCGCCCATCCTCAGGGAAGAGTGTTTCCCTCCTCCTCCTCACGCCCTCCAGCATCAGCTGCAGTGCCAGATCTGAAAAACGGGGCGCAGCCTTTCCCCTTGGTTGAGCCATTCTCCCAGACCTCTTGCTTGCAGCAGGAGGGGCTTTGGGAGACTGCCCCTTTAACTGGAGCTCCTACATCGCGTCGACGGTACTGCGCATGCGCAGCCGGCCGGCACGCAGCTGGGGAGCGCAGAACCCGGAAGCAGGCCTTAATGGGTCCAATTATCCCGCGATCGCGTGGGGGACGCACACAATTACCCGTCCGCGTTTTCGACGCTCCCGGAGGACCACCCGCTGGGAACCCGCAGGCCTGCTAAATTCGAGCCCCACATAAGTGTTGATAAAATTAAGGTACCTGGTATTAAAAAGAGCATGGCAGCCTGGATAGGTAGTTGGTTAAAGGACATCAAAACAGAATAGTGGTTAATGGTTGTTTTTTGCGACTGGAGGGATGTAAACAGTGGTGTCCCCCACATGATCTGGACTTGGGTATAGGAGACATAATATCAAAAAATAGGGAGCATGGTTAACTTTGAAGAGCAACTTCAGGAAGACTTCAGTAGGTTAGCAGATTGCATAAACAGGTGTCAAATTAAATTCCATGTGGACCAAATGTGAAGTTATACTTTTGGAAGGAAGAATAAGGAGCGGATACATACACTAAATGGTATAACTTTAAAAGGAGTAGGAGTTCAGATACCCAAAGGAGTTTAGATAGAGGAGTTCAACATCAAGAGGTTTCAATTAGGTAAATTGGGAAAAACTATTTCCACTGGTTAGTGAGTTGGTAACTTGAGGGCACAAATTTAAGTGCATCACCAAAAGAATGAAGGGAGAGGCTAGGAAAATGTATTTATTTTAACAGCAGGTTGTTAGAACATGGAAAGCTTTACCAGAAACAGTAGTGCAAGATGATTTAAAAGTGGATAAATATTAGAAAAATTAAAAATTATGGGTTTGGTGAAAGGGACTAAATGGTTAGCTCAGAGCAAGCACAGAGGCAATGGGCTGAATGGCCTCATTCTGTGCTGTAAAATTCTATTTCTCTTATGAAAAGTGATGCTGTACATTTTTCTCAAAGACAGTAAGCAAAATGGAACTTGCATAAAATATGCAAATAATGAATGGGCAGGAGATGAATTAGTTACTTTTGGCTGTCAGTACTTTTGTTAATAAGAAACCACAGTGAATGCCCAAGGCACAACACCACTACCAAGGCTGAAAAGGATAGAAGACAAAACAAGATAAGTTGAGACATAGGGCTTAGGTGATGACATGATCTAGGTTTTAAATGCCTAAGATTGTAGGAGGAACATGAGTTGTTCCATAGCTTTGAGGTCTTGAGAAAATGCTCCTGGACAATATTTTAAAAAAAACTTATTAGCTCATCTTTCTCTGGTAGAGGAACCAGTATTAACATCTTGGATGGGCATGTGTTTTATACAGAGTTTCTTCCTTACCCCTCTATGAAACATGCTAGGATGTATTTCTACTCTAAAAGCACTATATAAATGAAAGACTCCCCCAGCTCTTCCAGTGCTTATTCGCCCCTTTGTGGAAGCTCCAGCAACATGAAATAGCTAGTAATCCAATGCTTTCCACCCCATAGCGCCTGGGAAATGATTATTTCCATATCCACTAAGGAGAGCGATATTGGGACCCATAAGTGGAAGAGAAAAAGTAAATCTGTAACACTTTTAACTTAAATCTCGGCTGCAGAACAAAAGGACATGGGTATAAACTGATAAAAGGCAACTTCAGGGCTGATATCAGGAACAAATTCTTTATGTAAAAGAGAGTGATCAATACCGGGAATGGCCTTCCGGGTACATTAACGGAAGGAAAAACCCTGGAATCATTCAAGAGACATAGATACGGTGATGGTCAGCCTATGTGCCGGAAATTCCACTGGGATTCTCCTGAAGTTACAGTGGAAGTCCGGCAGAACTCCCAGGCAAATGGTGTAAAGGGCCATTTTTAGCAGTTACACGGTTTCCCTGGAGCTGATCTTATGCCCAAGTTACAGCAAGAGACCTGAAGAAACCCTGCAGAATTTCAGAGCCCATGTTTCTGTAGAAAGATGAGGTAGTTAGGCCAAATGATCTCCCTTATCTGCACTTATTTTTGTGATCTTTGTGAACCAGGACATAAACTACAATAACGACTGAATAAAACAAGTAGCACCACATGAACCACAATTGTTACATCAAATACAAATGGCACTGTATGAAACATGCATCTCAGAATCTAATGCAAATTAGGTTCTCTCACAAGTATTTTAGCCGTGGTAAATTTCTGAAGGCTTCTTGATCAATTTTCACCAGATGCTTTGTATTCTGAATTGAGCTGGATAGAGGAAAGTGAGGCATGTTAGAAATAATGGACCAGCAAAGGATACATAGAGCATAATTTGAATGTAACATAAGAATTTAAGAATAATTAATAGCTTCACCATGCATAAATCATCTTTTGTTTGAAAATATATAGTTACATACGACAAAATAATACAAAAAATCTTGAATACTTTTTGCACTCTTCACTATTATTCCCTCCTCCCTCTGCTGAAAGTATTAACTTTTTGCTAGAATATGGTTTCATGGGCTGCAGTCATCCTCTAATACCTCACTCAAGTGTCCATACTTTATATGTGAGCCTAGGCAGACTGCTCAAAAAAGATGCGAGGCTCAGGCAAGCCTGATCCTGTCTTCATCCGATGTCCACACATGCACACCTTGCAGCAGAGGTTGGTGAATAGCAATCAAGAGTGGGAACTCTGACTGATTTGAACCTTCCTTAACCTAGAGCACTGAGGACAATTGCAGCGTCCTTACCACTGCCCCATTGATTCAACACAGATCGGGGATCAAGATGGAAATCATTTGGGTAAGCTACTCAATGCCTTAAAGAACTGAGCGACTCAGCGAGTTCTACCCCTGAAAATGTAGTGGGGATTGCCAATGACACAATGTTCTCAACATCAAACAAATAACCGCATCCCATCATTTTTTTTAAATCACTTCAGATTCCAAAGCTCTCAGACCACCCATACAAGCCAGCAATGCTGACCTTCACTGATCTGCAGCATGTGCCAGAATTTCTCTGCTTGAATCTAACAGATGTTGCAATGCTTCAAACAAGTACACCCAAATCTATGCAAAAATTCAGGGGCCGAAATTCCTGAGGGTTTTGTTGATCTCCTGCCATTACTTCAGTGGAAGACCAGCGGAATCACCCAGAAAATGGTGGAGACCCAGTTGCATCAGGTCTCTACCATTTTTAGGAGATTTCTACTTTGTAAAAAGTGGAACCACCAACTGTCCTTTATAAAGGCAAATGACACCAAGGAGGCAGAGACAGGTCTGGGGACTCTACAGTGAGAGTTCCCGCTGCGTTGGTTATGTCAGAACCGTGCCCATCTATGGAGGCTGGTGTGCCCAGTGCGTGAAAGCATTTCAGCCTCCACATAAGCAGATGAGCCCGCGAAAAAATTAGTTAAAAAAAAAATTCAAGTTCGGGCCCCGTACCCAATTGGTGGGCAGTTTCCGGCTGCAAGGGGCAGGCATGAAATGCGACCATCGTAACACTTTTGCCCACCTACCCCATGCTAGTAAAGTGTCCTCCCATTAATCCCACAAACTCTGGCTGGGTCAGCACTGTTGGGCAACAGGCAGTTGGTGAGACCAAGTGTACCAGGTTGCCAACTGGTAATTGCTGGGCTCACCTGGAGGTCCAGGCTGGAATCTTGGCTAGTTTCCCTGAAGAGATAGTAGATTTTATCTTACATTTTGGCTTCCTTACAAAGGTGGCCAAGAAGGCACCACTTCACCCTTTACATCACCTTTCCTCCCCCATCCAAAGACTCAAATGGAGGAGGGCTAATTTCAGTGAGTTCAAAAAGGATCTGGCCCAGGTGGATTGGAATCAAAGCTTGGCAGGTAAAACAGTAAATGAGCAATGGGAGGCCTTCAATGAGGCGATAGTTTGGGTAAAGACTAGACACATTCCCATAAGGGGGAAAGGAAGGGCATCAAAGGATAGAGCTCCCCGGATGAGTAAAGATACAGAGTTTAAAATGAACAGAAAAAGGAGGCTTATAACAAATGTTAAGTTCATAATAGAGAACCAGGTGGAATACATAAAGTACAGAGGAGAACTGAAATCGAAATAAGAGGGGCAAAGAGTGTGTGTGAAAGTAGATTAGCGGGTAACAAAAGGGAACCCAAAATTAAATAGAATTACATAGAATGCACAGCACAGAAACAGGCCATTCGGCCCAACAGGTCAAAGCTGGTGTTCATACTCCACATGAGCCTCCTCCCACTCTCCATCTAACCCCATCAACATATGCTTCTATTCCTTTCTCCCTCATGTGTTTATCTAGCTTCCCTTAATTGCATCTATGCTAGTCGCCTGAACAACTACTTGTGGTAGCGAGTTCCACATTCTAATCACTCTAGGTAAAGAGGTTTCTCCTGAATTCCCTATCAGATTTATTAGTGACTATCTTATATTTATGGCCCCTAGTTCTGGTCTCCTTCGCAAATGGAAACATCTTCTCTACGTCTACCCAATCAAAGCCTTTCATATTCTTAAAGACCTCTATCAGGTCACTCCTCAGTCTTCTCTTTTCTAGTGAAAAGACCACCAGCCTGCTCAATCTTTCTTGATAGGTATAATCTCTCAGTTCTAGTATCATCTTAGTAAATCTTTTTTGCACCTTCTGCAGTGCCTCTATATCCTTTTTATAACATGGAGACCAGGACTATTCACAGTACTCCAAGTGTGGTCCAACCAAGGGTCTATACAAGTTTAACATAACTTTCCTGCTTTTCAATTCTATCCCTCTAGAAATGAACTCCAGTGCTTGGTTTGCTTTTTTTTTAAAAAAAGCCTTATTAATCTGTGTCACTACTTTTAGTGATTTGTGTATCTGTACCCCCAAATCCCTCTGCTCCTCTACCCCATTTAGACTCTTTTTTTCCCCAAGGAATATGTGGCCTCCTTATTCTTCCTACCAAAATGTGCCACCTCACACTTATCTATATTGAAATTCATTTCCCAATTACAGGTCCATTCTGCAAGTTTATTAATATCTTCCTGTATTTTGTCACAGTCCTCCTCAGTATTAACTATACCCCAAATTTGTTGTCATCTGCAAATTTTGAAATTGTACTTTGATTCCCAAGTCCAAATCTTCTTTGTAAATGCTGAACAACAATAGTCCCAGCACTGATCCTTGTGGAATACCACTTTCCACCTTTTGCCAGTCTGAGTAACTACCTTTAACCCCAAAAGTCTTTTATAAACATATAAATAGTAAAAGGGTACTCAAAGGAAGGGGGAGATCTTCTTGTGGAGGCAGAGGGCATGGCTGAGGTACTAAATGAGTACTTTGCATCAGTCTTCACTAAAGAAAGGTGCTGCCAATTTCACAGTGAAAGAAGTAGTAGAGAAATTTGATAGGATAAAAATAAAGGAGATATTTAAAAGGTACCTCAAAGTCACCCTGTCCAGGTGGGATGCGTCCTCAGTTGCTGAGAGAAGTAAGGGTGGAAATTGCAGAGGCTCTAGCCACAATCTTCCAATCCTCCTTAGATATGAGAGTGGTGCCAGAGGACTGGAGGATTACAAATGTTGCGCCCCTTCTTTTGAACAGGAGTGTGTGATAAACCCAGCAACTACAGGTCAGTAAGCCTGTTGGCAGTGGTAGGGAAAGTTTTAGCAACAATAATCCAGGACAAAATTAATTGCCAATTTGAAAAATATGGGTTAATAAATGAAAGCCAGCACGGATTTGTTAAAGGCAAATAGTGTTTGACTAACTTTATTGAGTTCTTTGTTAAAGTAACAGAGAGGGTTGATGAGGGTAGTGCAGCTGATGTTGTGAATATGGACTTTGAAAAGGCTTTTGATAAAGTCCACATAATAAACTTGTTAGCAACATTGAAGCCCATAAAATTAAAGGGCCAGTGGCTGCATCAATAAGAAATTGACTATGGGACAGAAAGCAGAGAGTAGTGAAAGGTTGTTTTTCAGACTAGAGGGAAGTATACAGTGGTGTCCCCTAGGGGGTCAGTATTAGGATCACTGCTTTTTTTGATATACGTTAATAAGCTGGACTTAGGTATACAGGTCATAATTTCAAAGTCTGCAGATGACAAAAAACTCAGAAATATAGTAAACAATGTGGAGGACAGTAACAGACTTCAGAAGGACGTGGACAGGCTGGCATAATGGGCAGACACATGGCAGATGAAATTTAATTCACAGAAGTGTGAAGTGATGCTGTTTGGTAGGAAGAATGAAAAGAAGCAATATAAACTAAATGGTACAATTTTCAAGGGGGGGCAGGAACGGAGAGACCTGGGGGTGTATGTACACAAATCTTTGAGGATGACAGGACAAGTTGAGAAGGCTGTTAAAAAGGCATATGGGATCCTTGGCTTTATAAAAAAGAGGCATACAGTACAAAAGCCAGGAAGTTATGGTAAACAAGGAACATAGGAGCAGGAGTAATTAAGATTAGTAGAAGACACAAAAAAATACCGGAAATAGTGGGGAACCAAGGGTCTAATGAGAGGGAGGAACTTAAAGTAATTAAGATTAGTAAAGAAAAAGTATTAAAAAAATTAATGGGACTAAAAGCTGACAAATTCCCTGGACCTGATGACCTACATCCTAGGGTTTTAAAAGAGGTGGCTGCAGAGATAGTGGATGCATTGGTTTTGATTTTCCAGAATTCTCTAGATTCTAGAACGGTCCCAGCCGATTGGAAGATTGCAAATGTAGCCCCGCTAT
The DNA here is from genome assembly GCF_035084215.1 of Heptranchias perlo. Lineage (NCBI taxonomy): Eukaryota > Metazoa > Chordata > Chondrichthyes > Hexanchiformes > Hexanchidae > Heptranchias > Heptranchias perlo. The sequence goes on along the minus strand of NC_090332.1, from coordinate 18,792,976 downwards.
TCAAAAAGGAGGGAGGGAGAAAACAGGGAACTATAGGCCAGTTAGTCTGATATCAGTAGTAGGGAAAATGCTAGAATCTATTATTAAGGATGTAGTAACAGGGCACTTGGAAAATCATAATATGATTAGGCAGAGTCAACACAGTTTTATGAAAAGGAAACAAATCTATTAGTTTTTTTGAGGGTGTAACTAGCAGGGTAAATAAAGGGGAACCAGTGGATGTAGTGTATTTGGATTTTCAAAAGGCATTCGATAAGGTGCCACATAAGAGGTTGTTACACAAGATTAGGGCTCATGGGATTGGGGGTAATATATTAGCATAGATTAAGGATTAGTTAATGGACAGAACAGAAAGTAGGAATAAATTGGTCATTTTCAGGTTGGCAGGTTGTAACTAGTGGGGTGCCGAAGGGATTTGTGCTTGGGCCTCAGCTATTTACAGTCTATATTAATGACTTAGATGAAGGGAGCGAGTATGATGTATCCAAGTTTGCTGACGATACAAAAGAAAGTGGGAAAGTAAGCTATGAGGAGGATGCAAAGAGGCTGCAAAGGGAAATAGACAGGTTAAGTGAGTGGGCAAGAAGGTGGCAGATGGAGATGTGGGAAAATGTGAGGTTATTCACTTTGGTAGGAAGGATAGAAAAACAGAATATTTTTTAAATGGTGAGAAACTATTAAATGTTAGTGTTCAGAAGCATTTGGGTGTCCTTGTACACAAAATACAGGAAGTTAACAAGTGCAGGTACAGCAAGCAATTAGGAAGGCAAATGGTATGTTGGCCTTTAATGCAAGGGGGTTGGAGTGCAAGAGTAAGGGAGTCTTGCTGCAATTGTACAGGGCTTTGGTAAGTCCACACCTGGGGTACTGTGTGCAGTTTTGGTCTCCTTACTTAAGGAGGGATATACTTGCCTTAGAGGTGGTGCAACGAAGGTTCACTAGATTGATTCCTGGGATGAGAGGGTTGTCGTATGAGGAAAGATTGAGTAGAATGGGCCTATGCTCTCTGGAGTTTAGAAGAATAAGAGGTGATCTCATTGAAACATAAAAGATTCTAAGAGCGCTTGACAGGATAGATGCAGAGAAGATGTTTCCCATGGATGGAGAGTCTAGAACTACGGCACAAAGTCTCAGAATAAGGGAATTTTAGACTGAGATGAGGAGGAATTTCTACACTCAGGGTGGTGAATCTTTGGAATTCTCTTCCCCAGAGTGCTGTGGATGCTCAGTCGTTGAGTATTTTCAAGACTGATAGCGATAGATTTTTGGACTCTAAGGGAATCATGGGATAAGGAGATCGGGCGGGAAAGTGGAGTTGAGGTCAAAGATCAGCCATGACCTTACTGAATGGCGGAACAGGTTCGAGGGGCTTTATGGCCTATTCCTTATTTTCTTAAGTAGGTCATTTAGCCCCTTGAGTCAATTCCGCCATTCAATGAGATCACAGCTGATTTGCGACTTAACTCTATATACCAGCCGAAGCCCCATATCCCTTAATACCTTTGGTTAACAAAAATCTAATCAATCTCAGATTTAAAATTAACATTTGAGCTAGCACCAAGCGCAGTTTGCAAACGAGAGTTGCAAACTTCTACCAACCTTTGCGTGTAGAAATGTTTCCTACCTTCACCCCTGAAAGTCCTGGCTCCAATTTTAAGGCTATGTCCCCTAGTCCTAGACTCCCCAACCAGCGGAAATAGTTTCTCTCTATCTACCCTATCAGTTCCCCTTAATATCTTGAAAACTTCGATCAAATCACCCTATAATCTTCTAAATTCCAGGGAATACAACCCTATTTTCTATAATTTCTCCTCATATTTTTAAACACTTGGAGTCTAGTATCATTCTGTTAAATCTACACAGCACTCCCTCCAAGGCCAATATATCCTTCCTATGGTATGGTGCCCAGAACTGAACACAGTACTCCAGGTGTGGTTTAACCAGGGCTTTGTATAGCTGTAGCATAACTTCTACCCCCTTGTATTCTAGTCTTCCAGATATAAAGGCCAGCATGCCATTAGCCTTTTTGATTATTTTCTGTACCTGTCCATGACATTTTAATGATCTATGTACATTGAAATCTATATAAAACCTTTAAACAACACTGGTTAGGCTCCAGCTGGAGTATTGTGGCCAATTCTGGGCACCACACTTTAGGAAAGATGTCAAGGCCTTGGACAGGGAGCAGAGGAGATTTATTAGAATGGTACCAGGGATGCAGGGCTTCAGTTACATGGAGACACTAGAGAAGCTGGGGTTGTTCTCCTTAGAACAGAGAAGGTTACGGGGAGATTTAATAGAGGTTCAAAATCATGAAGGGTTTTGATAGACTAAATAAGGAGAAACTTTTTCCAGTGGCAGAAGGGTCGGTAACAATTGGACAGATATTTAAGGTAATTGGCAAAAGAACCAGAGGAGAAAAAAAATTTACGCAGCGAGTTATGATCGGGAATGCACTGCCTGAAAGGGTGGTGGAACAGTTTCAATAGTAACTTTCAAAAGGGAATTGGATAAATACTTGAAGGGGAGATATTTGCAGAGCTATGAGGAAAGAGCAAGGGAGTGGGACTAATTGGAGAGCTCTTTCAAAAAGCCGGCACAGGCACGATGGGCCGAATGGCTCCCTTCTGTGCTGTATGATTCTATGACTTGGCTGAAGTTGTCAGACTTTATGGCATATTGGGGCTGGTGGGTGCCTCAGTAGTGCCCCATGGGTACAGGCTGCCAATGGCATGTTAATCAAGCAATCTCCTCCAATTCAGTTAAATTTGGTGGGATCAATAGTGGAGGTCCCAGGCAGGGCATTCCCAGCAGTTGCACTGGGAGGCATTTCCCACCTCCCCTCCCAAAACAGATTTTTGGCCCCAATTGTTCTTCATGGAAAATGCTCAAGAACTAGAGAAGCTATATATTCAACATCGCTGGGTCAATATCCTGGAATTCTCTAACAACACAATTTTGACAGCACTATCACCACAAGGACTGCAGCATTTCAAGAACCATCATCACCACCTTCTCAGGGCAACTAGGGATGGGCAATAAATGCGGGCTCATTAGCGTCACCCATATCCAGAGAATGAAGAAAATTTGCACAGCGTATTTTATTTTTTATCTTGGCATCCTCTCATTAAAATAACATACCTTTCTAGTGATCAATACATGTTCTAAGCCATGTTTATTTATCTTGCTCTGCTGAGATTTTTTTTAAAAAAAGGATGCTAATAGATTGAAGCAACTTTCAGTCTACTACAACAACTGAATTATTCTTTCGTTATGTCAGTTCACTGCCAAATGTTTTCAAAAATGCAGTTGGAAACAACAGAGTATACAAAAAGCCTTGGGAGACAGCCCATTCATTTAATTGGAATTTAACTTGTATGCTAAAAATACAATTCATAATGTGATTGAAACAAAGTTATTATAGTCTAATCTCAAGGTCCAATTTGTTTTTAGCCAACAGAGGCGACATGAGGAAACATTTTTTAACGCATAAAGTTGTTATGATCTGGAATGCACTGCCTGAAAGGGTGGTGGAAGCAGATTCAATAATAACTTTCAAAAGGGAATTGGATAAATACATGAAAGGAAACAAAATTACAGGGCTATGGGGAAAGAGCAGGGAAGTGGGACTAATTGGATAGCTCTTTCAAAGAGCCAGCACAGGCACGATGGGCCAAAGGGCCTCCTTCTGTGCTGTAACATACTATGATACTAGCAGATCTCCCATGGCAATGTTCACACTGGACTGGAGAATATCCTGTTCTATAACTATTAGGAGTGTTTATGCTCTGTAGAAGATAAATCAGAGCTACTGATTGATACTGAATGAATAAGTCAAATTCGATTGTTTGCTAAATGGTATTTAGATTATTTGATTTGGCAGAAGGTAGGCTGATGTGAATTATATGCTAAATGGAGATGTACTTAAGGTATTGGACCAGGAGAGTGATCTTAGGGTTTTAGGGGCACAATGTTCCCAGACTGTTTGGTCTCCCTATTTCAAAAGGGATATTCAGTTACTAGAGTTGGTATAGAGAAGGGCTACATGGTTGATCCCAGAACTTAAGGGAATGATGTATGAGGAAGATTGACTACACTGGGTCTTTCCTCTTCTGTAGCCCCATGTCGCAATACTCTGGTACTGTGCACCGGATCTCTATTGTGCTGTACCCACTGCATCCCTCCTATTTATTATTGCTTCTTAAATTCAACTAAATGCTCACTATTTGGCGCCTTTGGGAACAGTGAAAAGATTCATATTGCAACAATTTGCTTTATTTCATATACATTTCTCCATTTCTGCTTTTCAGTGTTAGTACAAACTATACTATATATAACATCTACAAAAAGGAAAAGAGTTACAAAGCACCAACAAATTAAGGGACTCAGGAAACAGCACATTGTTTGTAGCTTCATATTCAATTACAAAACTTGGAAAATAGCTTTTGAATTATGTCCCTAATCATAAACTGAAATCAAAGCTGAACAGGATAATTTGAACAATGAGATTGAAGTATAACTTAGCTTTCTCATGGGTATTTGTTATGTTACAGAATAGTGGGCAAAATTTCTGCAAGGGTCCTCCTGATATCCTGCCGTAACTTCAGCAGAAACTCCGAAGAAATTGCGTAAAACAGTCATTTCCGCTGAAGTCAAGACGGGAGATTGAGAGAACCACTGCAGAAATTCTACCCCACTATCTCTAAGGTTTTCTTTCAGAGCTTTGTTTTAAAAAAGGGGTGCATTCCTGCCAGCTTTTTTTGTTAAAGAAGAGGAAGCTCTAAAGGTGGGTTTCTCAAGGAATATTAAGACTTGGGTTCATATCTGCAATTTCCCATGTAGTGAGTTTTTAAAAAAAAAACTGAATTCAACTTCTCAAACTGCCATGATGGAATTTGAACTCACGTTCTCTGGATTATTAGTCCAGGCCTCTGTCCTCTCTGGCACCAAAGCTCTTCCTGGCCATCATTCTCTTCTTCCTCTAAATAAACCAGGTATAAAAGGAATCCCAAAAAGGGACTCCCATTCTGCTGCTGGGGCATAGAGGTGTCCAACCAGTTCCCATCCCTCTCCCACAATTTTGCCAGACATTGTACACTTAGTGCAACATAAAAGATCACAAATTTCTGCTACAATGCAGCCCAAGATCAGAACTTGCATTTATATAGCACCTTTAGCGTAGCAAAACATCCATCAAAATTACTAATGTGCCCAAACTTGCAGTCTTTAACTATAAATTAATGCTGCAGTCAAGACACAGTGTAATAGCACCACTTTCGAGGGCCGACAAGTTACCTGTTTCCACTAGCCCGCTAATCTGAAAATATGTTGAGCCATTCCGTACCTTAGCACTCAATGATGTACTCAGTCTTGAGACTTGATTGGTTGAGAACAACAGTTGTTAGTCAGATTTTAGCCAATAGGGACCAAAAAGGCACGAATAGAGGTCGGGTTTATGGAGGAACTGGAAAATTGCCAAGTTTTAATACTTAAAACTAAAACAAATAGAAGAAATTAGGTTAAGTAAATGTTAAAATAGATCAAGCAACAAACAATAGGGGAATACCACAATCCCATGCTCCCAGGAGGGGACCCATGAAGGTCAGAGAATCAGGTTTCAATGTTGTAGCCTACCTATGACCCATGCTCCTCGCAAGTGCATCTCCCTGCTGAAAATGCAGAATTACACCTAATAATAATAATACAAAATCGCTTGGAATTTCCGCCATTTCTCCAGTGTTTCCGATCATTTTACACTGAAGTTACAACGGGAGGCCAGGAAAACTCTGCAGATGTTCTCCCCAATAAAACATAAAATAGTAAGGTAAATTCACCCATCTCACACTCCCTGTGGGGAGCCTCTATTCAACAGAGTTCACATCAGAGACAGGGCTAAAACACTGTAGGGTCAATTCTCTGACCTGCTCTCTCCAAGTGCAGTTCTCAGCTAGGAAGGTAGGGTCAGTGAATTTATCCTAGTGTATCAGGAGAGAGGGAGAGGAGACCAGGGTAGTAGTGAAAGTAGTGGGCAAAGAAAAATGTACAGAATCTTACAACACCAGGTTATAGTCCAACAATTTTATTTGAAAATCACAAGCTTTCGGAGGCTTTCTCCTTCGTCAGGTGAATGACGAAGGAGAAAGCCTCCGAAAGCTTGTGATTTTCAAATAAAATTGTTGGACTATAACCTGGTGTTGTAAGATTCTGTACATTTGTCAACCCCAGTCCATCACCGGCATCTCCACATCATGGCAAAGAAAAAGATGAAGTTGAGCTTCCAAAACTTTCAATTCATTTAATTTTTTCCAAAATATTTTCCGAACAGACATGTTACAAGAATACAAGTAGTTATATTACTGTAATATTATGGCTTGTTTCAACATCAAGATGCAAGAGCTGAAGTCTTAAAGATGACCAGCCCAGGAAGCTTCGAATTCCATGAAGTTGCCAGTGCTCCAAGGGTTAAGCCATATTTCTACCTCACAGAAAGCATGTCATTTTTTAAAAAAATACACGCAGTGATAATAGTTTACAGCTGAAAATCTGTTTGTGTTCTACCTAATTATCTAATCTTTTCTTTTCCATGATTGACCTTTAAATGGAGATTCTCCCGTATAAATTAATGATGCAAAGCTGCTCGAGTGTCTTAGCTGGAAATTATGACTAACGTTTAAAACAAAGAGATAAGTTGAGAAAATAAAGTGTCTTTTTTTGGTCTAAAGTAGCTGCAATTTTATGGTTTATGTTCAGTATAATACTTTATTCGCAGAAATTATTGTCATTATTAGCAGAGAGTATTGTCATTCCTAACCTGAATACTTTCTGTACTTCATTAAATAGACATCTAAAGTTTTGAAACCTTTAATCCTAATGGCATCAAGGTCAAATTGGTTTGGCACTTGCAAACTGAATATATTTCTAAACATTACTTACAGTTCCACCAAGTCCAGAAGATCAACAAAGGCCTTAGACTCGATTCTCTCTAAGGAATCACTCTGGGAAATATCACTGAAATACAAGAGCACACAAAGGAAACAATTCACTCCATGCACTGTAGAATTATAAAATTATTTCCTTGTCCAAATTGCAGTTGAGTGAAACTAAGTAAATTTGTGTGGAGCTACTAGTCCGGACATGTGGCGAAACATAGCAACAATTAAGGGAACATGTATGGAGTTAGTTTGTAGTTAGTTTGTAGTGATGTAACTAGTGATGTCTGATGTTTTAACTCTTGTGATTCTGTATTAGGGAGAATCAAAGGGGGGACTGATAGAGAATTATCAGCTGTCACTGGGACTTGTAAACAATTTTACAACACCAAGTTATAGTCCAGCAATTTTATTTTAAATTCACAAGCTTTCGGAGGCTTCCTCCTTCCTCAGGTAAATGTCAAACATTTACCTGAGGAAGGAGGAAGCCTCCGAAAGCTTGTGAATTTAAAATAAAATTGCTGGACTATAACTTGGTGTTGTAAAATTGTTTACAATTGTCAACCCCAGTCCATCACCGGCATCTCCACATCGTCACTGGGACTGATAGAGATGTGTAATAATAAAGCTAATTGTTGCTAGACTAGATGTTAGGCTATTGCACAATGTGGCAGCAGTGGGAGAAACCACTGTCAGCAGTCAAGCTGCGTATGTGCAGAACCCTCTTGAACTCGGCAAAAGTCTGCCCTTCGTCCAATCAGGACGACAGCGAATGACTCAGCTGTTGTAAAACCCAGGGGACCAATCACAGCATGAAACCTCTGCATCAGGGGACCAATCACAGCATTACAACTCAGATCACCTGATGTCGGTAAGCCAATGGTATGTGTACTGTATGGAGAACACTATATTCAAAACTTTTGTTAGTTAGTTTGTTGATGACTGCCACCATGACTGAAGTACTGTAATAAAGTTCACCTAAAATTACCATACCACCAGACTCTGAATCTTTTTTATGAGATCTTACAGTCTATGAATTGAATTTTTTTGCCTGGATCCTTTTGTGTGGGTTATGTTAAGCTGACATTTACCACTGATTATCAGCAGTGGTTTCATACTGCAATCTCATACTTAAGTAACTTTGACCTGACCCCAAAACTGATGAACTCTAACTCCTTCAGTCTCCCCTTCCTCCTACAAACATCAGGATTTTAAAACCCAAACTTAGTATCACCAAACTGCTACTTTTTAAAATTGACCATCTCTTAAACCTAGGAATTACTTTCAAAAATATCAACAGATGGAACACTTAACACTTTCATATGCCATTCCTCAGTTTTGTTTTAACAAAGCTGTTAACCCATTTAAGATGAATGGAGCAATTAGCATCATTTCTCTCGACTAACATCTTCTGTAGCATTGCTCATGATGAGTGGGAGGTTTTAAAAGAACAGGGATGTTATGCCAAGTAGCATTAATGGGAACACAGACTTATCAACTTTGAGGCATCTCTGGAACCTGGAGGCACTTTGAAGGGGGCCCAGGGTTTGGCTCAGAGTCCAGGGTTGGGGTTGCAGTGTCTAGCATATTTTGAAGGCTGAGGGGGGGGGGGAGGAAAAAGAGTTTCCAAGGTTTGGGAACACTGGGAGGGCGTCAAATGGGCCCCAAGAAAACTGAGGACAGAGGTTCTAGGAAGACTGAGGCAAAGGGGTTGAGGAGGAACAATGCACTACGGATACTGATGGTTGGCGAGGACAGAGGAATTGAGGGTGGATTTTTTGAGGAGAGGGCTGATGACAGTGGTTTTCAAAGGGCAGGGGACGATTCCTGAGGAGAGGGAACTATTTGCAATGTCAGCTAGCATGGGGAGCAGGAAGGGAAGTTGGGTGGCCAGCAGTTTAGTGGGAATGGATTCAGAGAGCAGAAGGTTGATGTCGTGGAAAAGTCCTTTCTACGTACCCCTTATATTCTTTCCAATATTTGACAAAGAAAAATTTATGAGGGGAGATGGTGTGTGTGTGTGTGTGTGTGTGTGTGGAAACAAAGAAAGAGCACGCTAGAGAAAAAGAGTGAATGAGAAAAAGTGAGCAGGTGAGTAGTTGAAGGGTGGGGATGTGCCTGGGGGAGGTTTGGCACTGTGGATGTAACAGCAGAGGCAGCTCAACAGATAATCTCCATCCTGGTCACGAAGAAATACATGAGCTCCTCACACTTGTTAAGTGAGGGTGGAGATGGGTTTAAGGAGGTGTTTGGTAGTGGAGAAAAGGAGCCTGGGATTATCTTTGCTTGTATTTTTCTTCCTTCCCCATTCTATTAAAATGCTACCTCAATCATTTTCAGTTCCAAAGGAAGGCAATCATAGAATCAGAATTTATAGCATAGGAAACCGTTCAGCCCATTGCACCCATGCCGACTCTCTGAAAAAGAGCTATTCAAGTCGTCCCATTCCCTTGCCCTTTTAATTTTTTCTTTTTCAAACATCCACTCCCCTTTTAAAAGCTATATGAATTCTGCATCCACCAGTGTTTCTGATTGGGCATTCTATGGGCTAACATGCTTCTACGTAAAAAAAAGTTTTCCTTCATTATCAAAACCCATCCTAATTTTGAACACCTCTAACCAAGCTCCTCTTAACCTTCTCTGCTCTGATGGAGATCCAGTTTCTCTGTCTCGCTGCCTAACTAAAGCCTCTCTAGTATCATCTTAGTGGATCTCTTCTCAACCCTTGAAATGGTCTTTACATCCTTGCTAAAGTAGGGCACTCAAAACATGAACCTTTTTTCTCATCACTGATGGTGACTGACTTGCTGTGTGTTTCCAGCATTTTCTGTTTTTGTTTCAGATGTCCAATATTTGCAGTTTTTTGCCTTTTATTTGCAAATAACTTTACATGGGTGACAATACTCTTTTAATGTTACCTTTCCTTTACCTTATTGCTGAATTTTGACTTGATCTCTGTTTGCTGAGATCCTTGTTTTGTGTTTATGTTCTCTGTTCACTGCAACAGATTGTACACTTTACACACTATTTGATCTCCAATGGTGTTATTTACAGACAAATGTTGAAAATTTATTTTTGTTCTACTTATGATGCATGTAACACATTTTGAAGAGCATTTGTTGTAGTTGAAGAAAAATCTGCTCCATTGTCATAATTGCAGTGACATCACAATAACAGTGATTTAATGAACTCCGGACAGCCACATGGGGGTGACTTTAAACCCCAAGAACGGGTGGGTTGGGGACGGGTGGGGACAGGTCGCAACCGCAAAATTTTTGGACTTGGCGTTCCCAGTGGGAAGCCTGTACTTTTCCGCGCCGACGTTAAGCCCGGAAATAAAGCCGGGTTGTGGTTGCGAACTGTTTTCATCTCCCACCTGCCCCCTACCCATCTGTTCTAGGGTTTTAAATTACTCCCCATGATGTCCGACTCAAAAATCAGTTGTGATTATTTTATTGTGACAGAGATTTATACAATGAGAGATTTATCAACCTTTATTCACAAAAAAAAATTGAATGGCATGGAATTTCCTCAAATTTACGCCGATCTCACCGAACCCGTACTTATGCCGAAATTTCCTGAGAAACTTGTTAGCGTACACCTGAACGTGAAAACCGGCGTAGAACAAGTGGAAGTCAACATAAACAATCAGGTCTGAGGAAAGCATAGCACTTGCACTATGTTCCTTCTTTAAGTCCCTCTTTATTTATGAAAATTAAAGTTTGAAGCCATCAAACCATCACTCATGCACATTGGGGCACAGCACATTTAAGAAAATGCAATCAATTTTTAATGTCATTCATTCTGATGCTATAAAAATGCATACAAAGATACAGAAAATACCGGTTTCAGTGAGGAGAAATATAAAAATAAAAAGATTATTTTTTTTTAAATTGCCACAAACACCATAAATATGACTGTGTCCTGCTGCACCTAAAATTTTAGGAGTAAATTTACATTCCGTTCAGAACTGACATAAATGGAGGAAATTCACATCCTCCAGTCTTCTGCGTGGGTGTGCGGAGCTACGTTAATGAGCAGCGGAAGACTTCGGCTGAGGTTATACTGAATCCCTCAAAAGATCAAGAAAACTCGGGCGTAGCATAAAAACTAGCATAAGTCACAGAGGCCCAAATTTCATTGATCTTCTGCACTGAAAATTGGCATTACGTTGTACTTTCTCCAATTTTTCGGTGCAAGTTTTCAGAAAATTCCAAACCATTGTCATTTTATATTCTGGTAAACAACCAGTATCACGTGTGTTTATCTGATTAGGAAAAAGTGTTGTTCTCTTATGTAGCAGTATATGGTGTTCAAACTGAGTGGTTCGCTAACCATATTTTTTGAACATAATTATCCAGCTATCAGTAAGGAAGGTCTCTTACTATATTAAGCCAACTCCAGTTATACACATAGTTGATTACAGCATGTTTAAATCTAAGCATAGATTCCAGTCAACCAAAACCACATTCAACCATTCCAAATTCATGGAGTTCTAATTAATCAAATCACCTACCATTCACTCTGTATACTGTTCTAGTGGACAGAACAAATATTCATTCAGGCCCACTGTATAAAATTCCAATTGTTTAATACATTTTCCATTCTTCTCCATTATATCGAATTAAAATGTACCAAGACATTTTTCATTCTTCTTCCAATATAACAAACAATTTTCTGGTCATTCACAATGTATAGAATTCCTATGCCTAAAACCATTTAATTCCTATTGTGTAGAATCCCAATGGACCAAACCACTCTTCAGTCACTCCCATTAGGAAGAATTGAATATCTGAAATCACTTTCCATCAATTTTCTTTTCTATATAATTAAACCATCTCCTATTATATAGTTCAGCCATATCCAGAGACTAATGGAAATATAGGTCAGGTCAAGTCCGGGATTGCCGAAAAATTGAACAGGCTTTGACCTTGGAAAAGCAAAGGGAGATTTAGGTCAGGCAGATGAAAGGGGCCGAGCGGGCTTGAGCCTCCGCATGTGGCTACACGGAGTGGAGGAGAAATGCAGGTAAAAAAAACAGAAAAGTTTATTGGGTCAATAACTGAACATGTGGGAGAATTAAATAGCATAGAATGCTAGAAATAACTTAAATAGAAAACTAAAAATAAAAGGTGAAGTAAATAATTAAAAATTAGGGTACAAAAATGTTTAAAAATGGACATAGAAATAAAATAAATGTCTAACTTGCATGTTCTTGTGGAATTGATTGTTGGGATGTGATTACATCAGAGCAATCACATGGTTGGCACAGACCCATCAGCAATACTGACGGGATTCTACAATATTACAAATAGTGCAAAGGGGTCTTTGAGCATGTAACAAAATAGTGAGCTTATTTATTTAAAAAAAATGGGTTTACCTTTTCACCAAACATAGTGCACAGTGAAAACTGCTAAAAAAAAAGTTACAGTCAGAATTTTAATGGTTTGCTATTACTCTTTACAAGTTTGTGTTTATTTTCAGAAATCAGATTTGGTGTTTTCTCAATGCTTTCACTTTTTTCATTGAAATCAAGTTAAGAAAATTTCTAGTCACAGATATTACATTATGCATTTATTGTATCGGAAGCAGCGTATACGAGATTCACCTGGAAAAGAAAGTATGAGGGTGAACCTGTGGTCTTCATTCCCCAATGTGATCGTGCACGCTAGGGTTATTTTTTAAAAATGTTTAAGTCAGTCTGATAGACTTTTGAAAGATAAGTCACCAATTTTGAAAGGAGCACAGACCAGAGATATGGCCTGGGAATGATTGAAGAGTGGTTTGGTACATTGGGATCCTACACAATAGGAATTAAATGGTTTTAGGCATAGGAATTCTACACATTGTGAATGACCAGGAAATTGTTTGGTATATTGGAAGATGAAAAATATCTTGGTACATTTGTGTCCAACCCCATGCTGTCGTCAGGATTGGTGAATTTATCCTATGGAGAGTTCCTGGTGAGAACGTTTAATTTTCTTTCCCCCAGAATTTTTGTTTCATTAAAAGTAAACAGACTAATTTTTTTTTATATTCTGTGAAATTCTATTAGTTTAATCCAAAAATCAGGAACCTTAACTAAGATATACCTTTTGTACAGGCCACAAAGGATAACATACTACAAGAAAAATAAATTACTAATGTTTGCAGGGGGAGGGAGTTTACACACACCACCTCAAGGGCCAATTAGGGATGGGCAATAAATGCCGGCCTCACCAGCGACGCCCACATCCCATGAACGAATAAAAAAAAATGTTAGTTACAACCTGTTGAACTGCTTTGTTTTTCGCTTGCCAGAGCTGGAAAATATCACTCCAGTTAAGGGATATACATGTGCTCTAGTGATGTGAGGTAGAATTTTCTCCTCAACTATTGTGAATGAAGAGAATCAAGTCAGTAAGTACATCTACTAACACCAAGCATGCAATTAAATCCACTTAAATACAAACTGTACAAATGCAACATCAACTTAAAATATAACTTTTCAAAACATCGTTTCTCACCTAGTTATTTCTATATAGTTTCCTTTCTTTATATGGAGCCGAACATGTGCAAATTACATTTGTTTGCAGATCAAAACAGACCAGTAACACAAGGGATGTTTCTATTCAGTTCCTGAATTCAAAAGTGAGGATCACTATAATCACACCTGATTGCTAATTATCCTCTATGCTATTGTTCCATTTTACTCTTTCGGCCCAACTCCCCAAACTTTCGATAGATTTCGAGGCAAGCATCAACTCTAAGTAAGCTTTCAGTAATGCATCCAGGTCAACAAACAACCCTGGGGCAGAGGTGGGGGGGCGGGGGAAGAGAAAGAGAAGAGAGGTTCTGATACCCAGAAAATGGTCTTGTTATTTTTAAAATATATATTAATGAGATGAACAAGAATATTGGGAGCAAATTCTCAAAGTTTCCAAATAATAGCAAGATTGAAGGCAGAGCAAATATTGAGGAAAAATGCAGCCGAAGAGTTCAGATACAAAAGGGATATAGCTTGGTAGCCTAGTGTCCTTTTTCTGTTTCTAAATAGTCTTGTGTTTTCATAGTTACTCCCCTTCCCCATTCAAGAACCACATCAGACCTCATCCAACAAGGTGGATAGATGACTTGCAGACAGATCTTTGTCAATGCCACTGTTGGGTTGTTAGGAAATGAGAGCTGCAAAACGCAGCACCTTGCAATTTTTTCCCCTTTGCCACCACTTGGGGAATCAGAAGAAGAATGTTGTGTGCTAACTTGTGAAATCAACAACATCACCTTGCATTTATATAGAGCCTTCAGTGTAAAAAGCATCCCAGGGTGCTTCACTGAAGCATAATCAGGACAAAAATTAGCACCGAGCCAAAGAAGAAGATATTAACAAGAGGTAACTAAAAGTTTGGTCAAAGAGATGGGTTTTAAAAGGTAGCCTTAATAGGAGCAGAGGGAGGTGGAGAGGTTTACAAAGGGAATTCAAGAGCGTAGGGTCTAGATGGCTGAAGGCTCGGGGAGCGGGGCACGCACAAGAGGCCAGAGTCAGAGTTCTCTGAGGGTTGTAGGGCTGGAGGTTACAGCGATAGGGAAAAACGAGATCATGAAGGTTTAAACACAAGGATGAGAATTTTAATTTGGAAGGGTTGGGGGATCGAGAGCCAACATAGGTTAGCGAGTACAGAGATGATGGATGAACGGAACTTGGTGCAGGTTAGAATACGGGCAGCAGAGTTTTGAATGAGCTGAAGTTTATGGAAGGTGGAAGATAAGTGGTCAGGAAAGCATTGAACAGTTGAATCTGAAAGTAAGAAAGGCATAGATGAGTGTTTTGGCAGCAGATGAGATGAGGTAGAGTCAGAGATGGGCAATGTTACAGAGGTGAAATTCAGTAGTCTTTGTGATGGAGCAGATATGGGTTCGGCAGCTGAGCTCTGAGTCAAATTAGGATGCTGAAGTTGCGAACAGTCTGGTTCAACCTGAGACACTGGCCAAGGTGGGTCGAATCAGTGGCGAGGGTATGGAATTTGTGACGGGGACCAAAGACGATGGCTTCAGACTTCCCAATGTTTAATTGCAGCTCATCCAGAACTGGATTTCAGACAAGCACTCTGCCAAAACAGTGGCAGCCGAGATGTTGAGAGGGCCGATGGAGACAGAGCTAGTTGTCTTCAGTATACATGTTGAACCTGACAGTCTTCGGATGAAGTCACTGAGGCGTAGCATGTAGATGAAGAGCAGAAGGTAAAGAATAGACTCCAGAGGTAACGTGTGGTGGTGGAAAGAGAACCCACTGCTGGAAACACTCAGACTATGATTGGATAGGTATGAGTGGAACTAAGCAAATTTAATTCCATAAAAGAATTACCTTCCCTTATGAAATTTAGGTTTAGAAATGTATATATCTTGTTCTGCCAGAGACTCATTAATGAAGACAAAATGCAACACATTCAAAATTAGCAATTCAACTTTTATTAAACTTACATTCTGATAATATTATTAAGTCCTTCAAAAGAATGTCTTTGGATCTTTTTCAGTGGCAGATGAGTAAACCTCCTGGAAACAAAAGAAAACATGATTGTCAGTTGCTCAAACAATTACATTTTTTTTGCTGTGGAAATTTAAAACAAAAGCTGCTTCACATAAAATACTGCATTACAAAATCTATTAAGGACCATGAACATCTGAAGGTTTTATTTCAAAGCAGCGGTAACCTGTTAGGGAGGAAGTACCGAGTGGAGCGTCACAGGGTTCGGTGTTGGGGCGTCTACTGTTACTAATCTACATTAATGACAAATGCAGACACCCAATGCAAGCTCATCAAGTTTTCAGATGATGCTAAGCGAGGAAAGGCTGCCAAAATGGACAAAATAGCCAGGGACCTAACAAAGAGTTAAATAAAATCTGCACTTGAATGGCCAGGCATTGCTAACAAATTGGCCATTGTTTGGGATTGACGCAGACCAACTGCCCATCCCACATTTAAATGACCTCTTGTCCTCCCATAACCGGCCAACCAGCACATGGCTATCTATAGAAACTATTCCTTTCAGGCTAGTTTACCTCCCCCCCCCCCCCCACCCCACTGGTAAGTCTCCGGTAAATGAGCCCTACATCTCACTTGTGAAGACCGTGCGCTCCTCACTAAGTGCAACCCATGCCTGCCAATCCTCCTAGACGCCAGGAGCTCAAGTATGGCATGGAAGCCTGACTGAGAGACGTA
This sequence comes from Heptranchias perlo, assembly GCF_035084215.1. Taxonomy (NCBI): domain Eukaryota; kingdom Metazoa; phylum Chordata; class Chondrichthyes; order Hexanchiformes; family Hexanchidae; genus Heptranchias; species Heptranchias perlo. The sequence goes on along the minus strand of NC_090332.1, from coordinate 18,776,848 downwards.
CAACCCGTATTACTAGTGCCGCTGAGCCTGTGCGCCAATTACTGTCCCATATATTATGCGGCTGTGTATGCCTGCTCCTTTTGAAAGCCCGAATTGCCGATGCAACTCCTGAAGCTTGTCCACCATGCACCACAGCTTCTCTCCGGGACAGTAGATGGGTTCTGCCACCGTCACCTAGATGAAGTAGCCATGCCCCATTAAAAGCCTGCCTCCAGCAGGGTGGGATATGACACATGTGGTCTCCCACATCTCCCCTGGAGCAGGTATGGCACAAAACAATTCCCCCCTCATGCTGTGTGGTGCAGACCTGCTTCCTGAACAACCCACGTTCTCTGGTGTCATTTCATATTCAGTTTATGAGGTGAGCTTTCTGTCTGCCCATCTGACCTCTTGGGCGTGGTGACGGGTTATGCCTCCTCCAGTAAGTAATATTATGGCCTTCCTGGATGAAAATACCTAGCAATACATGGTGAGCCACTCTGCCAGTCTTTATGGCGTTCGCCTCAGCACTGGGAATCTTCAAGTTTGGGATGTCCTAGATCTTATGCAATATGGTCACCCTCTTCTATAGCTGCCTGTGTCTGACTTAGTGAGGTTGGCCCAGTGCTGCAACACCTGGATCTTCTTTTCGATATCCCTCTCTGTTTGAACACCATTCCCTAACAAAATAACAAATGGCATGGATGAATAAACCTCTATTTCCATGATCCCTGGGTAACCCATGTATTCCAGCCAAACTCTGGCCACAGGAACTTTTGTGGTCATCCACAGCTCCCAAATACGGGCAGCTTGGTTCTTTGTGTAATGGTTTAAGGTAAGGGGTCAATCAATGTACATTGGCAGTTATTGCATAATTAACCATCTCACAGATGATGCAGCCGAAGTCACAGTAAGTGAAGAGGTAGCTGAGATACCGGATGGGCTAAAAATTGATAAAGAGGTACTTGAAAGGCTAGCTGTACTTAAAGTAGATAAGTCACCCGGTCCGGATGGGATGCATCCTAGGTTGCTGAGGGAAGTAAGGGTGGAAATTGGAGGTACTGGCCATAATCGTCCAAACATCCTTAGATATGGGGGTGGTGCCTGAGGTCTGGAGAATTGCAAATGTTACACCCTTGTTCAAAAAAGGGTGTAAGGATAAACCCAGCAACTACAGGCCAGTCAGTTTAACCTCGGTAGTGGGGAAACTTTTAGAAACGATAATCCTGGACAAAATTAACAGTCATGTTGACAAGTGTGGATTAATTAAGGAAAGCCAGCACGGAATTGTTAAAGGCAAATAGTGTTTAACTAACTTGATTGAGTTTTTTGATAAGGTAACGGAGAGGGTCGATGAGGCAATGCTGTTGATGTGGTGTATATGGACTTCCAAAAGGCGTTTTATAAAGTGCCGCATAAAAGGGTTGTCATCAAAGTTGAAGCCCATGCAATAAAGGGGGCAGTGGCAGCATGGATACGAAATTGGCTAAGTAATAAGAAACAGAGAGTAGTGGTGAACGGTTGTTTTTCGGAATAGAGGGAGGTATACAGTGGTATTCCCCAGAGTCGGTACTATGACCACTGCTTTTTTTGATACATATTAATGACTTGGACTTGGGTGTACAGGGCACAATTTCAAAATTTGCAGATGACGCAAGATTTGGAAGGGTAGTGAACAGTGAAGAGGATAGTGGTAGAATTCAAGAGGACATAGACAGGCTGGTGGAATGGGCGGAAAAGTGTAAAGTTATACATTTCAGTAGGAAGAATGAGGAGAGGCAATATAAACTAAAGGGTACAATTCTAAAAGAGGTGCAGGAACAGAGAGATCTGAGGGTTTATGTGCACAAATCATTGAAGGCTTCTACAAGTATATAAAAAGGAAGAGAGTAGCTAAAGTAAACATTGGTCCTTTAGAGGATGAGACTCGGGAAATAATAATGGAAAACAAGGAAATGGCAGAGGAATTGAACAGATACTTTGTATCTGTCTTCACAGTAGAAGACACTAATAACATACCAATAATAGTAGAAAATCAAAGGGCAAAGGTGAGGGAGGAACTAAAAACAATCACTATCACTAGAGAAAAAGTACTAGCTAAATTAATGGGTCTGAAGGTTGACAAGTCCCCTGGACCTGATGGCTTGCATCCGAGGGTCTTAAAGGAAGTGGCTACAGAGACAGTGGATGTATTGGTTGTAATCTTCCAGAATTCACTAGAGTCTGGAAAGGTCCCAGCGGATTGGAAAACCGCAAACGTATCACCCCTATTCAAGAAGGGAGTGAGACAGAAAGCAGGTAACTATAGACCAGTTAGCCTAACATCTGTCATTGGGAAAATGCGAGAATCCATTATTATGGAAGTAGTAGCAGGTCATTTGGAGACTCATAATACAATCAAGGAGAGTCAACATGGTTTTATGAAGGGGAAATCATGTCTGACAAATTTATTAGAGTTCTTTGAGGAAGTAACGGGCAGGCTGGATAAAGGGGAACCAATGGATGCAGTATATTTGGATTTCCAAAAGGCATTCGATAAAGGTGCCACATAAAAGATTACTGCACAAGATAAGAGCTCATGGTGTTGGGGGTAATATACTGGCATGGATAGAGGATTGGCTAACTAACAGAAAACAAAGAGTCGGGATAAAAGGGTCATTTTCAAAATGGCAATCTGTAACTAGTGGGGTGCCGCAGGGATCAGTGCTGGGGCCTCAACTATTTACAATATATATCAATGACTTGGATGAAGGTACTGAATGTCTTGTGGCCAAATTTGCTGATGATACAAAGATAGGTGGAAAAGCAAGTTGCAATGAGGACACAAAGGGCCCGATTTTAGCAGGGATGCGGGTTCTCGGCGGATGGGCAAGCAGACGCGTGGGTAACGCGCCCGGTGAAATTAGTGGGTTTCCCGCGCGATCGTAGCAGGCAACCCACTAATTGGATTCACTTACCTGCTCCTCCGGGTTCCCCGCTGCTGATCTGCGCATCGGGCGGGCTGCGCATGCGCAGTAAGATCTGTCAGCTGGAGGCGCTCTATTTAAAGGGGCAGTCCTCCACTGACAGATGCTGCAACCAATAGCAAAGATGACTGCATGGAGCAGCCCAGGGGGAAGGCTGCTCCCAGTTTCATGATGCCTCACCCCAGGTATCAATACATGGGGTGAGGAGGAGGGGGAGGACAGAGATCCTCCACCCGGCGGGCGGGAGGAAGTGGCCCGCCTCCGCCACCAGGAAGGCCCGGCTTGAGGTGGCAGAGGGGGTCACCAGCGCAACCAAATATCGCCCACCTGCACACAGTGCAGGAGGCGGTCCAATGACCTCAGTAGGTCAGCCAAAGTGAGTACACGTAGTCTTTCCCCTACACTCCGTCTGCCACATCACTGCCCCCACCCCACATCTCCTTCGGCACTGCCAACACTACTCTGTCACATCATCCCTCATACCCACTCAAACCCCATCCTCATCTTACCTGCACCTACTCACCTCGCCAGTACTCACCCCGCCACTACCACGCAACCCAATGCTCATACAATCTCATGGCTCTATCCCATACTCACCCTCTCGTGCATCTCTCTCACGGCCAGCCTCACTCAACCTGCCACCACCTGTGCTGCAGCATCAGGGCATGCATCACATATGTGCAGTAGGCAGTGTAAGGCAAACGTGTCGTGAGCATGAAGGGGATGCACAAGGGTGTTTTAGGGTTTGTCATGGTTGTTACTTCTATTGAATTTCAGAACAACTCACATCACACATTATATTGGCACCACTCCTGCCATGTCTTCGCGAATCCTGTCCGGTTTGTGCAATAATGCCCGCTCCTGGGTATCACTATGAGGACCCACCACTGATGCCACCCATTGTGTCACTGCAGAGTGGGTGTAGGTGTATTTGCAGGGCTCTTCTGCGCAGACGACTGAGAGACATCGGCGATGTCCCCGGTTGCACCCTGGAAGGCTGCGGAGGAGAGGTTCGGGAGGGCAGTGGTGACTTTGACAGCGACAGGTAGGAAGATGGTGCACGGGCCAGCCAGGAGCAGCTCGGCATGTAAGAGGCTGCAGATGTCCACGGCTACATGTCGAGTGACTCTGAGCCTCCGTGTGCACTGCTGCTCAGAGAGGTCCAGGAGGCTGAGCCTCGGTCTGTGGAACCTGTGGCGAGGGTAGTGCCCTCTGCGACGCATCTCTCTCTGCGGTAGCCCTCCCTCCTGCTGTATAGGTGGATGTGTCACAGCACTCTGTCGTGAAGCTCCACGTGTCAGAGGTGGACGGCGTGGATGGCGAGGCTGGTGATACTGTTTGCCCTCCGAGGAGGTCATGACTGCAGCTACGGTGGCCCCCATCCGCAAGATGTACATCTGAGGGGGTCCGCAAGGTAGGTACATGTCTCCGGACCCCGGGGTAAGTGTGCAGGTTGGTGACTTTGACCGTCAGGAGGAGGGTGGTGGAGGCCAAACTTTGTCCCAAGTGACAGAGTGGCCTCCTGCAATGGGTGAGGGTCTCCCCCCCCACCTGTCAAATGGACCTTTGCAGCTGCCACAGGCTGACAGCTGCAACACATCCATTCGAGCTGGGAGTGTTTCCCCCAGTGTGGGAAACAGTCCCATGTTGATCAAAAATCACACACAGTCCCTTAATCAGGTCAGTTAATGACCTCAAATACCAAACTAAATATTGTCAAGTGGCATCCCGCTGGCTTTAATTGCCTGCGGGATTCCCACCACCGGGGGCTGCGCGCGCACGCCGGCACGTCAGCGGGGAACCTGGAAGTGGGCGGGATCGAGGCTAGATCCGGTCCCGCTCCTGGATTTCGCGATTTTCGGGGCCCCCCCGCCGAGAACGCACCCGATAGCGGGTGCTAAAATCGAGCCCAAAGTGTCTGCAAAGGGATACTGACAGGTTAAGCGAATGGGAAAAAATTGGCAGATGGAATATAATGTGGGAAAATGTGAAGTCATCCACTTTGGGAGGAAAAATAACAAAGCAAAATATTATTTGAATGGAGAAATACTACAAAATGCTGCGGTAGAGAAGGATCTGGGTGTCCTCGTACATGAAACACAAAAAGTCAACAATCAGGTGCAGCAGGTAATCCGGAAGGCAAACGGAATATTGGCCTTTATTTCTAGGGGGATGGAGTATAAAAGCAGGGAAGTCATGCTACAACTGTACAGAGTGCTGGTGAGACCACAGCTGGAGTACTGCGTACAATTCTGGTGCCCTTATTTAAGGAAGGACATACTTGCATTGGAGGCAGTTCAGAGAAGGTTCACTAGGTTGATTCCGGATATGGAAGGGTTGTCTTATGAGGAAAGATTGAACAGGTTGGATCTATACTCATTGGAGTTTAGAAGAATGAGAGGAGATCTTATTGAAACATACAAGATTCTGAGGAGACTCGATAGGGTAGATGCTGAGAGGATGTTACCCCTCATGGGGGAATATAAAACTAGGGAGCATAGTCTCAGAATAAGGGGTCGCCCGTTTAAGACGGAAACGAGGAGGAATTTCTTCTCCCAGAGGGTCGTGAATCTTTGAAATTCTTTACCCCAAAAAGCTGTGGAGGCTGAATCATTGAATACATTCAAGGCTGAGTTATACAAATTTTTGATCAGCAAGGGAGTCAAAGGATATGGGAAAAGGGGGGGAAAGTGGAGTTGAGGTAAAAATCAGATCAGCCATGATCTCATTGAATGGCGGAGCAGGCTCGAGGGGCCGAATGGCCTACTCCTGCTCCTATCTCTTATGGTCTAAGGCGGCAGGGCAGGTTGAGCAAGTGGTTAAGAAAGTATATGGGATCCTGGGCTTTATAAATAGAGGCATAGAGTACAAAAACAAGGAAGTTATGATGAACCTTTATAATACTGGTTCGGCTACAACTGGAGTATTCTGTCCAATTCTGGGCACCGCACTTTAGGAAGGATGTGAAGGCCGTAGTGAGGGTGCAGAAGAGATTTACTAGAATGATTCTAGGGATGAGGGACTTTAGTTATGTGCAAAGAAGCTGGGGTTGTTCTCCTTAGAGCACAGAAGGTTGAGAGGAGATTTGATAGAGGTATTCAAAATCATGAACGGTCTGGACAGAGTAGATAGAGAGAAACTGTTCCCATTGGCGGAGGAGTCAAGAACCAGAGGACATAGATTTAAGGCTTCTGACAAAAGAACCAAAGGTGACATGAGAAAAAACCTTTTTTTTAAAAAATCACAGTGGTGTGATCTGGAATGAACTGCCTGAGGGGGTGGTGGAGGCAAATTCAATCATGGCTTTCAAAAGGGAATTGGTTAAGTACTTGAAGGGAAAAAAAAGCTAGGCTACGGGGATAGGGCGGGGAAGTGGAACTAGCTGGATTGCTCTTGCAGAGAGCTGGCACGGACTCGACGGACCTAATAGCCTCCTTCTGTGCTGTAACCATTCTATGATATCTTACAAGTTCACAGTCTCCTGATTTGTGTGGTAGGATTTCCAAGAGACCAGCCCTGGTTTGCCATGTGTCCTGCCTTGCCATATTTAAAACACTTGATCTCATTGTCTACAGATCTCTGACTTCGTCTAGGCTGCCCGCACAAGCTCTGCTGGTTCGCTGAGTGACTCGTCCATGGGACGACTTGAAGCATCTGCGACCTCTTCCCACCATGGCTTACCTGTGCTCATTAAAATGATCAGCACATCAGCCTAGCTGCTCGAGGGTTCCATCTCCCTAATCAAGTAACTAGATTCTCAAATCTTCTGGAACTATCTCATTGCCTAGGCTCACACATGAAGAATGATCACTTGGGTGGTATATTGGAGAATACTGGCACATGTGGATTAGTACTCCAAGCAAGTATCAGCATATTTAGGAGAGCAGCCAGGGAAGAAAGAATAAAATTGTTACAACTAAAATTTTTATATGTTGTGTACTATTCTGATGCTGGTTCCAGTAAAATCTACAACAAAACTCTTATGCCAAATCCATGATTGAATCACAACTTTGGAAATCAAACAGGAAATTAAGTTGACCATAAACCTATGTCAAGTTGTTCAAGTAAAGGGATGTATTTTTCCTGAATACAGTTGAGCTGACATTCAGCATCTCACAAGAAGAACTTTTACCTTATTTAGTTGCACCAGGTGCTTTTATTTTCAGATTTAAAAGATCTAGGGTTAGGGAAAGAATGAATCAGATAACTAAGAGACTAAGATTCCTGTCTTCACTCATTTTAGTGGTTGCAGTGGTTACAAAATCTCCTTGATAAAGCCTACATGTGCTTGAGCATCTGTAGGTCTTCATTGGTAAATCAGGATTTTCTCAATTGTTGCTGAGCCATTTTTCACAAAATTTGCACACCCCTTAGATTAATGAACACTTTTATGCTGGTTAAGTGGCTTGTTAGCTGCTTAAAAAGTATTAACAAATCATTGCAAGTGTGATGATTGGCTGCCAGTTTTTCTTTTAAATCACTAACAAATTAGTATTCTTAGGAATTACACATTCAAAGCTGTTTATTTCGCGGATTTTTAATTGTGATGACAAATCAGTTTTTTTGATTAAAAAAGAAAAATCTAAGAACAAACTGGTCAATTTTCCTTTGGAAAAAGTTCAATGTAACCTCAGAAGCACTGTGAAACCAATCGTTGGATAATAGGAAAAAATAGCATATGTACCAGCTCTTTTGCTTTCTCTTCCTTTCTTGTGTCCAAAACCAGTCAGTCAGTCAGTCATACGACTACCAGGCTGGTAGAAGGCAAAATAGATGGATGGACCTTGGTATTTTGCCTAGCAATTCCCATGTCCCTATGTTCTTACAGTCTAAGTCAATCAATTTACCTGGTAATCAAAAAGGTATTGATGGTTCAAAAAGAAAACTACCCGTGACATAATGCTGCACATTACGAACAACATCCAGAATTCATAACGCAGCGTGTTAACAGCACAGTACATAGAACATTAAAAAGTTAGATTCATGATGTCCTTTAACGATAATCTATAAAAATCTAACAGTTGTACTGCTAATTGTAGTGCAGATTACATTTAAAGCAGCAATGTCATCTCCAAAGAACTCTCCATTGTGCTATTCAGAATCCATAACAGCTCTTATACCTTTCCTTGTCTGAGCCAAGAATAGAGTACTCGATACATATATATCCAACTATTGAAACTGCAGCAGTTATCTTCATTCCTGACATGCAAAAACCTGACAAAGCTCGAATGCCCAATTCACCTGTTAAAGACTATCAAAGACGGAAATGTTGTTTGTTCCTTCCTTAAGAACCATTAATCATTGGATTTACATGCTGAGCAAGCCTTGTGCAGTGTGTACACTGTCACAAATCACCAGCAGAAATGCCCTACACAAAATGATGACAGATGCTCAGCAGGCATGAACACCAGAACCCCCAAAATTGCTGACTAGTACTTCAATTGCCACTAGTATAATACTTCACACCAAAAATTTCTAGGCTTTTATTTTGTACATGTGGACAGAAGGATTCCTTAAAAAGATACATTCAACTAAGTTCCTGAGCTGTCCCTTGGATAAGTGCCTGGCGCACCAGTCTTCTTGACTACCCTGGAGCTTCAGGTGTTAATTGTCTCCATGTGATTTATAACAATTAGTCTTAACTGTATTCAGGTGGCGCCTATCAATTGGGGACTCTGTTGTATCCATTTATATGAGAGTTTATCTTGGGTGTGGGGAGTGTGGATCACTATGAATAAAGGCTTGGAAGCAACTGAAGACCAGGCTCTAGTGTTCTATCCTTCACATCTGGCTATCCAATTTATAACATCAGGAGCAACATCCTCATGGTCAGTGATTGCCTTTTGCTCTGACATTGGTCGTCTCCTCCTCTATGGTTAGGCCTCTTTGCAATAAACAACAATGATTCTGGAAAAATTGTACTGTAATGTGCTCCTCACCATGCATCAAGTGCTGCTCCAAGATGCCGTTGGAATCATAGAATGATTATAGCACAGGAGGCGGCCATTTGGCCCATCGAGTCTGTGCCGGCTCTTTGTAAGTACAATCCAGTTAGTCCCATTCCTCCGCTCTTTCCCCGTAGCCCTGCAAAATTTTTCCTTTCAAGTATTTATCCAATTCCTTTTTGAAAGCCACGATTGAATCTGCTTCCACCACCCTTTCAGGCAGCGCATTCCAGATTATAACTACTTGCAGCGTAAAAAAGATTCTCCTCATGTCGCCTTTGGTTCTCTTGCTAATCACCTTAAATCTGTGTCCTCTGGTTCTCGACCCTTCCGCCAATGGGAACAGTTTCTCTTTATTTACTTTATCTAAACCCTATCAAATTTCCTCTTAACCTTCTCTGCTCTAAAGGAGAATGGTGTGCTGAATAATAACCGTAGTTATTGCATGGCCGTCGTATCAATCAATTTTGTACTCATTGAAGTGAAAGATGTTACTGCTGAGGAATGAAACACCTTTTATTTCAGGCACACAGGATGCCATTAGCCAAAGCTGAAGAAGGTATTCAGTCTCCCAGGAGCCATCCTGCCAATTTTCCTTCACCCTCAAATATGCTTGATACAAATGACTGGTGCGAAATGAAAGCTGTTGGAGAAGCAGGCATTGACTGGCATGTTACAGTACTATTGGTTACTGTTAACTGCAGTGATAGAGTGCCATCTCTTTCTGTTCATATAAGTCATGCATTGTGCCGAGGGGCCAGTATGGTCACGACTACCATCAAATCACTCCTGTACCATAGGGAAGGAAGCCTGTAGTTTGGTGGAATTGGATGGAGTTATTATGCTGCTGTTGCTGCTCGGTGACAAAAGGAGATAAAAGGTATTGGCCCTACTGAATAATGGTATCAAAGAGTTGACTGATAATTTATGGACAAGTAGGCTGATGCTGATGATGTTTCCCATGCTAGCTGGAAGGAGCTGGAGACAAAAATTGAGGGCTGTGGTCAACTTGATGGCCATTGATACGTGCGGTTCCAAAGTGCGGGGTTGTCTGCTGGTCTTTCTGTATCACAGCACTCTAACTGTCTCCCTGCTAAGCCTCAGCTTCTGTGTGGTTGTGCCTAAGCCTGTTAATTCCATAGGCGACATAGTGGCAAATCCTGACAATAACCTTTGGTGCTACCCAACATTTCTGGCAGCCCTTCTCAGTTTTCTTCTTGTCCTCCTCAACCAAGTCAGTGAAGTCTATCTCAGCCAAGGGAAGCAATCCCCACTGCAGTGAACTTTCTGCAAGCAGAAACTCAATGAAACAGCAGTTGCCTTCACAACCTAAAGAAACAAGAAACCGGCTCAGCTACAATGCCCGATTTATACAGGCAGTAACACCATATGACGTGTCATGCCTGAAACCTGTAATTTGGTGCACTCCTCCACCAATAACAAATGTCCACAACTACCACCATAACTAGGCTAACACAGAAGTGTAGAAGCGCATGCTAGCTTAATGCCTCCACAACAATTTTCAGAAACCAGGCAATAGATCCAAACTCTACTGACCACTAATACACTTTGCTGCTGGCATAACCATTAATAGAAAAAAGTTTCTAGGCTCATAACTTCTCAAAAAGGATATTAGACCACAGATCAAAATATAATTTTTTTTAAAAATAAATCAATTTTGTACTCATTGAAGTGAAAGATGTTACTGCTGAGGAATGAAACACCTTTTATTTCAGGCACACAGTGTTCGCATCAAGCTCAGATATAGCACAGTTAGATGCAGGGCACAGCATTCCACTCCACCAAAGTTTCCTCAGCACTAACCTCAGGAGTGTCCTATACTGTATTGCATGACATTTTTTCATTTCCAGGCCAGCTATCTTGGAGCCTTTCTGAAGTAGATTCAGGGTCACATCAGGGACAGTTTGGTGCTGTGAGCTAGTGTCCATTAGGAAATTGATTGATTCTGCCCAAACTAATTTCCTTAAAATACCTCAGATACAAAAAACTTTCATCCCCTCAGTAAGGGCTGGATCTGAATCTAGGTCCCAGGTGAAAAGCCAGTAATTTTAGCCTGCTCGATTATCCATTAGCCACAAAAAATACAATGAATAACAGGCGCATCACATATTCAATTGCTGAGTAACTTAAATGACTTTCAGGTTATTGCTACAAAGTATTTCCTCAGGAGAAAGGAACAGGACATGCCATCCTCAACAACTATCCGTCATCACTTTTTTTAAAAAATGGCATTTCTCTCAATTACATTAGGTTTGAAGAAAAAGTAATGGTTCCCACGCAAACTATAGCAACCAATACTTGGAGTGGCGGTCAAGAGGTCCAGTGGTTAGAAATGTTCGCTTTAAAAAAACAAACTGTGTTCATCCAGTTCTATGTGGGCAATTACCAAATAAATAGTTATAGAGGAAGAATTAATGGAATAGGTTTTTCAGAAAATTCATGTCAGACAAAAGTAGTCTTCAGATGAATGGTTTGGAACATGGAGTTATTTTACAACTTCTCAGTTATAGTAATTGACACTTCTACCCATCACTCAACAACAGTTTGAATCTCAGGACCTTTTTGCTAAATTACAAGATCAAACTTTAAGAACTATTATTTTCATCTTGTCAAGGTAATCTGAAAATGCAAACATTTTGAAGTAAAGAACCAAGATGAATTGGTATTATGCAATGTATTTCCTAGACACCGGACTGGCCAGATGGACTGCAATAGTCTTTTCCAATCCTGATCATTCCTATGTTCCCAATACCTTTCCAAATGTTGTAGCATGTTTTCCATTGGTCCATTATTGGTAACAGGGCACTTAGAAAATCATAATATGATTAGGCAGATCACATTAGGGGATTTTTTTCAATCCCTGAGCTGAAGCAATGGGATCAGAATGCAGCAAGCTTGGCAGCAAATTTAACTTTGCACAATTTTCTTGGGTCAGCTAAAATTAAATATTCCTAATGACCTCTCGCTATGTTTTGAGCCTGCCGCCAGGAGATCACTGTGAACACTGGTCCAGAAATTGTGCGCAGCTGCTGCTTTCCTGCTGGTCAGTGGGGGAAAAAAAATCATTGGCCAAAGAAAGATTGCTGCACAAAACTTAGGATGGCTGGAGTATGTCACAGAACATTCCATTTGCAAGAAAAAGATTAATAATCTCAGGAGATCTGCCAAGGTAGGCAGTCTTTTCCTATACCAAATCATTAACCAAGTATGCAAACCACTTGAGAGTCTCCTCTCAACTTATAACACCATGACTGAGGTCATATGCTAAAGGACCTCCGAAAATGTTACACCTCTTTTAAAGCTTCACATGCATGTCCGCACTGCAGCAGGACACACACTCTTACTGTCACATAAAACTGAACTATAGCATTAACATTTGGAGAGGTAGGCCCACAGTGCATACTTAAAATCTGGCATGATCACAAAATAATTACAGATGGGGAAGACCATTCAGCCAATATTAATTCATCCATCCAGAAGCACTCTGCAGCCATCTATCCCTTTCATTGCAACTTCTAATTGTTGCTTACATAGAACGCACAGCACAGAAACAGGCCATTTGGCCCAACAGGTCCAGGCCACTGTTCATGCTCCACACAAGCCTCCTCCATCTAACCCTATCAGGATATCCTTCTATTCCTTTCTCCCTCATGTGTTTATCTAGCTTCCCTTAAATGCATCTATGCCAGTCACCTCAACTACACCTTGTGGTAGCGTGTTCCACATTCTAAAGAGGTTTCTCCTGAATTCCCTGTTGGATTTATTAGTGACTATCTTATATTTATGGCCCCTAGTTCTGGTCTCCCCGGCAAATGGAAACATCTTCTCTACATCTACCCTTCCAAAGCCTTTCATAATCTTAAAGACCTCTATCAGGTCACCCCTCAGTCTTCTCTTTTCTAGAGAAAAGAGCCCCAGCCTGCTTAATCTTTCCTGATAAGGATATCCTCTCAGTTCTGGTATCATCCTAGTAAATCTTTTTTGCACGTTCTCCAGTGCCTCTATATCCTTTTTATAATATGGATACCAGGACAGTTCACTGTACTCCAAGTGTGGTCCAATCAAGGTTCTAAACAAGTTTAACATAACTTCTCTGCTTTTCAATTCTATCCTTCTAGAAATGAACCCCAGTGCTTGGTTTGCTTTTTTTATAGCCCCATTAACCTGCATCGCAACTTTTAGTGATGTGCATCTGTACCCCTCGATCCCTCTGCTCCTCTACGCCATTTATTATCCAAGCAATAAATGGAGACAGTGGCCAACGCTCGGAATAGACCTCTGGGCAGAGATGTGGAGGTGAACGCAGCACCCCCCACCCCCACCCTTTGTAACATCCAATTGTTGTATTTAAACAGTTGGATGCTGCAATGGGGGTGGGGGGAGGGGGTAAACTTACCTCCACAACTCTGCCCAGAAGTCTATTCCACGTGTTTATCACTCTCTGGGTGAAGAACTTCCTGATATAATTCCTAAAGTTACTTCTTACTAATTTGAACTTATGACCCCCTTTTGTCCTACACCCACCAGTTTAAGTTAAAATATTATTTCAGATTTACCTTTTCCATATCTTTTGCTATTTTATATACTTCAATAAGACCACCTCTCAGCTGCCTCCGTTCCAAGCTGAGAAGTCCAGGTCTTGCCAGTCTTTCCTCATAACCAAGGCCCCCCTGACACTATGAGTAGGTGGGATTTTAACCCCCAAGAACGGGTGGTTTGGGGGCCGGTGGGTAGTTAAAACAATTCATTTTTGAAGTGCAACCGCAACCCAGCTCCAACATGCCCACTTCCATGTTTAACGGTGACTTATGAGACGTTAATAGGTCTTTTTAAATTGAATGTTATTGACCTTTAAATTTAATGCCTCTAGTGCAGGTTTCTCGGGGCATGTGAATCTCGCCAGTGAAAAGGTGACGAGAAGAACATGATCATTAGGTAAGTGCCTTAATTGCACTGCTTGTGGGCCAGGAGGAGCAGGAGTGTTTCCTCCAGGACCAGCAAGGTTACCTGCCCCGATCGGACCCCCGCGATTGGCCGCCCCCCATAAATCCTGATCTCTTCCCCACCCCCCAATCCCCCAATCCAACCCATCAAAGATCCCAATCTCTCCACGACACCCAACCCCCCCCCCCCAATCCAACCCCCAAAGATCCCGATCTCTCCCAACCTCCCCATACAAACCCCAAGGACTTGAATCACTCCCCAGCTGCTTTCCCGCCCAACAGGCAGCCAGCCTGTCAATGTGGCAGGCTGCCAGGCGCGAAACCTGGAAGTAAAATTTTTATTCTTCAATTAAATTGCGATCGTAGATTCCAACTCTATCTTTAATTATAGACTTTAGTAATTTCCCAACAGGTGTTAGGCTAACTGGTCTTAAAATTCCCTGGTTTCCCCCTCGCCTTTCTTAAATAGCGGAGTGACATATGCATTTTCTGAGCTAAAGGATACTTCCTCTGATTCCACTGCCACTCTCAGTTTCATATCAGCAAATGTGATCACTTTGCAATGAGTTTGAGTCTAGGTCATCTATGTAAATGAAAAACAGCAATGGTCCCAACACCAAGTCCTGGGGCATCCCATTCAGTACACTTTCTCCCTTACCCCCCTCCCCACACCCCCCCCCACCCAAATAACACCTCGAACCACTGCTTTCTGTCCTTCAGCATGTTTCTTATCCAGTCCCAGGTTAATTCTGAATCCCCACAGCTTTGAGTTTGAATGTAGCCCTTTCAAGAAAGAATTTTGCAGTCTTATGTTTACCCTCTGCTACCATGTTTTTCTCTAGATATCTCTTTACCCTTCTGGTTACCTCTAACTCATTTCTGCATTTTCTTATATTCATCCAAATGAACCCCTTCCTCCCTGATGTATATTGATTTATTCAATCAACTGGGATACAGAATGCACACAAGTGTCACTATCTGCTCTTCAAATGTCCAAAATCTCAACATCTTCTCTGCTTGCAGGACAAGATGGTGGCTCATAATTTTTAATACTTAAGCTCCCTTGAACAGGCCACGCTGGATATTCTGGGGCCTGAGAGCACAGGGTGAAGTCAGAGGCCTCTCCAAAGCCAAGGGCAAATGTCTTCCTTTCCAGTTTATTTTTCTCCATTCACTCCCTCACTCACATGCATGCACTCCAGCATGACACAGATAAGGGGAACATGTGTTAATATGCTTCCTGCAAAATAATCCTTCAAACATTATATAGCTATGCAAGCACTTTTTGCAGGAGCATCTTGCAGCTAGTACTCTAACATATGCTCTTCTCTGTTCTTGTAGCAATCCCCAAGAACCAGCCTGATCTGTCCCAAATCATCATTAACGCAGCACCCTATATCAAGCACTTCAGCTGCAGCAAGCATCAGCAGAGGGACATGCGCCCTGGGAATTTAGACAGACAGTCAGTTTGATGAAGGTGCACAGGGTGAGTTACAGAGCATAAATCGGAGCATGTTATTGATGACGGAAGAGCAGCAGGAACCTGCTGGCTGAAGGGCCAGCTCGTGTCCTTCTTTAGTTGCAAGTTGGACTTCACAGGATCTGCATAACAAAAGGGAACTAAGCACCAATTATTTTTGCTGTCATTAGAGATGTGGCAGCAGTCCACTCCTGCATTTGTGCAGTGCGCACAACAGCTTATCAGAGCTGTAGTCCATCAAGGAGCATTTCAAGCTGAGCCCTCATTGACTGAGGTTCTTTGCACAATAGGAGACTTTCTTGTTTTCAAATTAAGGCACCATGACCGCCTTCCTGCCCCTTGCCCAATGGCTGACTGAGAATTGAGCAATGATTTGTATGATACTGTGTTGCTGGGTCACTGAAGCTGCACATTGATGGAGTGGAACCCCATCCGGTTCATGAAGGCCAAGGGAGGCCCAGATGGTCACATGGATGCCATCAACAATACCATGGATTATGGGAGATCTTGTAATGCAAAAAAGGGGCCTCTCTTTTTGCTGCCAATTTTCCATGGGGAAAATGACAAAGGTGTCTGCCCTGTTGAACAATGCATCACTGACTTGCTTAATGAAGATGTGCACTATAAATTGTTGGATACTACTAATGTCCTTTGTGGAAGCTTGTAATGAGCTCGAGCCACAAAAGTTCATGGCTGTGGTGACCTTAACTGCTACTATCACTGCTGTTGGTGGCTTCATGCAAGTTAGCTCCCAGTAGACCACACAACTCTGGTCATTGCCCGCTTGGTGAAAGAGAACCTGAAAAAGGGCAGTTTTCCTCAGACATTCCAGACATGGTGCGCCCGGTTCTGTTGATACAGCAGCTTGGGCAAGGGCATTCCACTTTGGTGCAGTCAAACATGCCTCACCATCTTTCTGTTCCTCCAAAATAACATGGGGGAAACACCCATAGGAATTTTCATATTCTGAATTTTAATTGGAGAAACCAAAAATTTAGGATAAATTGGGGACAGTAAAAAAAAAGCAAGCACTCGCAAAATCCAGTTCTCAGAAATCCACTGTTAACTTTGAAAAGTGGAGTTTATCATGAGACAACAACTTGCATTCATATAGCACCTTTTAATGGCCCAAGGCGCTTCACGGAGGCATAATCAGAGAAAAATTGACACCGAGCCAAAGAACGAGATATTGGGAGAGGTGAGTAAAAGCTTGGTCAATGAGGTAGGTTTTAGTGAGGTTCTTAAAAAGGAGAGAGATATGGAAAGGAGGAAAGTTGTTTCAGTGGTAAGCGTCCCTCCCATAGCAGTCAGTCAGTCTGTTATCTATTGACTGACACAGCCCTATATGTACTTGTTTGATGATGTACCAAGTGGTGTAACAATAATTTCACCTGAACTAAATATTCATGTCTTTCACACTTGCACTGCTGTAATTTTTCCAAAGGTGCACCGAGCAAACACTCAGTGAGATGAGCCCCAATACAAATTGATAAGCTGCTTTATTTCACTGTAAGGTGAATGTACAGTATGGAAGCTATGATCACACTCACTTAATTCAAAACAGTACAACTTATCTTTGTGCATTAATACAAAATAAAGATCACACCATGGTCCCTCATACACCACCCCCCTCAGTGGATTGTCTTTCTTGATTTAAACAAGAGGACTTCTAGTTGTCCCTTCTATGCCCAACATTTCTGACCTTGTAGTCTTAGCAAAAGCCTTCGCAATTTTCTCTGAAAAGCCTGACTGCCCTCTCCTCCTTCCTGTTTCAAAAAGCCTCTCTTTACCAGCCTGTCTCACAGCCTCTACCTTAAATGTCTCTGTCCACAGACTAAAAAAAAGAAAGATTTTCCAACAAAATGGGGGTGAGATGTTTTTCAATTGCCAAGACAGGCTGACAAATTGTTTCTTTGCAGTCTATGGATAAACAACAACAAAGCTAGTTCATTAGCATCTTACTTCCCCAATCTCTTATTTACTTGTTTGAATACTCTATGCTTTTAAAACACAACATTAAAAGTCACAACTGCAAATCCTTTCTGTGGTACCTGGTCAGAAAATCCCAAAACATGACCAGGTCATCGAAATGCCTTGAGCAGCACCTGGATTGTTGAGTACAACTGAGGCACCCATCTGAGTGAGGAAGGGTTTCACTGAGACATCTGCTGCAGCATTAGTTGGCCCACAGGCATTTGGGAGGAGGCTAATTTTTTTTAAATTATCTGTTCTGTTCTTCCGCTGGCTTCAGCAATGTAACTGATCTCTTGTCAGAGAGATTCCCCCTTTCTGCTCATTTTATTTTAATGAGATTAATCAAGGTCATCACTTTTGTTCCAAGTGATTTACAGCATATTCATGGATGACTGAGTAATACACCAGTTTAGACACTAATCTTTCACTTCTAAGGCCAATATGGACCAATAGCATAGCTGCATTTAAGGGGAAAATTAGATAAGCACATGAGGGGCAAAGGAATAGAAGGGTATCCTGATAGGGTTAGATGAATTAGGGAGGGAGGAGGCTCATGTGCAGCATTAACGCCGGCACAGACCAGTTGGGCCGAATGGCCTGCTTCTGTGCTGTAGTTTCGATGTAATGGAATGAAACAGTCATACATCTGTTCTAAGGGCCGTGCGTAAAATTAGCTTGGGCGCTTTAATCCATTTTTGAGCGGGCAGAGGCCCTCAGCACAAAAATGCCTCCAATTCCACACTAATGAGCAGAAAAAAACAGCAATCTCAGGAGAGACCAGGGGATAGCTGGTGTGGGAAATGTAAAAATATCACACACAAAGTGCTTTTCTCGGGTTGAGCAAAGTGTAAGGGTTGAATTAACTAAACTGTCCACTGGAAACACATCAGGCATTCCGGCACGCACTCCCCCATGACCTTCCATTCTTTACGAAAAATCAGCCTTGTAATATCCAGTATAATGGAAATGTTGTTTAAGAAATTTTGGGGACAGTTATATCCTATACCAGCTGCTACAGGTAATTTACACGTTTTGCTTAAAAATGTAACCAAAGAGAACAATTCAACCAATTGCTTCCAGTGAGTGAAAGGGGCGAGAATGAGAAATCTGATCCTCACAACACAGTTTCTTTATTCATATTTCTCTACAAAGACATTAAAATTACGTGAATACATTTTGTTATTTTGCCAGACATGGAGAATGATGAGAACCAAGAACAAGCAAAAACAACTACAACTTATTCCTTCCCCAAGGAAATGCTTAACTTTGAAATCTATAAACACTGGCAGACACAATAATACACTGATTAAAAGCATAAATGATTGCCACGCAAGGCTATCAAAGTTTGTTTCCATGTGTGAGTTCATGAATGTTGATAGAGATTAGAAATGAAAAACTACAGCAGTGTTGCAGAGGCAAGTTTTACGCCTCCCGAAAAGACAAATGGTCTCGTCAAAAATACCTGCAAACCGGCATATTCCTCAATTCCAGATATATGATTCCAGCATGAAGATGAAAGCCTACCCCAGTATCTCGAATACTCAGAGTGCTCAATAGAAACACTGACTACACAGCTGAAGCTGCCATGTTCATAAAGCACGAACCACCAAAACAAGACAAGATGCACCAATTCATTGCCAATGCGATGCCTCTAAGTACACGCTATAATTTTAATGGTGAATAGTGGCAAATATCCACAAGCCACATACATACATACACTGGTGACACCAGAATGGAATGGTAATGGAGGGGTTGGGGGGGAAGCAAGAAGAGAAGAGGATCCAGGTGAAAAAGCAGGACAACAAGCTGATTGGATCTCCACCCATTCTGTGGCATGCATGAGCTTCAAGTGCAGCCTTAAATTGGTCCTAAGGAACTCATGACAAAAACAGGCAAGAGTTTCTTATTAACAGGTTAATGTATTTTAATTAAATGCATATAGCACACTCGCAATTTCCTGTGATACTCGTTAGAAATGCATGGTGCACTGAATTCACCAGCACAAAACGAACAAGGGAGCACATGTGCTCTAGACTGACAGGAATGCAGTATTTAAACAGGACTCACTGAGCTTCTGTGTTTTGAGAAGAACACCAAAAACTGGAACTTGTCTTTAGTTTTGTACTAGGTGTTATTTTTGCTACTAATTTTCGTCAAGTTGCTTTTTGTGGTTTTTAAACCAGATTTTCAGTTGTTGCAATTATAATTTTGAAAATCCTGAAAGAGATTTAAAGAGAGATGCAAGGCAGGTCAGACTGCAGAGGTACACTGCCTTTACCAGCCCTTAACCCCGAAGCCATAGCTAGAGGCAAAGGGACACCTACTTTGGAACGTCAGAGAAAAACTGCCTTTGAATGTTTCAATTCACTAGAAGACAATGACAGCATGGAGTCATCTGCCAAACGCTAATCTCCACACAACCTCCATCACAGGAACGGCACTGCCAGTGGCCTTCAAGATCACCACAGTCCTGGAATTTTATTGCTTTTTTTAAAAAAAAAGGTTTTTGTGCTCAAGGTGAGGGGTGTTAATGTTGGGGAATAAAACCCTTCCCATTTTAGGCACCCAGTGTTTGGGAATGGATAAGAAACTGGCTGATGGGTAGAAAACAACAAGCACTCATTAGAGGAGCTTTGTTTGGATGGCAGAAAGGTGGAAAGTAGGGTGCCCCAGGGCTCAGTATTGGAACCACTTCTCTCTCTTACTTATATAAAAACATACCTGAATTCAGAAACTCAACACAAAGTGGTCAAATCTGTAGATGCCGACAATCTAGGAAGAACACTGGAATTGGAAGAGGAAACTCAAACTACAGGATCACTTGGATACAATGTGTAAGAAAAGTTGCAGATGAAATTGGATGCAGAATGTAAAGTACTGAATATAGGAAGAAAAAATACGCAACTCACGTATCCCATTAAGGGTACTGAGAAAGCTACAGATGAAACCAAAAGAGACCTAGGAATCTATTAGGCTTAACGCTCAACGTGTCCAACCAATGAAGAGCAGCAACTAACAAGTCAATAGAATGGTGAACTACAGTAGAGTACAAGTCAGAGGACCTTGTGACCAAACTGTAGAGTCTCTGGTCAGACTGCAGCTTGAGTACTGTGTTTAGTAATGATCGCCAAGAAACAATGGAGATGTTCAAACATTGGAGGCAGTGCAGAGAAGAGCCACAAGGCTGATCCCTTGGGCGAAATTTGAGGACAGAAAGAATGCACAAACTGGAAAGGAGATCTTACAGGTTTATAAAGATGGTTAATGGTATGAGAAAGCTAAATCCAAAATATTATTTGATAAAAAGAGTAGGACAAAGAGACAAAAAATTCAAGTAGATAGCATAACTCCATGACAGCCTCCCTCGTGAAGCACAGATGCAAAGGCAGAACCCCACCGATATTCCCAAGTATGTGTACCTAGGTCTGAAAATGAGGCCCTGGGCCTAGATCAAGTGGGTATCAAATATCCATGTGCTTTTTCCTCCAAATCCCTCAACGCCATTGAAAGACCCAATATAATGCCCATGCTGAGCATCGTGGTTACTACTAAGATAGCAGCTGCCATCAGCAACAGTGCTGTGGAGAAAGGTCTTTGCAAAAGGGGTCTTGCAATGCAAAAATGCAGCAAATAGGATCAGACAGTATTGTTTCAAAGATCATGCAGAAACTGTAGTGTGTAAAGTCTGGAAAATTACAACTCGCAATGCTAATGGTATCATAGTAGGTACAGCACAGGAGGAGGCCATTCGGCCCATCATGCCTATGCCGGCTCTTTGAAAGAGCTATCCAATTAGTCCCATTCCCCTTAGCCCTGTAATTTTTTCCCCCCTTCAAGTATTTATCTAATTCCTTTTTGAAAGTTACAATTGAATCTGCTTCCACCTCCCTTTCAGGCAGTGCATTCCAGATTACAACTCGCTGCGTAAAAAAATGTTTCCTCATATCACCTCTGGCTCTTTTTCTTATCACCTTAAATCTCTGTACTCTGGTTACCGACCCTTTGCCACTAGAAATAGAGTAAATAAGGAGAAACTATCAAAACTATTCATGATTTTGAAAAACCTCTATCAAATCTCCCCTTAATCTTCTCTATTCTAAGGAGAACAACCCCAGCTTCTACAGTCTCTCCACATAACCGAAGTCCCTCAGCCCTGGTACCCTTCTTGTTAATCTCTTCTGCACCCTCTGAGGTCTTAACATCCTTCCTAAAATGTGGTGCCCAGAATTGAACACAATTACTCCAGCTGAGGCCTAACCTCTGAAGTAACCTGTCATCCAGCCCTTTCAGAATCAAAGTTCTGACGGCCACAGCAGGAAAACCAAGCAGCACCTGTTTTACATAGGTGAGTGGTACTACAAGAATGAGAACATTTTTTTAAAAAACAAGGAATTTGTCATGGGACCAATTAACATATGACTGACAACAATTAGCAGCCTCCAAAATCAGTGAAACATTTTGGATGCCTAATTCGGCACCTCACTAACCCAGTGCTCACGCCTACTTGCATTACTTTCTGCTGCATTTTTATGTTGCAAACATGGTGGTCTCGAGGTGTAGAAAGCATGGGTGTGCTCTATTGGGGTAATTTTCAAACTCTATTAAAGAGCACATCATAAATTCAGACTTGTTGAATGTTAAACAATTTCTATTTTATTTCAGATTACCAGCATCTGCAGTATCTTGCTTTTTGTCATAAATTCAGAAAGGCCTTTTGCATCATTTTCAACCATTTGATGCAACGATCTGTAAATTGTGCACATCATGTGCCTGAATTTCCAATATGTACTCCTGGCAAGTAGGGTTCTATACTGGGGGAGGCACCACCATGGGAGTGCAAAGTCAGAAAAGTACCCCTTATGAACACACCATGGTGAAATTGGCCCTATAATCTTGGACTTTTGAGCTAAGCTGATTAAAAGAAATCCAGGAATAGCCATCACCTTTTGAGAATATGATACACTGCCGGAAGACCAAAGCTATCCAATGGAGCCCTCACTATTGGCATAATTGGGAAAACTCAGAATTCTGGTAGATCATACAATTGGCATGCTAAAACAGAGACGCTCTTGTTTGTGTAGACAAGGCAGAGTACCTCTCTACAGTTCTGACAACATATCAAAAATAATCTGCGTTTGTTGTATCTTGCATAACGTTGCTATCTGCAGTGAGAGGAAACTCTGCAGTAAGAGGGTTAGGAGGGTTAGCCTGTAGCCTTGGTAGAGGAGTCTCAGTAATCATTTTTTGCGGGTGTACGTTTGTTAAAAGAAAATCGTGTTTGACTAACTTGATTGAGTTCTTTGATGAAGTAACGGAGAGGGTTGATGAGGGTACTGCAGTTGATGTTCCGTATATGGTCTTTCAAAGCCATTTGATTAAGTACCACATAATAGACTTGTTAGCAAAATTAAAGCCCATGGGATTAAAGAGATAGTAACAGCATGGATACAAAATTGGCTAAGGGACAGAAAGCAGAGGGTAGTAGTGAATAGTTGTTATTCAGACTGGAGTGAAGTATACAATGGTGTGCCCCAGGGGTCAGTATTAGGACCACTGCTATTTTTGATATATATTAATGACCTGGACTTGGGTATAATTTCAAAGTTTGCAGATGACATGAAACTCGGAAATGTAGTGAACAACGTGGAGGATAGCAACAGACTTCAGGAGGACATAGACAGACTAGTGAAATGGGCAGACACATGGCAAATGAAATTTAACACAGAGAAGTGTGAAGTGATACATTTTGATAGAAAGAATGGGGGAGAGGCAATGTAAACTAAATGGTACAATTTTAAAGGGAGTACAGGAACAGAGAGACCCGGAGGTGTATGAACACAAATCTTTGAAGGTGGCAAGACAAGTGGAGAAGGCTGTTAAAAAAAAGCATATGGGATCCTTGGCTTTATCAAGAGGCATAGAGTACAAAAGCAAGGAAGTTATGCTACACCTTTATAAAACACTGGTTAGGCCTCAGCTGGAGTATTGTGTTCAATTCTGGGTACCACACTTTAGGAAAGATGTCAAGGCCTTAGAGAGAGTGCAGAGGAAATTTACCAGAATGGTACCAGGGATGAGGGACTTCATGTTATATGGAGAGACTGGAGAAGCTGGGGTTTTTCTCCTTAGAACAGTGAAGGTTAAGGGATGATTTGAGAGATGTTCAAAATCATGAACGGTTTTGACAGAGTAATTAAGGAGAAACTGTTTCCAGTGGCAGAAGGGTCGGTAACCGGAGGACACAGATTTAATGTGATCAGCAAATGAGCCAGAGGCGGTGAGGATTTTTTAAAAATGCAGTGAGTTGTAATGATCTGGAATGCACTACCTGAAAGGGTGGTGGAAGCAGATTCAATAGTAACTTTCAAAAGGGAATTGGATAAATACTTGAAGGGAAAAAAATTACACAGAGCTATGGGGAAAGGGCAGGGGAATGGAACTAATTGTTTACCTCTTTCCAAGAGCTAGCACAGGCATGATGGGCTGAATGGCCGCCTTCTGTGCTATACCTACTATGAACTCAGCGTACAGTACATTTCCTCCCCAATTGTTCCTCACTTAGATTGTGCTCCTATTTGCCTTTCCTATAAACAAAGTGGCCCACCTCATATTTTGTTAGGTTAAACTGCATCTGCCATTGCCCTGCCATTTGCTTAATCGTGGTATTCTTTTGAAAATTCCTGCTCTACTTCATACTTCCCTGGGGGGGTTGATTTTCATCTTTAATGCCTGGGCGTGAAGCATTGTCTGGGCATAGCTCAGAGAAGAAAATTGGGTGAGAAGGATCACACATCCATAATGGAGTCCTCCCACCAAACATCTAAATTAACTGAAGGAAAATTGTTCCGGCTCCATTCCCAGGCCTCTGGGTCCCCTATATGAGTATTGCTCCGACTTATACCAGTATAACAGGAAGGGAGCCTCTGAAGTACCTTGACAGGCGTGAGCTTCCCACCCATCTGTGCAATGGGTGGACAGGTGTTCTGCTCCACTGCACTTCAGTCGGCAGAGCAGGTCTCCTGGAATTTCAGGCCCACTGTCCTCATTAAAAAAAAAATCTATAACCGCACAACCAGCACTCAACACCCTAACATCATCGAGTCCATCAGATCATTAAGAAAAAGGCAATAATTATTGCAAAGAGAGGAGACCGTTGACTAGATTTTGAGAGGGGTACGGTAGTGTAGTGATTACGTTACTGGACTAGTAATCCAGAGGTCTGGACTAATAATCAAGAATGCTAGTTCAAATCCCACCACGGCAATTTGAGAATTTGAATTCAATCTGGAAATCAAAAGCTGGTATGTGACCACGAAGCTGTCGAATTGTTGAACCCATTGGCTCATGAATATCCTTTAGGGAAGGAAATCTGCCGTCCATACCCTGGCCTATATGTGACTCCAGTCCCACACCAATGTGGTTGACTTTTAACTATCCTCTGAGTGGCCCAGCAAGCTACTCAGTTGTATCAAACCACTACCAGTTGTTCAAGAAGGTGGCCCACCCACCACCTTCTCAGGGCAACTAGGGATGGGGAATAAATGCCAGCCTTTCCAGCAACACCCACATCCAGAGACTTAATTTAAAAAGTCAAGCAAAAATGGGGTTGTGTTGGTCCATGGCAAAGGCTTACATGCACCAGCAGCTCAGCTCAAATTTTGCGATGGGGGTTCCTCCTCCTAATTTGAACAGGCTACTGGCACGAGAAAAGTTTGCCCAGAGAGCTTGGTCTGTATCACACTTGAGTAGATAGTACAAATTCAGCAAGGCAGCAGCTCTTAAAGCTGTAGTTTATCATTAAAGAAAAGTGTTGGCAGAAAAGTGGACCAATTGTTCACAATGGCACAAATGAGACATGTGGGCAACTTTGCTCCCAGGAATGCTGAAGATTTGGAATTCCTGCTACAGGAAATACACTAGAGGAACATGGGTCTATTTGGGGTTGGAAGCCACCCCCCAGTATAAGCACAGATGCCAGTTCCATAGAGGGCTGTCGTCAACCAAGTCACTCATGTCTGGCTGAAGACGAAGAAAAAGCGTTTTGTGAAGTAGAGGTGACAAAGACATGTGCCGAGGTAGTAGCAGATGTGGTCAAAACACCCTGCGTTGCACCTGCATTTGTTGGTCCTTCATGAACTCTTCTTCCTCATGTTAATTACGCAGTGTATTCAGAACTTCCTCCTCTTTGTAAGGTACAACGTCAAGCCAGCAGCAACCAAGAATAATGGAGCAAATTATTGGCAGGGGGAAAAAAAAAAATAGGGCACCATCCACTAAAACATGGAGCAAAATGCAGGAAAACATGAAAACGCAAAATAAATTTTAAAAATTCTAAAACCTGTAAGACATCTGCCAGATTTTGCATTCCCCATCCAAAATGTGCTACAGACCAAGCTTTCCAAACAAGTTTTTTCTGTGCCAGGCCAGGTCCTTGGACTCCCGTATGCCCAATTTTTAAAGAGCTTAAATATGCAATACTTACATAGCTCCTTTAACATAAAATTCACTCCAAGTCACTTCAATAACAGAAATAGGCAGGGAAGTGGACAATGAACCATGGAGGGAGAGATGGTCAAAAG
Organism: Heptranchias perlo; assembly: GCF_035084215.1. NCBI lineage: Eukaryota > Metazoa > Chordata > Chondrichthyes > Hexanchiformes > Hexanchidae > Heptranchias > Heptranchias perlo. Next base: position 18,750,961 of record NC_090332.1, on the reverse strand, counting down.
ACTAGTTAAAAAGATGAGTTTTGAGAAGACGTTTAAAGGAGGACAGGGAAGTGGAAAAGGGGCTGAGGGAGTAAGTGTCAGAGAATGGGGCAAAGGTAGATGAAGAGGAAGCCAGCAATGGCAGAGAGGTCAGAACATAAGAATTAGGAGCAGGAGTAGGCCATACAGCCCCTCGAGCCTGCTCCACCTTTCAGTAAGATCATGGCTGATCTTCAAACTCAACTTCACTTTCCCGCCCAATTCACATAGAGTCCAAAAATCTATTGATCTCAGACTTGAATATACTCAACGACCGAGCATCCACAGCCCTCTGGGGTAGAGAATTCCAAAGATTCACAAGCTTGTGAGTGAAGAAATTCCTCCTCATCCCAGTCCTAAATGGCCGACCCCTTATTCTGAGACTATGTTCTCTAGTTTCAGACTCTCCAGCAAGGGGAAACATCCTCCCAGCATCCACCGTGTCAAG